>NC_064814.1:19412233-19507629 GCF_023721935.1 Panthera uncia | reverse complement strand
GGCTTACGGAGGGCCTGGGTTTTGTTTTGTTTTTGTTTTAAAGAGCTCTAGTGTGCTTTGGGTTATTCTAGAATACTTTTGAAACATTTCTTTCAGTGTTCTTTCCTCACAAAAGGAAGGTGTGCTATGAAGTCTATTTTTAATAGCTGGTTTTGGGAAAGTCTTGTCCGTGCTCCTGATATAAAATTCAGCTGGATGGGGCTGGGCTGTAAGGTGAGGGGAGAGATCTCTGGGCTGGCACAGAGACCCTGGGAGTCCGGAACAGTGGCCCTGGATGTTTTGGGGGACTGGGGTCAGGGGTTGGCTTGATTCTTCAACATCCCTTGTCCAGATCTCGCTTTTGGATATGCCAGTGTTTCCCCTTCTCATCTTGCCTTTTTTTTTTTTTTTTTTTTTA
The DNA here is from genome assembly GCF_023721935.1 of Panthera uncia. Lineage (NCBI taxonomy): Eukaryota > Metazoa > Chordata > Mammalia > Carnivora > Felidae > Panthera > Panthera uncia. The sequence goes on along the minus strand of NC_064814.1, from coordinate 19,507,232 downwards.
ATGTGACAAATATTTCTGCAGCAGGAGAAAATGGATGTTTATTATCAAGTGAGGCTAAACTCGTATTTACTAAGAAGCTTCTCCAAAAGAGGCTGCAAGGCCTGAGAGAGAGTCTGACTTCAGGAACCAAGTAAAAGGCTGTCTTTTCATGCTGTTTTCAGAGAGGAAGGCTTCCCATGTGATCAGAGTAGGTGTCAAAACAAGCACTAGGAGAGGTGGCTTTGCTGGAGGCAGCAGAAGGGCCCAAAGCCAGGGACATTCTTAATAAGCTTCCACCGGGCTCTGCCCTCAAAGCAGAGACAAGGCCCCAGGTCAGCACCCAAAGGATGCATGGCTCCCCTTCCTTGGGCGCCCAGTCACCCACTGGAGAGGACATGGGGTACACGTGTGTATGCGTGTGTGTGTCCACACATGTGTGAGTCTGTGTGTGTTCGCATGCAGGTGGGGGAGGTGGAGGGGGGAGAACACTCCAGAATGCTTTTCGCTTCTGCGGAAGTAAAGAATGAACTGAAGATCCGCAGACCCAGGGTGAGTTACACCTGCCGTCCCAGGAAGCTGGCGTTGTCTCTGTTCACCTGGCAGTTGCGTAGACTCTGCCTCCATCCACCCTGGAGATCTTGTCTGGGCCCCATGGCCCATCTATCATTTGGCCTGAGTCTACACCTCGCTGTGCTGCATGTTGCCCAACCTCTCCCTGCCTCAGAGTCCTACCGTGTAAGATGAGGCGGAGGGGGGATCCCTGTCTCGGAGAATTGCCGTGATTTTCAGAGGCAGTGAGCGTCTTTGGCACCTTGTAGCAGGTGTTCAGTGCGCTCTTATTTACCCAGTAATTGTTCAGTGTGCACAAAACCGGATGAGAATGAGTGGATTTCACGTAGCCCCAAACACTGAAATCGCTAAATTTCTTAGAGATTGTGTCTTCCTTTGTATCCTCGGGTCCTAGCACTCTGCCAGTAACATCATGGGCACCAGTAAGCGGTTGTGGTTGCTGTCATGGACCCCGGCAGACTTGCCGTTGGTCAGAGGTAGGGGGGCGGCGAGGAGAACTCCAGTCACCTTTGCTTTACAAGAGCATAATCTTACAGGATTGTCAAAAATCGGACGCTGATTAGTTTCGCCGAATGGAAGTGGCCGACCTCAGGTGCAAGTTGAAAGTCCCCCGTGTGTTGAAGGGGGGCACCTACTGGTAAAGCCTGCAAATGCGACCTGTGCCTAGTAGACATTGCCAGCCATTGGCCCTAAGGAAGAGGAAGAGGAGGAGGAAGTTCAGAGTTGGGGGGGTCTTTGGCCCTAGAGGCAACCGAAGAGGCGATGAACGTGAAGGAGACATTCTTAACTTAGAAGAGTCTAAATGCCACCACGTTCTCAAATTGCTGGGGAGACGTCACACCCAGAGACGAAACGCATCCAACATGCCACCCAGACCTTCATTCCCCGGTGGACTCCGCTCCTTACTGAATGTCTCTGTTCATCTAGCAGTTGCGAAGGCTCTGCCTCCGTCCACCCTAGCTATCTTGTCTGGGCTCCGTGGCCCATCACAAACATAAAATGACCGACTAGGGCACGATCTTTAATGCTGGCACAAAGAAAATGGAAAGAGCCACGGGGGGATCAAAACCATGGCCTTGACGCACGCTCTAATGGACTGAAGTAATCACAGAGGTTCCCCTGCACCACCCGAATGACAGTAACTCAGGTCTCCCGATAGAAGCCATGGGAAAATAGGGTTCACTTTACAGTGATCGTGGCTGGAACCCGTTCGTTTTGTGTACGTGCCTTGGCCTTTGCTCTTGGTGGGAGTGGACGTGTGGTTCACCTGATGAGGTTGTTCCCTACTTATTTCCACTAACGTTCATTGAGCGCCTACTGGGTGCCGGGCACCGTGCTCAGACCAAAGCCGCCCTAGAGTCGCGTAACGTGGGTGTGCCAGGTGCCCCATGTACAGTGCTCACCTGTGTCAGGGCCACGTGACCAGCTCATGGTTACCACCGGCTGGCCACCCGGCCTCGGCCAAGCCATTTAGATTCTCCCTCTCCTGGTTGCTTCTTCTGTGACGTGAGGGGTTTGGCCTAGACCATCTCCAGAGTCTCTTTCGGCAAGAATACTCTAAGCATCATGATCCGTGTGGAAAAGAACAGGTAATTGCCATCACGCAGTATAATCGCAGTGTTGCTAAAAGCGTGGTCATAGCTCCTCTCGCTGTCTGTCATAATCATGTTCTGCCCCATCACCTCCCTTCACACACAGATGTTTTCTCCCCTATCAAAAGCCTGCTCCCTCCCGACGGAGTGCCTTGCGATTCTTGGTGCCATCCACCTCTGGTGGGCTCCTGATTAGAACTGCCAGAGCCCTCAATGCCATCCCGTCCCTGATGCGAAGGGAAACAAGTCATATGCGTGACAGCCCATCCACTCTTCTCGGAGCGCCTCCCGAAGGGGAGGAGGGAATGGGGCCATCTGAGGTGGAAGAATAAAGGCGGAGATCTTCTTCTAGAACAGTCGTGTCGATGGCAGGGCGGCACCGCGTTCCTGAAGTTCCAATAGTCCCCCAACTGCCGGGCTCACATCTGGGGCGGTTTTCTGGGGCCAGCCGAACGGCATATGCTTCCATATCTTTTGAGAAGATTATCAGGTGTGAGCCTTAGCATCTTCACATTTTTGTAATTATTTCTTCATTGAAATGGAAATGGCTTCCCTCCTACCCTGTTTTACTGGAACACTGTGTAGGGTAGGTCTTCTGTTGTTCAAAAAAGAGAAACTGTTTGGAACAGTTTGAAATATCTTTAAAGGAACAGTCAAATCATCCATTCAACTAAATAGGAGTCAACTCCCCTAGAAATAACTTACAAAAACTTCTTTGGAGTATGACATTTTCAAAGCAAAATTCTTTTCTTTTTTCAAAATACCACAAGCAATGCATTGAGTTCAGGGAATACTGCCTGCCAAACTTCAATTTTTATATTTAACCTTTCTTCTTTTTTAATGTCTTGCAAAAACATGCTTGAAACTCTTCAAAAACCTTTTCAGCTTGAAAGTTTGGGAAAGAGTCTTAACTGACGAAACCTTCAGCTCTTAGCTTCCCTGTACCTTCCCTGCCCCCCCTTCCCCGGTTAAGGAGAAAAGATTATTACTGACTGTTCACCAAAGTTAACTCTCATCAGGCTGGGAAGGGCCCGACGCTCAGTGCTGGTTGCTGACTTTCAATGTCCATACTGTCCAAATGACTCTTAATTAACTCACAGGTTCTGGGACCATTAAAAGTGAGAACCCTCTCCCCAGTCTGTGGTTATGGGAGATCAAACACACCCCACTCTTCTCGTGTCAACGCAAAGAAGCATTGCGTAGTTCTGTCAAAAGAACTGAAAAAGTATAGCTATATAAATATATCAATAACTAGTGACTAGTCAGGATGAGAATTGAACTTTTAAAGAAATGTTGATAAAATACTTGTTAGAGCGGGAAAATTGGATTAGTGGTGGTGTTCTGGGCATGACGTCCTTTGGGCCAAAAATAATACTAAAAAAAAAAATCATCTTGTTCTTTTTTTTCCTGGAGCCCAGAAAAGCACTCTCAGCCCAAACATCAGCCCCTTAATCTTATTTTCTTTTTCTCTAGCATGTATTTTATTAACCCATTTTCTCATTTACCCACTCTGAATAGCGCAGTGGGTCGCATCCTTCTTAGAAAGTGAAAGCCTCCTTGGAGATGCTGTGTTGGGACAGAAATGCACACAGACTCCCAGGCCTAGTGCAGCAAAGAAAAGCCCCTTCTGTAATCCTGTCTGGTGAATCCACACATTGTATTCCGGCTTGCCAGGAGTGCTCAGGCCTTATTAAAACATGGGCCGTCAAGGAATGCAGCTGGCAACAGGCATGCAGTTTGCAAAGTGATTAATATCTAGGTGGGGATGAAAAGCTGTCGGCTCAATCCAGGGCCCAAGGCAAAGGCAGCTGTCTCCCACTTATCTGCCACCTGGCCACAGGCTACTGTCTTAAACGCAACAGTACCGGCCCGGATGGCCTCTCGGAAGCATCAGGTGCAGCTCGCCTGAGATCAGCCACGGGTTTAGATTGAGCCAGGTGACCTGAGTTCTCACCTTAGTTGTGCCACCATCTCGATAGAACGAACTTGGAGCCACTTTCCTTTTTGTTTAGAGGGGCAGTCCTCAGTGATCTTACTGTCCAGGGAAGCTGGGAAAAATTCTAGGACCGTGCCCAGTTCTAGTTCCCTTGGAAGGATGATGTAGGCACGCTGTCCCTATTTCCAGGGCCTTAAGGTAGGGGATAGTTACATTTCAGGAAGTGAGGCGACTCAACTTTAATTCAGCGAACACAGTACCTACGATCTGCCCTAGGCCCTGCGAGGTGCTGGGATGACACATTACTCATCAGGGAAATGCAAATTAAAACCACAAGAAGTGAAACAGTACACATCCACCAGAATGACTTAAATTAAAAAGACTGACAATACCATGTGTTGGCAAGCATGGGAGGCAATGGGAGCTCTCGAACATCATCGATAGGAGCGTAAATTGGTTCGACCACTTTGGAAAATTGTTTAGCTGTATCTCCTAGAGCTAAATATTTGTCTACCCTATGCCCCGTTAACTCTACTTCTGGTCCATATCCAGAGGAAATGTTGCACACACCCACCAAAAGACATGTATAATAATATTCACAGCATTTTAATTCTTAGTAGCCCCAAACTGGAAACAACTCAAATGTCCATCGGTGGGTAAATGGACAAATAAATCGTGGGATATTATATGATGGGATACTACAGAGCAACAAAAAAATTAAGTACCAATACGAGCAGTAACATAGCTGAAACTCACACAGATGTTTGGTTAACAAAAGAGACCAGGTACAAGAGGACATACTAGGGCGCCCGGGGGGCTCAGTCGGTTAAGCGTCTGACTTCCGCTCGGGTCATGATCTCATGGTTCATGGGTTTGAGCCCCGCATCGGGCTCTCTACTATCAGTGTCAGAACCCGCTCTGGATCCCTTGTCCCCCTCTCTCTGCCCCTCCCCTGCTTGCTCTCTCTCTCGAAAATAAAAATAAACACAAAAAAGAGGACATACTACATGAGTCCATTTGTATTAAGTGTAACAACAGGCAAACTGTAACTTTGGTTATAGAAGTCAGACTAGTGGTTACCTCTGGTTGTGGGCACTGACTGAGAAGGGGCAGGAGAGAACCTTCTGGTGTGATGGAAATGTTTTACATCTTATAACAGTGTACACATATATAACAATCAAGCTCTACACTTAAACTTTGTATTCTTTACTGTATATAAATTACATTCAATACAGAAAGCTACATAGGGGTGCCGGGGTGACTCAGTCGGTTGAGCATCCATCTTTGGCTCAGGTCATGTTCTCGCAGTTCGTGGGTTCAAGCCCCGTATCGGGCTCTGTGCTGACAGCTCGGAGCCACGAGCCTGCTTCGGATTCTGTGTCTCCCTCTCTCTCTGCCACTCACCTGCTCACACTCTGTCTCTCTCTCTCTCTCAAAAATAAATAAAACATTTAAAAAATTTTTAAAAATCTAAATAAAACAAAAACATTTCTTAATGTATATTTTAGCTTTTGTGTTTCCTTGATCTTCTTAACCAGGTTATAACTTCTTTAGCACAAAACTATGTCTTACGCTAATAAATACCTATTAGAAAAAAAGCCAGTGAAACAAAATAGCCACATGTGTGATAAAATTGCACTGAGCACACACATGTACATACGTGCATTTCCCGTGCTCTCCAAGCCAAGCTGCAGAAGCTGTCAGAGAGGGGAGTAGGGGTTAAAAGAGAGTTGCTAAAACAATCTGAAAGGATGCTGACATCTTTTCAGCAGTTTCTAGATGATCCATTGTCTTCTGGCCCCCCAGTGCCTCCGATGAGTGTTTCCGAGGTATCAGGATCAAAGCTGAGCTCCTGACCGTTCCCTCCAACTGGCAGTCCACACAGTTCTGTCATCTCACTTCAGGGCAACTGCTTGCTTTGTGTTGCTCAGGCCACACAATTTCGAGTGATCTGCATTTTCTCCCTCACATCCCGCTTCGACTCCATCAAGAAATCTTACCCCATCTGAGTTGGTCTCCAGGCCTAATTAAGTCAGCCCATCCTAATAACAGCAGTGTATTAATTTCCCTTTGTTTTTAACAAATGAAGTTGGAAAAGGCATTTGAGTTGTCCGCTAAGTCATTGGCTAGATGAATGCCCAAGACCGTGGCTTCAGGTCTGAAATCTTCCAGTCTGGTGAACTGGGGCAAATTCCTCCTTCATGAAGTTCAACATGGCTGCCCTACCCAATCCATCCCAACTGGCTTAGGCCTAAGGATATCCTGAGATGCCTCCAGCTTTGCTTTTCTTCTGTCTGTAAATCTCCCTCCTTTACCTCTCACAGAAGCACAAGAGCTTGGGTTGCTTGTCATTTTGTGGTCCCTTTGAGGGATGAAATTCCTCAAACTGCCTCCGTGGTGTTTGTGGGCAGTGCTCTTCATTTCCCGAAGAACAAAATGGTGAGGATTAAGTCTCATAGTGAGTGGGCTGGAGTAGAACTGACTCTTAGCCTCTCCTCTCTCTTGCTAGCACTGGCCAACCCCATAAGGACAAGGACAACTTATTACTGGGGAGCCACCACAATTCTTAGGTCACCCATGACAGAGGTTGCCACTGGAGGGGAGGCATCTGAATTGGCTACATATGTTGTAGATTTAGTGTAACATTTGCTGCCTTTTCAAAACAGAACTTTAAAATGAAGATTGAAAAGTCCTATTGATTTTCAATTAGAAAATTTCATTTCACCCCCTTGTCTCTTTGGTCATTATGAAGACACAATGGATGGGCACGGTATAATGGGATCCTCCTTTGAATGAATGGGTTGATCCAATGCTCCCTGGGATCTGAAAACAACTGGTGATGGGTCCTATCGTTCTTTACATTTGGAGACAGGATGTGCACTGGAGTGGAAGTAAGGACAAGCGGGGAGGTAGGGGCCTTGAAGGGGAAGGAGGGGACTCAGGACTCAATTTTAGGGATTTTGGTAAAAGGCATATTTGCTTAGCTAATCCGCCTACGCCAGCCTTCTGTTCATCTTGGGACACTGGAGAGGTAACTATTTTGTCTGGGTTGGGGCGATGCGTCACCTTGGAGGGATAACATATCAGGGGGATTGGTGGGGCTAGCTCAGTACAACCCTGTGCAAGGTATGCATTGTATCCTGTTATACAGGAGAGGGGACTAAACTCAGTGGAACCAAACTCAGAGGGACCAAGTCATATTTCAAGGTCACAGAGTTAGTAAATGCTGGGACCGGGATCTGAAGCCACTCAAGCTTCAGGGTCAGGCTCCCGTCCCTTCATCATGCTCTGTCCTGCCCAGGTGTGCTGTGAAGGGCAGAGTCCTCTGCACCCTCTGTCCCCTGGCCACGAATTGGCTGGTCCTAAGATGAGCTGTGAATGAACGGGATGATCAGGAAAAGTCTGGGCTGCAAGATGCTCTCTCCATAGGTAGTGGACCCTTCCCTTCCTGTAGTGCGAGGGGCCCTGGGCTCAGTGCTTTTCCATGTGTTCCTAAGAACATGGCATCGAGGCACCAGGGTTGGCTAGAGGGGCAGGGCACCCAAACAGGGGAGGAAAACGGGTCAATCCATGGATTCCTCCTCCTTGTCACCATCACTTCCATCACCATTCACGGGGTGCTTTGCCCGTGCCTGGCTCTGGCTTGGCACACTACTTGCATTACTGTCTTTAATTCTATAGCTATCCTAGGAGGCAGGTTTTTCTGTCCCTGTAAGTGGAGGACGGGGTGGGGGTGGGCATAGGGAATCTGAATGCCTTTGTTTCTCTGCTCTCACGACGGGCAGGTTCTTGGGAGAGGGGGCATTCGGAGAAGCCCCAGCTCAGGCTGGGAGAGGCAGATGGGAGGGTGTGTTGGACTCCTTCCCAATGCAAGGAGCAACAAGGGCAGTGAAAGCATCTGCAGGAGAGATGACCCCACCGGCTTGCTTCAAGTTCACCCTGCCTGGCACCTGGATTTTGAAGTGGTTCAGCACCCCCCCCAGTCATTCCTCCCCCACAGGCAGTCCGATGGCCAAGCTGTGCAGAGGGGACCTCCTATCTTCACCGATTTATTTCCCCAATATCAACAGCTGAGTCAGAGATGTGCTTCTCGCACACTCCACGGGACCCTTCACACCACAGTGCACTGGGGCCACGCCTGTGCGACAGAAAGTGCTTCAAAGCATCAACCAAGCCTTCGCCTAGTGGCCAATTTTGGCACGCGTAGGGTGGAATCCCTCTTCGCAGCGGACTTCCTTCTCCATTCTTTTTGGGGATTCTTGTAAGTGTCTATCAAGTCTGGGACTTGAAGGTCCTTGAGCAGTGCTCTTGTCCCCGGCTGAGTGTTGGGATAATCTGGGAGCTTTGAAAACATCAGCAGGCCACAGCGCCAGCCTTGAGCTTTTTGTTTAATTGGTCTTGGGTGAACAACGGGCCTGGGCGTGTCTTAAAAGCTTCCCAGATGATCTAATGTGCAGCACAGGTGAGGACCACTGTCTACTCTTGCTGGGTCCGTGGGAAGGTCTTCATGAGACAGACCTGGGTTCGAGTGCCTGTTCTACCACCAGGACTGCCTCTCCTTGGGAAAGAGCTTCTCAGCCTCACTTCTTCAGCTGTTGTCAAGAAGAGCCGATGGCGTCCACCTCACAGAGTGGTTGTGATGATTCTGGAGAAAGGCCTGGAAGAGTGGCTTTGCCCTCAGAAAATAGATTGTTCCCAATCGGCCCACATGCGAGTGTTTTTTAGTTCAAAGTTGGTACGCCCTATGCTGTTCAAGGGTAAACACAGCCAGCGACCGAGGTCAGGCTCTCTCAAGGAATTGCCTACACCCTTTTTTTGCAACCTGTGTGCAACCCAGAGAAGAGATGGGGACTCCAGGCTTATTCTGAAGTAATCCTGTGCCCCGACGACTTGTGATGGGTCCGGAAGCCCTTGGCCCCATGGGAAATGATCTGCATATCATGCTGTCTTGAAGCATTTTGTCTCAAGCAAATAAAAGAGAGAGAGAGAGAGAGAGAGAGAGAGAGAGAGAGAAAGAGAGATTTTTAATCTGTCTTCAGTGACAGGGAGACCCAAACATGGAAAACAGGAAGCTCTGCTTCTTCCCTTCTCTCGTGATGTCTCCGGCTGCCCCAGAAACCAGCAACATTTCATTCACATCCTTAGCTTGTGTTTCTACCATCTCCGGATGGAAATCGGACATGGCAGCAACAGGGAGGCCAAATCCTTATGCGTTAGAGTCTTTTAAAAATAATGTCCCCGTGTGAGGATTTATGGCTGGAAATCAAGGATCCGCCTGGTTGCATCATACTTTTCCCTCCCATTGCCCAAGTGCCGCTACTTATCTGCATCCTAGGATTTTGTCATAGGATCTTGGAGTTACAAAGGACCCACGAGATACAGATCAAGGGCTTGCACAACGCACTCTCTCATTTTCCCTACTTCTTCCCCTGACACCACTGCTCCAAGGCTTACAGGAATGAGAACCCACTAGCTTCCAGGAGAATCGAAGGCCTATCTAAGATGGTTACCCTAACCTTGCAAATAAAGGGAAAGAAATGAAATTGCAAAGACAAAGAACTGCCTTACTCAGTTCTAGCACTGGCTGCCTTTGGAAGGCAGAGGCTTCCTTGTGGACCCTTTTCCCACTGCCCGGAGAGGATCTCTCTGGAGAATAGAGAGGAAGCGGAGAGCAGGCATGGAAGGAGACTTGCTTGAGGCCAGAGAGCATTTGGAAGTGATGCCAGGACTCCTGTCTTGCAATCCCCTCTTCATTTCGCATACTCTTGCCCAACAGCAGACTCTTGCACATGCCGCTTCTCTGGCAAGTGTGGTTCTTCTGTAAAATATCTTATCAGATGGTTTATGAAATTAAGCTTTGATGCCTTATAACACATTTCCAAACAGACACTGTTGCCAGGGCCAGGAAGGTCTAGCCAGACCTTTTAGCCTTTCTAGATCACGAGGCACATAAAATACCGAAGAGACTAGAAAATGGATATTGGCCCAAGTGTGACCATTATGAAAAAAAAAAATCCTTGCTTCAGAGCTAAATTAATGTGTCTAATACACTATGGGCGAAGGACGGGAAGGGATAAGCGATAAGGGGGGTGGGGAATTATGGGTTATGAAACCAAAAACTTGGGTTCTAGACCGAATCTGGCCACTTGGTAGTTGATCTTTGACCTCAGGAAAATCGCTCATAAACACTAGATCGTAATGTTCCTTTTTGAAGGCTTTTGTTGGATGAGTTTTTTTAAAACAGGAGTCCAATGGCGTTGGGCCGACAATGGCATCTTTGTTTCAGGATGTTTCATTGCCTTGGAGGGCCTGGGAACTGTGTTCAAAGTGAGGGTCAGGTCTAGAAAACAGGTACTATGGCTATAATGCGCACGGATGCTCTAGAAAAACCATCAAGTGGTGACTGCCGGGGGAGAGAAGATTCCATTGCTTCCGTTTATTAACTTTTCTGTAGAACTCTTGGACGCTTCGGAATAGGTTCTGAAGGCTTTCTCCTGCCTGTGCTTTGACATCAAACCGACAAATTCATTTCCAGAAGTGAGGAGACACTGCTCTGGTGGCACTGAAAAGGCCTTCCTGTTCGTATGTATTTGGGAGAAAAGGGATGCTTTAGTCTGAACTCCTGCTGGATTCTGAAGCATATGGGTTCGTTAGGCTTCTATTTTGCCATCAAAATCTTTTCTACTTTATAAACGAGCCTATCACATTCTCTTACAACTGAAGAATCGGCACTATACATGCTTCACGTTTTGGTGTCTTCCATTTTCGTGAAATGCTTTATTTCCAAAACTATGGCCTTTGTTTATTCTTTTGTTGATTCAAGAATCCACATATCACATGTGCTTTGAAAACACTTTAATACTTGATGAATTTTTTTTTTTTTTTAATATAGCCTCCACACCCAACGTGGGGCTTGAACTCACAACCCCGAGATCAAGACTTGGACGCTCTACCAACTGAGCCACCCAGGCACCCCAACTTGATGATTTTTTTTTTCCAGTGAGTGTTGCAAAGAGGGTGTGTTTTTCTTTTCTAAGGGGCAGATGGAGTCAGATGAATGACTACCAACCTTGACCTTGAGTGGTAGACTGTATAGCTGACATATTTAGGCCACAGTGAATACATGTGTTGGTGGTAAGTCGCGGTTTTAATCAGGTGAACAGAAGACCTTAGGGCAGCGATGCGTGCCAAGACCAGCTGCTGAATGTGAAACTGCTGTCCGCAGCCGCTGTCGATGGCATTTCCCTCTCAAGATGGCCTACATGATTTCTCCAGTATGACTTCTAGATCTTAAACACATCACTAATTTGATAATCGTATAGTCATTATTCCTTGTCTATTTATCTAGATAATGAAGGTAAGGCACACAGAGTTTAAGAAGGTAGCCTAAAGGCCAATTTCCACCAGTGTTAGAAATTAAATTTGTCTACCAGTATAAGCTCTCGCCTTAAATAAAGTATCGTGAACTATCCTTGCACAATAAAATATTTAATAACTCGCCTGAAGACACAGTCGAATTATACTTTCTCTTTCCTGTGGTCGGAAGGCATAATGTAAAATTCAACTACCCTTGGGGGTGTAATCACAGATAAAACTATTATGACCAAGTAGGAATTAGAGTATAAAATCTAAGTTTATATAAAATGGAATTATTTAGATGGTGTTACAGTCAAGCCAACCTGAAATAAGGCTTTACTTGTTTTTGGCTCAAAGACTCCTCTCAGAGGTAAATGCTACTCCCAGTTTTGCACATATTTCTAGGAGCACAACTCAACGCTTTCCTCAGTATTGTCGGGACCCTCTCGAGTTGTTCCTGAAGTGCCTGGGTGAACAGCACATCCTATCCATCCAGAGTGGTAAGTATTCAAAAATCAAGTTGCTAATGACTCGTGGCATTTCTCCATTTGCCTTTGGCTGATGCCATCTGGCAGAAAAGTGGCATCACTTCTGGCAGCAGAAAAACCCCAAGTCAATGTCTACAAACCTCCCTCTCACTGTCTATACGGCTGATCTCTGCAACGGACAAGACAAATATTGACATTCTCTAAAGTCAAGACTGGGTTCCAATTTCTCTTTTTTGGAGGTTGGGGTGGGGGGGTGGGGGGGGGCGCAGGGTGGGGAGTGGGTGGAGGAAAGAAATCCAGAGCTAATTGGCATGAAGGAAATTTTGGTGCTAACCTATTACAAAGTAAGTAAAGGAAGACATTTATGGTTTTTAGACATTGTGGGGTAAATATTTACAAAATTTATTAAAGAAATTTAGGGCATCAAAATGCTTTTAGGGGGCTCCTGGGTGGCATAGTGGGATAAGCATCCAACTCTTGATTTTGGCTCGGGTCATGAACTTATCATGGTCATGAGATTGAGCCCCATGTCAGGCTGCGTGTTGGGCGTGGAGATGGCTTAGGATTCTCCCTCCATCTCCCTCTGCCCCTTCCCCAGTCATCCTCTCTCTCTCTCTCTCTCTCTCTCTCTCTCTCCCAAAAAACAAATAAATAAATAGCTTTAGGTAGTAAGGAAGTCTCACCCATATTTCTAGAATATTAATAAGTTTAATTTCCCTTAAAAAAATTTTTTTTAATGTTTATTCATCTTTGAGAGACAGAGAGAGAGAGAGCATGAGCAGGGAAGGGGCGGAGAAAGGGAGACACAGAATCCGAAGCGGGCTCCAGGCTCTGAGCTGTCAGCACAGAGCCTGACGTGGGGCTCAAACTCACGAACCGCGAGATCATGACCTGAGCGGAAGTCAGACGCTCAACCGACTGAGCCACCCAGGCGCCCTGTTTAATTTCCCTTTTTAAAAAGTTGTTTCATCTTGTGGTCTTCCACTCTAAATTCCCTCTGTTGCCCTTATATTTTGCTCAGTTTTTAATGCAATCTTGTTTACCCTCAAAACGTATCCACTCGGTTTTCTTAACTGTTTGGGATTTGGGCGGAGGGTGGGGGGAGGGCGGGGAATGGGACATTAAAGAGTGTAATTTTGTGATCAAGTATTCTAACTCTGGGTTGTAAGTTCTACCTGAATGTCGAGTTCAAGTTGACTTTTCGTTGTCGCTGTTGTAAAAATAAAATTGCCTGAAGACCAACAATAAGTCCCTATCGGTGGGGGCCAGAAACAAAAAATATTTGAACGTACAGTAAACGTCATCAATTTTATCGTCATGGTTTATCCCAAGGGCCGGTGTGCAAAAACGGCTAACTTCATTCAGTGACTTTGCAAGATGGACAGATCGGCGAAGACCGTGTGAGGACAGGAGAGCTGAACTTTACAAAACAAGGTCCCTAAACTTCCGCAGACCGTCCCCGACACCCATCCGCATGGCCGGGCCTACGCCAGCTCCAGGGCGTTTGCGGGGTTGGTGTCCGGGCGAACCTTTGCCAGCTGCCAGCTGCCAGCTGCCAGCTGCCATCTGGGATCGAAGGAGGAAACCCGGCCTCCGATCCCCAAGGAGCCCTCAGAACTCCGCACCAGGCTCTCCCCCTCTTATCTCAGGGTTGTGGATGTCTGAGAGGCACCGCGCCCTCCAGTTTGGACCTCCAGGGAATTTACAGGGCTCCTCTAATCTACACCCCTCCCGCCTCTGTCCTCAGGGGCAAACCTCGGATCTTCTCAGTCCTGGACTAAGCACGCTGTGCCTCACCCTGCCGCCAGCCCTCTCCTTATCTCTACTTTTCAACTCTTCAGCTGTCAGTGCAACTGTGTGCCCCCTTCTGGTCCCCGCCTGTCCCCCTCCGTCTCCTCTTCGGATTCCCCCAAACCTCTCCCCTTCTTGGTGACCCGATCAACTCTCTCAGCACCAACTCTCACCCACGCGTTCCTGACTGACTAATCCCTGGGTCCTGACCCAGGCTTCCAGCTACCTGATGAAGTGAGCGTGTCTACGCCCAGACTCGTCACCCCCACTCCCAAAGCTGGTGCCCCGCATCTCTTGAGGCTGGAAACCTTGGTCCTACATTTGTTTCTTTCTCCTTTACAATCATCTTATTCATTCAGGTGCCACGGTAGCTCCTGAATCTTTGACCTACTTTCTGTTCACAGAGAGATGCTCCTCTCCCTAGGGATGTGGCGGCACTTACGGGACTCCCGCGCACGTCCTGTCCTCTTCTCTGCCTCCACCCTCAGACTACCCCGCCTCACGCCGTCCGGACACGTGTTCCTGAAGCAGTTTCTCCTGGTGTCACTCCCTTGCTCAACACTCTAATTGCTCCCTGTTTTTCTAGAACATAAAGTCCGGACCTCTCCTCATCCGTGGAGGCAATGCCATATAGGAGGAGGGGCAAAGAGTGAATCACAGGGACAGGGGTTCCAACTTCTGCTCCCTTCACTTATTAGAAGTGAGGCCGTGGGCAAATTCCCAAGCTTCTCTTTGCCTCCGTATCCTCCAGCATAAATCATACTTAGCTCATGAAATTATTGAGGATTGGCAGAAAATACAAACTTAGCCTTCATTTATTGAAGGTTTGTTGCATGACTTTTAAAATGCACTTATCACAGTTAATCTTCACAATCGTGTTTCTACCATTTCCTCCACCTTCTGAGATGAGGAAACAGAGATTCAAGAGACTCAGCAACTTGCCCGGCTCCAGACCCCTCGGACTCCGAGGCCCTTCACCACATGCGCTGGGAGGCCTGCTCAGCACTGACGGTGGTCACTGACTTCCGTCTGGCTGCCACAATCTGCCTCCAACTCCTTTTATTTAGCTATTTATTTGTTAATGTTTATTTATTTGAGGGAGAGAGAGAGGGAGGCAGCCAGGGAGAGAATGAGACAGAGAATCCGAAGCCGGGCTGTCAGCACAGAGCCGGACGTGGGGCCTGAACCCACGAACCACGGGATCGTGACCTGAGCCGAAGTCGGATGCTCAACCGACTGAGCCACCCAGGCGCCCCCAACACACCTTTTAAATCTCTCACGCTACTCTTCTCCCAGCACGTGATTGTAGAGCCTGTGAAGGACTTTCTTGGCTAGGATTCCATCTAGAACGCCCGACCCACATTGCCGTCGACTGAAATCTTACTCTTACCCCAACGTCCAGACTAAAATGTCACCTCCTCCTGAGGGGCGATTTCAAAATGTTACTACTTCCTTCAAATTCCCAGAATACTTGGCATTTCTCTTATACAAAGATCATGCTCTGTCTTATCATTGTTGTTGTTGTTGTTGTTTTTTCCTTCCTCTAGATGTCTTATCTTCCCCTATGGGTTACAAGCCCTTTGCAGGCAAGGAGCAGATCTTACTTATCTTTGCGTGTCTCATCTGAAACAGACAAGGCACTCAGCAAAGGTCTGCAGGGTACTTAATTTGGGAGCAAAAGCATTCAAGTTTTGAAGGGCTGAGCTCGATGTAGAGCTTGCGTGAAGTAAAAATGTTCCTCGTACATTAGAGGTGATGCCACGGAGACACAATAATTACAATGCAAGAGAGAGATGAGGCCAATTAATCTTTCTCCTTTACCAATAAAAAGGCAGAGACGGTGACCATTAGATGGTCAGAGGGAAAGCGCCTGATAGCAGGGGCCAGCAGTAGGTGGTCGACTTGGGTTTGCTGTCTTAATTAGCCAATTAGAAAAAAAAAAACTCCACACACACACACACACACACACACACACACCAAATAATATCGCAGAAATGATTTTGAAAGAAAAAAAAATTCCTCCGATCAACCCAATTTGTATTCCAGCAGCTTCCAAACTCACCTGCCCAAATGCATCAATAAAAATACCGAAGAAGACAATCAGATAACACAAGTGGGAACTCAGTCAGACAAAGGTTCCCTAACATCGTCAGAAATACCACTCTAGGCAGAAAGCGGCGACCAGATCCTTAACTCTGGGAAGGAGCAGGTGGTGACACGAAGCGGCAGTCGTGGCCCAGGCTTCACGCGGTAGCCACCGCACCCGGTTTGGATAAATATTTTTATTACAAACACAATGGTATGTAATGGGCCGCATTATCAGTTCTGACAAGGATTGCACACAGGATTGTGACACTGCAGTAGCTGGGAAACACGAGACGTTCGTGGGACGCTGGACTGCAACCTGACTTTGCAGGGAACTTGAAGAGCGACATCAGGGCTGATGTCAGGTAAGTGACAGCTTCAGTCAACGTGCGTGAAGCCAAACCGGGGAACGCAGACTCGCTTCTGAGACATCTTTGTCGATGTCAAGTCGATGTCTGCAAGAAGCGCAAGACGTTCGGGACTCTCTACCGCCCTGTTAGGAAAAGACTTCCTCTTCCTGGGGAGACGATGTCTTTTCTAGTTTCCTTTCCCCCCCTTACTGTGTCAGGCTCTGCTTGCTGAACAGAGCTGAACTCCGGGCAAACCAACGCTTCTGATGTTTCCGAAACACAAGCCGATCACCAGGTCGGACCGATCCATCAACTGCAGTGTTTGGTAAGATCTGGAGTTAGAAGGCAGAGGAACGGTAACTTGGCTTCAGTTACACGTTCGCCTCCCCCACCCGGGTTCAGACTCCGACGGTGAGATCTGGGAGCTGGGATAAGTGGCAGGAATCGAGATAACCCGGCAGTGGTGAGAAAGCTAACGGGGCAATTAGGAGGCTGATTCATTTGTTTATCTGGATGATTAGTTGAGTAGTTTCTGAGTGCTCTGTGGTTCAGGGAATTCTCCCTCACAGGCTCATCAAGACCACACCCTTCCATGCGCCTGATATTTCCACGAAAGAAGGGAAAACCACGCTAAGCACAGGGTACGTGTTTCGGCGGACCTTTAAAATAATACATTTGCTAAGATAATTATAGCAAACAATGCGTACCAAGCCCCGAACAGAGAAGAGTTGAGAGAAACATTCAAACTGTGGCCGCTACCATCTTTTCAAAGAATCACAGAGGAAGGCATGGACTCAGTGAATACTCGTTAACTCAGGGCTTCCCAAATCCTGTGTCACCTGTGATTGTAGAAATAAAGTGCAGACCAACAGAATGTTGCACAGGAAGAAACTTTTTAGCAACCACCTAGATTTGGGCTCTTCTCAGCGTCTCGCAGAACCCTGGTCGATAAAATAGGTGCACTACAGAGAAAGTCTTCCACGGGTCAATTTGTTTAAGGAGACATTCCAGGTCAAAGACAGATAGGTCGCTTTATCCAAGGGTGTGGCAGGCCACAGACAGCCACGGATCCCTTGACATTGCTGCGTCCGCTACCCTTGACTCTGGGTGGGCTCTGTCTCGGACAAAGTTCAGTAGAAGAGACGCTGTGCTATTCCTGGGCCCGTGGCTCGTGGCTTCCACGTCTGGTCTCTCGTGGGGCTTGCTCTTGGGGGCTCCTGACGGCCGCCCTGTGAGCGATTCATCATGGGTTCCAGCCCTCTGAGCCTCCCGTGGTGGTAACCCGGCTGACATCTGACGGCACCTGCTTGAAACCCAAGTGAGAACGGCCCTGCTGAGCCTGGTCAACCCTCTTCACCCAGAGAGATGCTACGTTGCCGTTAAGCCACTAACTTTGGAGGTGGCTAATGTGCCGTCTAGCACATAGTAGGTACTCAGCATTTATTAGACGGATGACTGACTGAGTGGGTGATATGAACGTGAACCTTCAAGAGGGGGATACGGCATGCCACGTTTCCTAAATATGACATCTGTGTACGTCAAGACAAGTCATACAGAACAGAGCTTGATAGAATACTCGTGTGGGAAACCCTGAATTATAGGAGTGAAATGGTGGGGTTTGGGAAATGTCGCTCTACCCCTTCGTGTTGCAGACTGCCGAAGTGAGGCCCAGACAGGGGAAGGGAATTACATAGGGAAACAAAGCTAATTGGTAGACTCCACCTATGAACTCATTTCCTTTCCTACCTGAAGTAAAGGGGTATGGACGACGTGGTCTCACTTACGTGAACACATTCAGCTAATTAAATATATTGGGCTTCTCATTAGGTAGCCTTGTCTTTCTACTCGCTCATCAGGTCCTTGTGTCCAGCTAGCTATTTTCCAGGAGACCTCTCCTAAATGGTAGACTCCCAAAGAGGATACAAGGGTATTTGTTAGCCTGACGTCTAGACTAAGGTCAGTTCTAAAGACAGCAGAGTCTAGAGCGACACTTGCCTGATGGAAATGCTTGCTTAAAACTGAAATATCTGGGAGAATGAATGTTCAAGTGGCCTAGACATTGGTCAGGGATCCAGAGTTCTCAATTCCTTTAGTCTTAGGTTCCAAATCCCACCTCTCTTCCTCCATGACAGAGCTAAATGGTAGGATCTGAAGTCTGACTCAGTTCTGCAAACAGTACAGTGAAGAACGTCAATACCAGTTAAAATGTGTGATGTTCGGTTTTTACCTTTCAAGGACCATTCCCGCCTGTGCCACTGTTTGCCCATTGGGTCTCCAAATCCAAGAACCACTTCAACAGCTGAAAAGAGGTTTTCTCTAATTATCTTCTTTTCCTCCTTTGAATTGACCAACCATGTATCTTTTTTTGGTTTTATCAAAGGGTCTGTCAGGACAAAAGCACATCCAATTTTAAGTGAGCTTTAGTTAGCAGACTTAAAATTGATCATGCATTTTAGTTTCAGTAACTCGCAATTTCTACACACTTTGATAATTCACTTTAAAGAGCAAACTGTCTTTAATGACAAGGCTTAAAAGAGACGACCTTTCTGAACAAAATATGAAAGCTCAGAACGGATGGCGCTTTTAAGGAAACTATGAATTAAAATGACCTTGTGTTCTGAAACTTTTCTCCAGCCATTTTTGATGTTTTTCCTTCCCTTTTTACTCTTAGAAAGAAAGCTGAAACACCACCGCGTGCCGTGGATGGTGATACACTTCAATAAGAGAGCTGTTAATTGTTAATTCAAACTCATAGTTTCTTCTGTCTGCACTTTCTTTAATGAGGTTGCTCACGACTGCAGGCATATGCCCGTTTCTGAGGAATTCGCTGTTACTGTGTGACATGACAGGGTAACGTTTGAATCGGAGCGATTTCCCTGGAGTCACGGCCGGTTCTTTTGTACAAACTATGGAGCAAGTCGACCCATTCTCTGTCCTCCTTTGTGCCCCTGGATGGCTGCCCTCCGAGGAGCTGATTGTTGAGTGGGGAGGTTGCAAAATCAGGGGTCAGACCCCTGAAAGGGCTCACTGCCTGGTGACGCAGAAACGGTGGAGCCTGAACAAAACCATGACATGTGCCGATGACTGACGGCCGGCCTTCGCGCTAACCCTTCTCCTGCCCGACCCTCTGGTGGGGTGCAAACATGTACCAAGAACACCGTGCTTTCCTTCTGCTTGGTTGTCCCCACTGCCTTATCACCCACTACCTGTTCATGATTGCACGCTGACACGTCAAAAGCACAGGTGGATGGCTATGGTGCAGTAGCCAAGAATAATAACTTGAAAGGTAACTAAATTAGGTACTCGCGATGAACAATCGATCTTCCGCCAGATAAAAGAGGGGATGAGATCTTAGATGATTTTATAATAAGGCGCGATGTGTATAATTTATTTCCTGAGTACTTGCTTTCTCTCCCAGTAGCCATGTATAGACTCAGTGCTCAATTCAGTAAGGAATTCTAAACGTGCCAGGCGCAATTTTTCTTTCTCTTCCTTTATCGGAGAACGTTCACAGAAACATTAGTGTCGGCCATCTACTCCTATCACATACGATCAAACCGACCTAGAGTTTCAGCACACTCACTCCCAAACGTATGTGACACGCATCAGAAGGGAACGAGATCTGGGTGATGTCAAAGGTTCACCAGTGTTTGTAATTTCATAACCCCTGAAATAAGGAAAAGAAAGAATAGCAGGCAACTTTCCAAAACACCTACTGATATTTACTCATGGAAAACAAATATTCCGGAGTGGGAGTTCCAATTCCAGCACACCATACAGTTCACAAAGCATTTTCACTTCAGGCAGCTAATAACCTTCCTAATGAAATCTGTTCGGCTTCGACTTGTTTTCACGGTCTGTAGAGAAGCACTTAAAATTAATCACATAGCCTTAATCTTTCCCTTTTGAGCACTAAATCAGAGGCTGAGCACTAACTGTCCTCATTCGTTAGGTGCTTCTAATAGCATCTGCTTCAGTTTTGCTTTTTTCTGAATATTTTTCAAGCCAATGCCGTAATTTATTGTAGATGCAAGAAAGACCTCAGCTTTGAAAGGACAGTCCTCTATTCCCAGAAGAGGCATCAGGGCAGACATTACCAGGCAGAGGTGAGCTAGAGCAGGAAGGCAAGGCTTTCTTTCTTTCTTTTTTTTAATTAAAAAAAATGTTGATTTATTTTTGAGAGAGACAGAGTGCCAGCGGGGGAGGGGCAGAGAGAGGGGAGACACAGAATCCGAAGCAGGTTCTAGGCTCTGAGCTGTAACACAGAGCCCGACACGGGCCTTGAACCCACAAACCGCGAGATCATGACCTGAGCCGAAGTCAGAGGCTCAACCCATTGAGCCACCCAGGCACCCCAGAAAGGCAAGGCTTTCTATCGATGGTCACCATAAGTCGGCGTTTATGCCAATCCTGGCCCTGGCTTTGGTAGTGGCTGTAAAACCTATTATTTCCTTATCATCTCTGGGTCTCCATTACAGTGCAAAAAAGGGTAATTAATCCCTAGGCAGCAAACAACACAGATGGGTATGGGAAACAGAAAAGAATTTTGAAAAAGTGTACAAAAATGTTCTGTCCTGTCCTTTTACGGTAAACCGGATGATTATGGCCCCGGCGGCGGTCCGGAGTTTGAGTGTCTCGAAGGGCCCGTGGCACACGCCACAATGCGGTCGGAAGAACCCGGAGCATCCGTCTGTCCAGTGCAATTCAAAATTTCCTTGGCCAATGGGGTTGACCAATCAACATAGAACTGCTTCCTGGCACCAGTTGGAGACAAACACCCAAGCATGGGAACAACACCGTATTCTCAGAGGACAACGGGACCAATCGCAGTGCACCCGCCATCACTCGCCAGCGTTTGGCGGGTCCCTGTGACACACCCCTGCATTTTTAGGCTTTCTTAAGGAATACCAACCGATATCAGAATGAAAACAGCAACCACAGAAAGAGTCAGTAACAAGAAGACCAGAGCTGCTACATAAAACCCTTAAACTGTTCTGCCTCTGGAGACCAACAGGACACCTACTTGCACGGGTGTCAGATGATCCAGTGACTGTTATTCTAAATAAACGCACTGCTTATGGATTTGATCTCTGACATGACATAAGGGATTTCCCCCCAGAGTACAATTTGAGATCGGCAGTTATCGTCCAGGGGAAAAATACCATGGATGTATCACACTTATTGTAGCAAATGATGTGCAATGAAAAGTAGAAATAAAACTGATAAGTACAAAATATAATGTTTTAATCATACATGAACATGAAAACAAGGGAAGCATGTTCAAATTTGGGACGCGACACTACAAACGTGATGTTGATCGTACGTGACTGGTAAAATCCTACGCAAACGCGTCAACGAGACATCTTATGAGCCATCATTTCTTTTCCCCGCAGAAGCAACTCTCAGTCCACGCTCAAATGCATGCAAATATGGAAATCAGAAATAAAGAAAGGTTAAAAAAAAAAATAACTTAGGCAGACACAAATAAAAACCACCCCGTAGCGTCCGAGTGCTGCACGTGTTTATGATCTTAATTACATTTAAGGATTAAAAAACGTTCACTGATCTCACAGTTTATTCTACAACATCCAAATCTTCAAACCTGCTGGAAGAAGTCCACAGTATAAGCCCGGGTGCGTCTGCCACCTTTAAGCCTCCGTGCGGTTACCTGAAAGTCAAAAGTCTCAGTTGTGACTTTCTGCAGGTCTGATGGGCATGCCACAGATAAAATATGTTCTAACTCAGGAGGAGCTGGCCAGAGGTTAGAGCTGAATAGAGGGGCGCCCGGGGGGCTCAGTTGGTTGAGCGTCTGACTTCGGCTCCTGGCATGATCCACCGGTTCATGAGTTCGAGCCCCACGTCGGGCTCTCTGCGGTCAACATGGAGCCCACTTTGGATCCTCTGCCCCTGCCTCGCTCGCGTGCTCTCTCTCTCTCTCTCTCCTCTCAAAAATAAATAAATAAACATTTTTAAAAAGCTTATTAAGAAAAAGGATACTTGATATCGAAATTTCCTCACTTATGCCCAGAAACGATCAAATCCCATCTGCACCAGGCAACAGAATCTTTTGAAAAGTGAATGATTCACAAAGTCTTTAACTTTTAATTCACTGCCAAATAAGTAATTCGGCCTTTCACTGCACGAAGAGGGAAGCTGTTGGAAAGACAGCTACATGATCTATGTCAGAGACGTTGCTGGGAACCGTGGACTGAAAAGGCACCCTTGAGAAGCACACGGTGAAGTCACAGTGTTGCCACACCACCCAGCCGTTTATCTATTTTGGTCTAGAGAACATCTGCAGGAGCGCCAAACCCCCAGGGCACACGGGGCTTTGAAGATGTGGGCCGCCATGCTAAGAATTGCGTCATCTTAAAAGAAAGCTGGTCCCCTTAACCCTGCAACCGGGCTTCAAGACAATGTCTTGTCATGACTATGCAGGTGAGGCCCAGGCTTGTCAGGCACCTGCAGATTCTCTCAGTTTGTTCTGATCGTACTGACTAAGCACCGTGATTACAAGGAGTGGGCGGCTTCTCGAAGACAGGCTATTTACTAGAAATAAGTCCCCCTCCCCCCCACCACAAATGGATATTATGTGTAAGCATTGTATTTATTTACTTACTTACTTAAGTGTTTATTCATTTTTGAGAGAGAGAGAGAGAGAGAGCGCACAAGCAGGGGAGGGGTAGAGACAGAGAAGGAGACACAGATTCCGAAGCAGGCACCAGGCTCTGAGCTGTCAGCACAGAGCCGGATGCGGGGCTTGAACCCACGAACCATGAGACCATGACCTGAGCCACCCAGGCACCCCCACGTTTAAGCATTTCAATAAGGACCTTAACGTCAAGCCAGGGGGACTGACTCCCAGGGGCAAATAATACAAACTAATCAGCAGGCATTCGGAGCATGGGCTGTACCTTCTCCCTTGGTAGGTCGTCAGTTCTTCCTGAAGGATGGACGCTCGCTTTTGCAGAAAGTTAACCTAGAAAAAGACACCGTGTGTGAGCAGAGGTGAATATGGCTTCCGTGGCAGTAGTGTGCAACTAACGTGGTCAAATTTTATTCAGTTCTGGCAGTTGCCTGGCTCAAATGCAGAAGATTCATTGCATGTCAATGTTGCGTTTTTAACGTCTGGTCACACTGCATCCCTCCTGAAAATCCATCAGAGACCACAGAATCCATCTGAACTCCTGTCGCAGAGCCATCGGGACCTGGCCCCGGCCTCTCTTCGAGGCTCCACCTCTCCTCCCGTCCTCCCCCACCCCTCCCCACCCACTATGTCTTCCCCACCCTTTTGCCCTTTGGCGTGGGGCCTCCTCTCCCTTTGGAAAGCTTGGCTCACCCTCTCCTATTTGTCCCCCGCTATTCGGTTCAAATGTCACTGCCCCTACCGACTTCCTCGACTCCTCCCCAGCTGCCCACCGCATCCCAGGCAAGATCGTCAACAGCTCCATTATTAGCATAGCCTTGTGGGTTTGGGTTTTCATATCTCTCCCCCCACCCCAACCTGAGAGCTCTTCTGGGTTAGGGAGGATGTTTCTTCATCTCTGTGTCCCCAGTCTCTTTTCACAGGGCTGGGCATGAACCTGGTATTCACTAGTATTTAAGGAATGGATGAGTGAGTAGAAAGAAAATGACCGTCTTCTGGAAACCTCCAGCCATCGTGGGGATTCCCTGAGGTTGGAGAGACAATATTTTGTAGTGGAAAGGGCCTAAGCTTCGTCTGAAGTTGGGCCACCTTGGGTTCAACTCCTGGCTTGGCCTCTATGGCTCTAGGAAAGTTACTTAAGCTCTTGATGCCTCATCTGTGAAATGGGATTAATGATAGCTCCTTGCCAAGGTTATGAGGATAACGGGAAATGACTGATAGAAACTGCCTCGTGCAGAGCTCACAGCCGGTACCACCTCCTGCTCCCACTCCCAGGGGGGCTGAGGGCTAGAGGAAACTGGTGGCTTAGCATAGGCTCTTAAATCAGATCTCTACAAAGTGATTTGGTTTTGTTTTTTTTTTTGAAGCATAC
This sequence comes from Panthera uncia, assembly GCF_023721935.1. NCBI lineage: Eukaryota > Metazoa > Chordata > Mammalia > Carnivora > Felidae > Panthera > Panthera uncia. The sequence continues at coordinate 19,483,067 of NC_064814.1, read as the reverse complement.
ATTTCTATATACCACTAAAGATACCTATATCACGTATAAATTCAAAAGCACCTTACACGGCCACATAGAAACGGTCTGGGGGTAACCTCTATGGCTTGATGTAATCAAGACTCAACAGTATTTGATCATTTCGGAATTGTTTACTCTTGCCTCTTTGGTCTGAACTGAAACCATGGCAACGGTTGGTTCTGAAACACAGGCAAGAGGATACAGCTGGCAGAAGAGCAAACGTGCTTTGCAAGAGAGGGAAGCACAGTTTTTCGAAATGGGTACATATCCAAGGGGTCCCCTCGGTTTTGCTTACTTATAGTATCAGCCCGGTCTTAGTTCTGTCCAATTGCTCAAAAGACCCATGGGACAATTGATAATGTTGACAGATGCAAGGATTACACTGATTCGGCTTCCCTCCCCCCCGCTGTGCTTTGCCACTGGAATTCCAACAATTTTCAGAAAACACAGGCACCTGTGCTTTCAAACTAAATTTGCTCACTATATGGCCTGTGACTCCCCCATGCAGCTGCCAATTCTGAGGCCCTAACGCAGCTGGCAGCACTCCCTTTCTGGGTCAACATCCAGTTTTAGGAGGCTGAAGTGGCTTTTATTACAGTGAAATGATATGAATGATAACAGAAGCCCTGCAGGTGGATATCAGATTTCTTTCTTTCTTTTTTCTAAAAAAAAAAACCCAAAAAACCCCAAAACTAAAAAACGAAAAACACAACAAAACCCTCCTCTGAAGGTGCCAGGTCCTACATAGCTGACTCTATGGAAGCTCTCCTACAAAGTTAATGGGTAAACCACACTTCAAGGGGAGCTTTTCACGCAAATAAAGATGACTTAAACCTTTCTATGTCAACACTTTCCTGCGGTACTTATTTTTCTGTGTAGAAGCAAACAAGGCAACACTTAGCTGACGGTAGCAATGGCCGACGGTAGCAATGGCCGACGGAAGCAATGGCGGAAGGAAGCAATGGCCGGCGGAAGCAATGGCCAACGGAAGCACATGTATGGAATGATGCAATGAACATTTCATTTTCAGAGAAGAGGCTTTTTACTGAGGGGAATGCATGTGGGGAGGCTAAAATTTGCCCTATGCTCTGTCTCACATATTACAAAAAAGTGAATGTGACTATCATTATCAAAATCGTTATTTCATAAATACATTTATCAAGCGCTCACTATGTGACCAGCAGTACTCTCGGCACAGAGAGCAAAGATCTCTTTCTCTGATGGAGCTGGAGCTTTTCCGGAAAAAAAGTACGTTTTCCTTTTTTTTCCATTTCTTAACAGAGACACGATTTGCAAATATTTTCTCCTATTCCATGGTATGTCTCTTTGGTTTCTGCCTCTTGTTGCCTTTTGAAATACGAAGTTTTAAATTTTGTAAAGTCCAGTTCATCTGGTTGCTTGTTTTTGGTGTCATAGCTAAAAAACTCCCACCTGCCCAATGCACAAGGATTTTCTCCTTCATCTAAGAAGATTTCTTCTTAGAGTTTTCTTCTCTGAGTTTCCCTGTGGAAAACACGTGAGGAAGGACTCCAACTTCATTCTTTTTTCCATGGGAATTATCCGACTGCCCCTGCACTGTTCTATTTGTCCCTCAGTGGAACCGTCCTGCAACACTTGAAAATTAACTGACCAAAAATAGAAGGTTTCCCCCCTCACCCCTGGACTCTCAATTCCATTTCATTCACCTCTGTGTCTATCCCTTTGCCAATGTTACACTGTCTTGATTATCACAGCCTCGTCGTGAATTTTGAAATTGGGAAGCGTGAGTCCTCCAAATTCATTCTGACTTTTTCAAGATGGTTTTGACTACTGTGGGTCCTCGCTATTGTTTTTCGCCATTCTCCGCCCTACAAGGATTCTTAGACACGTGAAGGCAATGCGATTGTCGTAAATTAAAACAGGACGTTTTAAATTTCTGAGTGTATGAGTGGGAATGTGTGGTTTCTTTCCCCTGTTAGAGTATAACAAGCTCATTGGCCTGGCGACACATAAAACGTGTTTACAGAAGTACGTGGAAAAAACTCACATTGGAAGTTGTTGAATTATTTTGAGCATCTAAATTTACATCAATCATATCTCTCGTATTTCATAAACTCTACCAAGAACTACACATCTCAGCAAGAAATACACATTTCAGCAAGAAATATTTAACTGAATTGTTTGAATACCTTGTCATTATTCTGCTTGGAATTTAAAATGCATCTTGTTCTGTCTAACAACCACATAAAACACAGCAGAATAAAAATGCTTCTCATTTAACCATGGTTTCTGTTTCTCTGCTCTTTCACAGTCAGAAATCAACAATGTGCCAAGGGATGGCATTTGGGGCCTGGTACAAAGAGTAAAAAGGGTGAGGCCGTACTAGAATGTGACTGTAAATGAGTAAAAGTAACCATAACTGAACTTTTCAATTTCACGGTGCTTTTAAGAGAATCTTATCGAGACAGTGAGTTCCAAAACCAGTAAGGAAAACATTCTCAAAACAAAACAAAAAACAAAACCAAAACCAAAAACAAAAACAAAACAAAAAAGCAAAAACAAACCTCAAACCAAAAACCGATTCATCCTGAGTTGCACGTTATGCTAGGATATGATATTACTTTTCAGCAGTCAATTCCAAATTAAACTTATCTGTAAGGTCTGTTTTCAGGATACACACATCACCTGAACCCTTAGGAAAGGCCTTGATTCTAGTAATTACCTGTGACTTGAGGGAGGAAATGGTGTCTTCAAGCTCTTGCCTTAGAGATGCTGGCATCAATCCTTTGAATTTTGTTTCATATTCTTGCCGTATATAAGTTATCTGAAGTGGGGGAAAAAAAAAAAAGAAAGCTTATCAACGTCTCCACGGCAATGATCGTTTCAAATTTCAGGAAACCCGGGAGAATATCGATGTATCACAAAGCTAAGTTTGTTACACGTGGTCCGTAAATATGAAATGAGAGGAAACAAGAGTTACAAACCAAAAAAGGCATTCGGTCTGCCCTTCTGAGTCCGGGAGAGAAGTCCCTGAAACACTTTATTTCTTTAAAATCCCCATTAACACAATTTATAGTGCTTGATAAGGAAACCACCTGTTCTCTCCTCGCCACTCAGGATAGACACGCTATGCTAATCTTCTCTTGCTCAGGATGTGGACTGTGATCACGACACACTGTGATCTGGGGACAACGTGTGGTGCGGTGTTGCGTGGATTAAGGCACTTCTTCAACCTGGCTGGGCACCTGGGCGCTCGATATAATCCATAGGACTATGAAGACGGGAATGAAAGAGGATCTACACTGCCGGGTCTCCAGATCTCAACACAGTGAGACAGGCGGAAGGAGAGTCTTTGGAGGGATGCACCTGCGCAGGGTAAAGAGGTACAAGAGGGTGAGCACGAATGCGAGTGTGTCCGTCTTGGTGTCTTTCTCCAGCTACATTTATCTCTCTTCCTCCTAATCTGAGATGCAACGGAATTAAAAAACAAAAACAAAAACAAAAACCCATTGCACGCGCTGTGTTTAACTTAACGGAATATTAAAGCTGAATGGCAGGGTATCCCATAAATGATGCATCGGACGCATCTGGAAAGAAGGTAATATGCTATGAAAATACATGCACCTGGGCTCAGTTAGACACGTCTATGGACTTACTGAAGATACTTTAAAATCACCAGCCTTCGACTTCCACCTTTTCTTACGTCAAACTGGATTAAGAGATGTGTTCTAACAGTTCTTTTCACTGCCCACTAAAATTGCACAGCAAAGGTTCTAGAACGGGATTTTTCCATTTTTGGCAAAGCGTTTTTTGACCTATGTTATAATCTTGTGATTTACACCTAAAAACAGAAATAATGAAAAATAATCTCTCCCAGGGATGCAGTATTTGATCTTTCCCACCTTCTCTTCTTGGACTTAAGTTCAATAGTTACATCAAACGAAAGGCACAGGCAAAGCAAAACACGTACTTTATAACACAGATCTCAGGGGCAACATTTGTTGAGGATCCACAAGCTACTCTATTGACCTTATTTTTCTATCATTCAACACTGGCTCTGAAATTCTGAGCTGCTACTCTTAAAAGGGATTCCTGCGTGCTTTCTTGTACCCTTGTTTGTTTGGAGTGTCTACGTTTGAAAGACAACAGGGCTGGGTATAAGAGTGCCCAACCCCACTTCCTTTCCCTCGGAACCCTGGAGACGTTTCTCTTTAAGGTCTTCTGGCATCGCATGCACCTATGGCGAAGTCTGAAGGCAGGCTGATTTGTTTTCCATGTGGAACGTGACTTTCTTTCTTTGCTTCAATGCCCACATGATTTCCTTTTTCTTCGATGCAGGAGCTTCCCTGGGATAGGTTTTGGTACTAATGACGACCGATGTTCGTGAGAACACGGTGTGTTCCCTTTCATGCAGTTCTTTGAAGAATAGTTTCATGGGGCCATCTCTCCTCAGTTTCAAGTACACTGGAGGTGAAGGCCAAGCTCATCAGCTCTTGGGTTAAACCTCACTGTTCCTCTGGACTCCCCTGCCCCCACTTCACTTTTCATATCTGATGGTCACCCTCTATTGGAGGCTGGGCTGTAGACGGCAGAGAACTGTGGGTGAACGAGACTGCCCTGTGATCACCCCTATCACATCCCTTTTTAAACCCAGCATGCTGTATTTTCCACCTTCAACTGAGGACCAGACATTTCTACTTCCTGTCTGCTAGTCCTTTGTTTTTATTTCACTGAATCTAAGTAAATGAGCTCTTGGAAAATCTGAAATTACCTCACTTATGAATGAGACTATGAATCAGGAAAATACTACTATCCTGCATTCTTAAACCCATTATCTTGAATTTAAAAATCATCATACCAAGCAGAATCGTTACTTGAATAAAGTCACAGAAAACTTTAATCTGTTGTTTGCTCTATTTACAAGGCTGATAATGTTACTACTAGCAAACATTTATTGAGTACTTTCAGTGTGCCAGATGCAATTCTGAGTGCTTTAGTAAGCGGTTAGTGCTTCTGACAACCCAGGGAAGGAAGCACAGAGAGGTAAGCCAGGATTTGAACTCAAGGAGTCTGATTCTCAAGTACGTACTCTCAGGCACTATGCTCTGCTGTTTCTCAAATAATCTCTCCAAATGCTGAAATGTTTTTTCCACCCCAAAAGCAAAAGGACGTCACAGACACAACCAGTTCGAGAAGTTTGATCCACTACACAGCAGTGCTCTCCTCAACGTAACAGGGGCTATGAGAAGGGGGCAGATGTATTACCGCCCTTCCAGACTTCCATCTAGTCTTTGTGGGTTTTTCGGTTTTCTTTGGATGACTATAATAACAACAATGATGACAATAATTGCTTCCCCATACTTTCCCCTTGGCTTAACATTTTTTAAAACATTTTTTAAAGTTTATTTATTTTGAGAGAGAGAGAGAGAGAGAGAGTGGGGAGGGGGAGTTAAGCGCCCATTGGCTTACCACTTGAATCGAAGATTTATAAATAAGACTAATTTCAAATGTCTATGTAAGTGCAATGGACATATTGACCTAAACCACAAGTTCCATAAATCCCCCACGTAAGCAGACATTTTAAGGTCTAACCGGTGAGTGAAGGCTGTATCTAAGTTTGTCACATGGCAAAATGAGCAAGGGGAGGGAAAGAATTAGCTTATTTGCCTTCATATCACTTTTGACTCCTGCTACTATTTTACTGTCCCCGTCTGTGACCCAGGATGTGTCTGAGGGGGAATAACGTGGGAGTGATAACCTTTATCTACAAACTAATCACAAACTGTGAGCTGCTACCTATGCTAATCTCCCTTCCTTTCCCTGTCTTCCCACGTTTCCCTGGTGACCTGAATCCGGCCTTACCACAGATCAAGAAGCAGAAAGAAACGGAGTTGATCTAAGCCAAGGATTTGATGGACATACATTCCTTTTCCTAAGGGAAATGAAAGTTTTTACATAGAAATCTAGTTTATTATTAGGCTTGAATATTCATTTCCATTAGCATACACTGTCCAATTACACTAGTGAGCGCTATGTTAGTTTATGAAATACAGAAGCATTTGAGGACGGCTCTCACTTGAGTAATTCTGGAAAGGAAGAGCTACGGCTGTTTTGGCTCATTTCCATCCCACCTCACCACTCCCACCTCCCTCTAAAAGCTTCCACATCCCTCGACCACACCACACCAAATAGACACAAGCCTCCCTCTCTCCTTCTTTTCCTTCCCTTTCTTCCTTTTGGCAGAAAAAAATTTAGGAAACCTAGGATCATGACAAATAGTGACATTCCTGTAATGTAGTAAGACCCCTGCATGCCCAGTGGAAATGGTGTATGAATAACATGGCACCCATGTGACCAAAGATAGCTGTGCTCTGCACCATGGCAACAGATTGCCCACCTTTCCCTTGAAGGCATAGCATTGACAGTATTTCCTTTAATTTCTAAAACGGACCATGAAGACTGAGAACACCCATGACTAGAGTTCAGTGTTACACTTCAGTTAAATGTATATCCTGGGTAATCGGACAAATACTCATTTGCATAAAGAAGAGTCCACAGAGCGTACAGAATAGGTAGTCGACTTGCACCAGTAGGGTCTCTGGAGATAAAAATTCAAAGTGATGCCGAGAAAAGTGAAGCTTGGAAATCTTATAATTTTCCTAAAAATATGGAAGGAGCACTAAAGCGTATTTTGTGGTGTTTTTATTGAAAAACACTATCAACTAGTCACGTCGAGATGTCCAATCCATGTCCAATATGTCATCTTCCTGTCGCGTAACAAAGCAAGTAAGATACGAGTGTGAGGCTTTGTACAAACAACTTAAGGGCCTCAGCCACAGGGTATTTGATTGCAAGCTCCAGTGTGCCCGATACGGCATTCACTTTTGAAGAGGTGAGGAAAGGGCCACTGGTGGCCACTGGTGGCCACTGGTGTTGCTTTGTCACGTGTCCCTGCACAGCCATTTGTAATTGTCTTCTGAGGTAAGACTGAAGCAGTTCAGGAAAATGAGTGTGCTTGATATCACCTTACACAATCCAACCAAGCATTTCTGGGGTCCGTTCAGCAGAGGGAGAAGGGAATTAAGTCACAATTCTACTGATGGCATCTCTGAAAGGTCTCCTCACTTCTCTGCATTGCCCCTGGGACCAGTCCAGTCTGGATGCCTTCATCTTGTACCTGGCCCACTGCAATACTGGTATGTTGGTTTTGGGTTTTGGTTCAACTTTTCTTAACATCGAAAATGAAACTCAGAGGCGCCTGGGTGACTCAGTAGGTTAAGTTCCAACTCTTGATTTGGGCTCAGGTCATGATCTCACAGTTCGTGAGATTGAGCCCTGTGTTGGGCTCTGTGCTGATGGCATGGAGCCTGCTTGGGATTCTGTCTCCCCCTCTCTCTTTGCCCCTCCCCTGCTCATGCTCTCTCTCTAAGTAAATAAATAAACATTAAAAAAAAAATAAAATCAAAATCGAATCCTTTAAAAGGCCAACAGGGTCCTGTCCAGTCTGGCCCCTATCCACCTCGTATTCCTGTCACTTGGGGGTCCCCTCACTTCCAGGCACCTGACCGGACAGCTTCTTTCTGTCCACTTACCAGGTTCCCAGACACTTGTCCTCACAACAGGCTTTTCTCATCTTCCTCTCCTTACTTTCCCATCCCGTGGGGCTTTGCTGTTCCTCCACCTATATCTCTGGGTATGAGGGTCCTGAAGTGTGGTGATCTCAGGGGTGCTATCCACCCAGGCACCCAGCGTGGGGACCTTGGCAGGCCCTGGTCAGGACGTTGCGTCTGGGGCAACCACCTTCCAACTTCAGATGGGCTGGAGCCCCTCACTCTGGCAGGCAGCAGCTTTCCTCAGTTTCCTTTTGGGAACGGAGGCCACACCAGCCCTTGCTTTCAAGCTGCGACCCAGTCTCTTGTCATCTACCTGGCAAGGAGCCCTCTCAGCGCTTTTGTTCCCCGTTACCCCTGGGATTTTCGTCCCAGCTGCCTCTGCCTGCTGATGCGCTCAGGACCCTGTACTCATGGTTTTGGCTTCACTTGCCACTCTGGGGTTCTGTTCTGTTTCCAGGTCACGTGCACGGATGTCCATCCTACTTCTGACACCAAATACATTTTACTTTTCTCTTTTTATATTTTGCCAATCATCATTGAGTGTTTGGAGCAGAGGGGGTGCCTCATAACTTGACCACATAGAGCCATCTTGTGCAAAGGGGCAGACCATAACCTGCCTTTTAACTTAATATAGTCAACTGTGGGAGTTAAGAACCCAGACTCTGGAGTGGGAATGTTGGAGCTGAATCTGGGTCCCTAACTGCATGCCCTGGGAAGGAAAAAGAAGTGCCTCCACTTCTCTTTCAGGAAAATGGGAATTATAACTTCTCAAGACTGCTGTGAGGATTAGATGACTTAACACATGTAGAAGTTTTACAAGAGTGGCACTTAGTAAATGTTCAATAAATGTTAGTTATCCTTACACCATGTATTGGAGACTCTACATATATGTTTCATTATATTATATACATGTGTGTTATGAAATTATACACACACACACACACACACACACACACACACACATTTCATTTAGCCAAGCCTCTATCATTAGACTTTTTGATTTCTAATTATTTATAATAGCAGAAATCCTGATAACAAATTATTTAAATTATTTGCATATATTCATGATTAACTTGAGGGCTCCATTTAAATCTCCTTTTGCATTTTTTAGTATCTACTGAGTGAGAAAGTACATAATGACAAAAACCTCCTACGAATTCAGAATCAACTTTAAGTGAACTTGTATTTTATAAGTAAAATCATCTACATGCATTTGGAAAGTAGTAGTACCTGTTTTTGAGCCATATTATTTATCCAGGCTACTGACAATGATTGGTGTATGTATGAATTTTCTCGACCCTTCCTTGCCAACAGCCCTGGCCCACAGGTGGGGAATCATTGCTTCATGCTGCATGATTTAAGGCAAGAATCTCAGCTCAAAACTCTCCCTCCATCCAGCCTGGATTTCTACCAATTAGATAAATATTGGCATGGGGGAAACTGTCAGATGCTTCTTCTCATTATGGGTTAATGTGTTCAGAACGGTGTCCTTCTAACACCTGGCTTAGCTCAATGCCATAAAGCAAAGTGGGTTTGACTGCTGAGAGTAGATTGAAGGGTTGGAGACGAGGGAAAGAGCAAGAGGGACATTTGGAGCACAGTAGATACTCTGGGAGAAGGGGAACGTGGGGGGGCACTGCAGGAGGGGGTTTGGAGGAAGTGCAGAACATCAAAAAGATGGTGGGCTGCCGAAGGGCGGTGACAAGCAGGTAAGAGGAGGGCAGGAGAGGGACACAGGGAAGGAGGCTGCTGGGGGGATCCGCTATAAGGCGAACAGAAATGTGGGGGATGTGTCTGAGTGATGGGCCTTTGTGCAGCAAAAAGTTTTTGCAGGGGCTTTTTAGGGGAGTGAGTCTATAAAACTCATTGGTTTGATATTGAATTCCAATGTGGTTTAAAGAATAAGAATGAAAGAAATTGTAGTGAATGATGGTACCAAAAAAAAAAAAAAAAGAAAGAAAGAAAGAAAGAAAAAAGCTCTGGTGCAGCTGAGAAAAAATGCTCTGCCTTCTAAGAAATTTCATTTTTATTGGGGTTAAGGTATTATGTGTTGCCACAGCAACTGCCAAGAGAGATCCATTTTAAGAAGGGCGCTCTGCAGCAAAGCTGGTGTACTTTGATTCCGGAGTACAAAGTGGAAATGTAGAAGTAACCATAATTTTCTCAACAGTCTCCAAAATATTCATTTCCCCCCCTTTCTTCAATATGGTTTTTTCTTACGGTTCTTTATTCCAACCGGCGTAGCCTCCACGCCCCGCACGTAGGAACCAGTGTCCACCCCAAGGGGGTGACGCCTGGTGCTGACTGGGCCCGAGCCTCTCAGGAGAGGGGGTGGCTGACTAACGAAGCAGCCACCGACCCCTATATGGTGGGAGGAGAGCGTGAACTAGTTTCTGGAAAGGGCTCTGGTTTTAGGAGGAAGGAACGCTTTTCCGGTACCGTGGAGGAAATGGTGGCCTGGGGATGAAGACAACGGTTCAAACCTAGCACTTTAATTAGGTTTGGATGCTCTGAATCCAGATTTGGGTAGGTGAAAAAATTCCTGACACCAAAAAAGAAATGTGGGTCTGAGAACTTACACATACAGAAAAGACGGGAAGCAGGTACGATAATCGGAAAATTACCAATAAACTGCCCAAATCTGCCCACGAATCAAAGGCTTAACTATCTAATAAAAAGACTGGGGTTGTGCCGTGAAATAAACATTTGCAAATATTAAAATCTGAGGGGATGTTTGGCACATAAGCTGTACCCTTTCCCTCCTGATGGAGAAGAAAAAGCTGAAATTGTATTTTTGGGCTCCTATAAACGAATGTGGTCTTTGGAGGTACTCATTTGGAATTGCACAAGATGCATGTTGTGGATATTTGTTTCACCCTTCAGCATTCATTTAAGGGTCTTCTAATTACTGGAATACATCCCCCGCACACACACTGTCCCATCCAAGGTCACAGCGATAGAGTATGTGACAAGGCCTAGGCAATCATCACATCATATTCCCCCTATGCTGTGATCATTTGGGGCCTGGATACATGATCCAAGTTCAGGTAAGCAGAGTCACCAAGAGTCAGGAGACAAACTCTCTCATCCACTAGACTTCACCCAGGGGGATGTCCTGGGGTTGCGGCCGCCATCTTGCTACCACAGAGTGAAAGCTGGACTGAGGGGGAGCCAATCCAGAGGAAGAAGAGCTGAAAACTAGAGAGAGGGGGAGAGAGAGGGAGAGAAATGGGGCCCTTGGTCAAGCTGAACCTGAAGCTAGCCCCGTCCTGACATTTTTCACTTGGGGTTGTGTTTTCTGTCACACGCAACCAAAACAGTCCTGACTGAACCAACGTGGAGTATGTAAAACATTAGCTTGCATCTATGTGTTGCGTCTGTTTGACCAGGGGTCAGCAAATTTGCGCCTACAGGCCAAATGTGGCCCACCACCTATTTTTGTCAATAAAGCTTTATTGGAACCCAGTCATGCTCATTTGCTTCCCCGTTATCTACGGCTGCTTTCGCGTGCATTGATCGCTCAGGCAGAGCTGTGCGATCTTGACAGAGACCCGACGGCCTGCTGAGCCTAAACCATTTTCTGCGTAGCCCTTCACAGAAAGTCGGCTGGTCCTTGCGCAAGGCTGAGAAACCCAAGGCGGGGACTGGACTTGTTCTGTCGAGTGCTGGGGCCGCAGCATTTGTCTCACCGCCTGGCAGACGGTAGCAGCTCGGTCAATATTTGTGGAGTGCACGAACGAATCCGACCTCACGGCACACAGGGTTGAAAGCCAGTCTCTGTCTCAAGACCACAGGGTCTTCGGAATGTTGAGGAAACTCATCACAAAACCTCTCCCCAAATACAGAGAGCAGATGCTGTCGTCACAGCCTGCAATTTTTAACCGGCACTGTGGCTACACAGCAGGCCAGCGTCAGGGCCGAGAACATCTGAGGCAAACACGAGGCCTGCGGGGCTGCTGAGGTTCACCCTGAAGGAGAGGAGTTGGCTTCGTCCGTGTTCTGTCCCCTCCTCTGGCTTCTTCCCCCTTCCTCTCACTACCAGACTTTTTATAGGGTTGCAACATTAAATGACTCATGCCTCTTAGCTTGTATGTTTGTTTTCTCCTGAAATTAAACGCTGGCTCTTTTCTCACTGGAATATATTATTTTGGCTTCTGTTCCTAATGTTTTTCTTCCTGATGATACCGTTCCTGATCCTTTTCTTCGCATAGGTCGCTGTATACTATGAACACACCCTCGCTTCAAAGAAAGGCTGGTATGAAGGCTGAGAGGATTACGACGTGTGTGCCAATTCTGGAGGCAGGGACTGAGAAAGGCTGAGTGCGGGAGCCCGGGGAGGTACACGCTGGAGAACGGGGACACCGCGCGGAGGGCCGAGTTCACGGGAGTTAAAGGGAAGCCATATGTCCACTTGCCTTGGGAAAGGTACATCTCTGAAAGGGTTTGGAGAGAACACTTTGGGGAGGGACAGGGCTCCTAGAAGTGCCTGGCCTTCCCCTCAGAGACAGAGTTCTGGGTCAGCTCTTTCTGGTTGGGGCCAGACCTTGTGAAAAGGTCATGTCTGTCAACGCAGGGCCAAAACCCCAACCGAGGGGGGGAGGTTGTTAATAGGAGACCCAGGAAGACTTGGGGAGCGAGACTGGTATTCAGTAAGGCCGGTTTGGGTTCTGGAGTCCACTGGACATTTAGTCTTTGTACCCTGAAGTAAGGTCGGAAGACATGGCATGTAGTAAACGCTCAGCGAACGTTGTTTGAATGAGTTAATGACTGAACAAAGCTGTGGGTGAATAGGTAGCTGGGACCTGGAAATTACGGAGGGCAGCAAAAGTCACCCCCCACGAGTTTCAACTGAATGTAACAGAAAATGAGGGGAGATCAACACTTTAAATACCTGAGGCGCTAGGGGACTGTATTAAGGAATTGATAATCCTCCATGTATTATGAAGACGCTGCTCAATCCTTCCATAAAGTCTGGGAGACAGAGGATAGCCTACCCATCTCATAGATGAAGAAACAGGCCCACAGTGAGTGAGTACTAGAACCAGGCCGAAGCCAGATATGTAAACCTGCACCGGGCCCGCTCATTACTGGGAGGTGGGGGGTGAGGAGGATTGATCTGGAAGCGTTGAGAGAAATCTGAAGGGAGACAGCCTGGGGCTCAGGGACGGTGGGAGCGGCTGTAGTGATGTAGGAGAGCGAGAGCTCTGGGCTGAAGGCAGGGCTGTGGGAAGGTCCTGCAACAGAAGCTGATGGTGAACTGGCTTGTAAACAATAAAAGCGAGAGGTGAGGTGGAAGAGAATTCAGGCCTCAGCCACGTGCCCAGAAGAGCGATGGCGCTGGAGAGGTGGGGTAACGGGTGGCGGGGGCCCGTCTCTGTGTGTGTGGGAGAGAGGACATGGCTTCGGGTCTCATTTACTTAGTCTGAGGTGCCGGGGAGACGTTGACGAAGAAAAGCCAAGGGGGCTGATGAGGAAGGCCAGGATTGGAGGTCCAAGAGCCCTAGGCCGGAAAAGCAAGGTGAAGCCTTGGGAACGGACGGGCTCTCTGAAGGGGGAAGGAGAGACTAAGAACCTGCCAGGAGCAGAGATTTCATCCCCAAGGGGCTCCACCATTCAGGGTGCGGGAGCACTGGAATGAGAGAAAGATCAGGAACGGTGGGAGAAAGGCAGGGGAGTGGGGAGCTCGGCCTTGAGTTTCGCAGGAGGCGCCGCTGCCGGGAGGCCAAGGATCATGGCCATCATCGCCTCCCATGCTGTCACGACGCGTGAAACAAAGCCATCTAGACAGCGTATCAGCCCTGAGGGATTTGGGTGAACAGCCATGCTACAACTAAAGAGAGTGTGGGATGATGGGATTAGTCCGTTGATAAGTGTGTTGTTTCCCATTTTAAACGCAAAAATTACAGCAGGGGTGTCTGCATTCTCACATTCCGTTAAATATCATCCCAAATAGCTGATTTAGTCGGAGCTCTTTGACCCGGTTTGAGGGCATTTTTTGAAAGAGGCAAGCTATGAGTGCTCTTTCTTTTCTGCATATTTAAACTCTTGACAATTATAAGTAAGTTAAACCTCTCCCTCAAAGTACCAATTATCTCCTTATGTTTGAGAAGGCACGTCTTGCCAGATATGGCATTCTATACAAAACACAAAACGGGAACACAAAGGCGGCCATTGTCCTACTGGTGTGCCCGGGATTTACTTAGGCAGCTCCTAATGAGGGTTTTGTGCCTGAATCCCCTTACCTCCCAACGAATGGGAACAGAGACCCCACAACCTCATAGCAGAAAATTTCAAAACACCATTGTAAACAGTCACTGACTAAATTCACCAGTTGTTCACCTTTACACAGCGGAGATAAAAGGAATTTTCATTCAATTAAAAGTTGGGGAACGTGCAGTTATCCAAAGACTTCATTCAGGCTTTCTGAAGGACAACGGTCGGGATGTGTATCGAACCAACGTTCACGGGTGATTACGCCGCATGGCCGTGTGCGGAGTAGCAAACGGTTTTTGTCCTTGGGAAGCTTATGCATTTGACATCAGATGTGCAAAAAGGAGCGACATAAAAACATAATTGAAGCATAATAGGCCAAGGAGAGGAATCGGAGAGATTGATTACTTCTAAGTGGGATAATGGGAGTCTTTACAGAGGGGAAGAGATCTGACTTGGACGTTGTGGAAAGACTAGGAACTTTCTGGATGGATGAGGGGGAGGAGCGGGAAGCATCCAGGTGAATGTGTGTGGCACGCTTTGGGACCGACAGGTGTGGATGGGGGTCATGCGGTGAGCAGGGGTGAAGGAGACAGGTGGAGACTGCTTCTAGTTTTTTTTTTTTTTTCTTCCGCTGATTATCTACACTGTTGCCCGTTTCTCGAAAATGCAGATCTGATCATCTTGCTCCCCCCACACCCCTAACCCCCATCATGAAAGCACTTCAGTGACTTTTTTTAACCTGTAGACTAAAGACAACCTTGTTGGCACAGATTGGCTAAGAACCCTCTCGGCTGATCTTAGCCTAACTTTCCAGGACACCTTGTGCTCCAGCGATGACTGGCGTCTTCTCTCCAAATCCAGTGCCACCGTGTGCCTTGCGCCCTTGCCCATATTGTTCTCTTCCTCCTGACCAGCCAGCGAGAACTACTCACTGTTCTCACAGAGACCTTCTCTGGGGCGCTACTCTTCAGTTGCCCATCAGGCCAACTGTTCCTCCTCTAAGATGTCTCAAAGTTGTACGCACAGAACAGTTAACGATTGTTGTGATGGTGGGTCGTCATCGCCACCTGACAATCACTAAGTGTTTTCTGTGTATTGCGTACCACATCCTTCTACATATATTTTATTCAATCTTCCCACCAATCCAGGTGGTGCTTTTATGGCTCTTTACATAGGAAGACACAGCTAATTAGTGAGCTTGGACCCATATCTAAGTTTTCCTTAGCCCAGAGCTTCTCTTGTCCTTCATTGTCACATAATATTACAATTATTGCCTTATGCACTGCTTTTTCCTATTAGACAGTGAGCTTCCTGAGGGTAGGTTCTATGCTTTACTGGAGATCAGTGCTATTTAAAAAGAAAATAAGATCACCTCATCATCTATCTGAAGTTTGAAAACATTATAAGGATTGTTTCTGCCATCACAAAGGCATTTCTGCCAACAGCTCACGCAGGCTGGAGTTTGCGCAGAGCAGAACATACCTGACCACGAATGTCTGGGTTTTCCGTACCTGCTCCAGGTCAGATGGAGAAACGGCCGGAGAGCAGTTCACTTTCAGTCTGAGAGAGACTGGGGTTTCTGTTTTTACAAATCAGATAAACTGGTAGGGATATTAACTTGGTTTGGCCAACTTGGACTTCCGTGAAAGTAACATTTCTGTTAGAAACAGTTACATTAGAGGATCTTTTAAAAACTTAGGTTCTTATTGCTGTCTTCAGTAAAACCAACACAACCCTAAGAAACTATGGGGAGATTAGCAGCCGTCCGTTACCCTGAGCAAGAGCCTTCCTCTTCTAATCTTTTTTTCATTATTATTTTCACTAGCGTGCTTTTCCAGGAATGTCTCGGTGCATTCTTTGTAAAACCGTTGCCCAGATCTTTTTTAAAACACATCAAACCAACAAAGGTCAAGTAAAGAGCAGGAAGATTTTGTTCTTTCAGTTGAAGACATTTCTTTAATATGAAAAATGTACTGAAATCTAGAAACATATTCTGATGATGTCTGAAAAGAATTCATGGTGAAGCCTCAAAACACAAAGAAAAAACAGCTCTCGACAACCGTTGGTGGCTGAGGGATTCTCATCGGAAAGGCTTTTTTCTTTCCCTCAATGACAGAGAAAAATCACTATTTAAAATGAGAAAAAGAATTTCTCGAACATTAGGTGCTGATACTATGACTAATGTTATTCTTCATGCTTATTGGCCTTCGAGGTAAAACATTTCAACTCCCTCATTTATACGTGAAAACAAACAGAAGGAGTGTCTTTTCTAATTCAGATTGAATTCTAGGGGGTTTGTTTTTGCTATTTATTTCCAAGCACTGGAGGCTGCTATAGGATCTTTCTGTATCGCTCGAGTGTCGAGTGCCCGAGTGGGTAGCTCAGAACTCCAAAGTCATTTCATTCCCCCTTCTTTGTCCTGCATGTATATTTAAAACCAACAGGGTGGCAGCAGAAAGTCTAAGATTTGGGGGATAAGGATACCATTTATCTTGCATTATGCTAACATTTTTTTCCCAGCCTCAAGAAAATCTTTTTGTGAGAGATTTTTTTTTTTTTTTTTGAGAAAATTAATCTTGCTTCCTCCTGGCTTTCAGAAGATTTTCAATAGACAGGTGTGGCCCAAGACCCTGTACTAAAAATGGCCATGTAACCTTTATCATGTCCACTGATCTTGGAGAAACAAGGGTTGTTGAATGCAAACTTAGGTTAATATATACTTTAAATGTCCCTTCAGGCAGAGTAAATGTTTGATGCAAGAGAACTTCAGAAGATTCGGCAGAATGTTTTAATTTAATCTACCCCCAGTGTGGCTTGGCTGTGTTATTGGATCACATGTGGTAACCACTCGAAGCACGGGAGAAAGGCAGGTAGCCGCTGTGGCCATATAAGGATTAGGTGCAAAGTATCAAAGAGTAGTCTTGGGCACAGAGGTCTTTAAACTACTATGCCAGGATTTCGGGAGCAACTTTTACATCTCAATCTAAAGGATTCCATGCAGGGCCACCTGGGTGGCTCAGCTGGTTAAGCGTCCAGATTCGGCTCAGGTCATGATCTCGCGGTTTGTGGGTTTGAGCCCTGGGTCGGGCTCTGTGCCGACAGCTCGGAGCCTGGAGCCTGTGTCAGATTCTGTGTCTCCCTCTCTCTGCCCTTCTCCCAGTTGCGCCCCATCTCTCCCTTAAAAATGAATAAACGTTAAAAAAAAAAAAACAACACACGGATTCCATGCCTATGGGCGTAGAGGCTGGTGGGTGGTCAGGTGGGAAGCCTCTAGGAAGCTTAGCTCCCTGTATGCTCAGGACTGGACATACACACATTTTGTACCAGTGGCTCCCTCTTCCCCTCTCCTAATCATTGCTGAACCCCTAATCGTTCTCAGTACCGGTCTATGCTTGGTGGGGAACACAGAGGAAGAATTAAACCCTGTCTCCGAGGAGTTTACAATTTTGTTGGGAAACCGAATTAGCCCACAAACATCACACGTTCTGCGATGGGGAAACTGAGCATAAAAGAGACTTGGGAAAGGAAAAAGATCTTTGCGGTGTGGAACAGTGTGGGAAGGTGAGAGGAAGAGAAGGGCGGTGTCAGCTGTACCCCCAAAGGTGAACAGCAGTTGGATGGGCAGAACTTTGGTGAAAGGGAATTCCAGGTCGAGGAAAAACCAACCAGACCAAACCCGTGAGCCATGATGCAAATGAGCACGGCTGCCGTGGGAGCTGAGAGCCTGCTCCACTGAGGCCTGCCCGCAGGGCCCGGGGGCCACTGGACACAAGATCGGAGAATTCATCCAGACTACAAGGGCCCTCGAAATCAGGCAGAGAAGTCCGGTAAGCGAGAGGGAGCCAGTGGTCTCTTCCAGCGGGAGAAAACATGACCACAGTAGTATTTCAAGAAGATGACTCAAAGAGGAGAGGCAGGGACACCAGCTAGGAAGAGGCCACTTCCTCCAAACTCGAGGTGAGTAGGACTCAAACAAAGGCGACAGCCGGGAGGGGCAGAGGAGATGAGCAGAACTGAAGGGGAGAGAGAAATCACACTCGGTGATGAGATGGTTATGAGGTGTGACCGCTGGAGGAGGCAGGGTCCAGGACAACGTCGAGCACAGGCTTCCTCTCAATCCTGCTAACACCGTTAGGGCTCAGTGTCCTCACTGATGGATTATCTTCATTACCTTTGGCCTCTTGGTTCCCACTGGCGTTAAGTCAGCTCAGGCTGTTATAACAGAATCCCAAGCCCGGGTGGCTTAAACAGAAGACACCTATTTCTCATGGTTCCGGAGGCTGGGAAGTCTAAGATCAGGGAACCATCAGCACCAGGATCTGGCGAGAGCCCTCTTCCCGACTTACAGCCAGCCCCCTTTCGTGCGTGTCCTTACCACAAGAATGAGACAGATCTCTCCTGTCCCTTCTTACAGGGGCACTAATCACAAGGGCTCCCCCTACCCAACCTAACTACCTCCCACAGGCCCCATCTCCTAATACCTTCACACGGGGACTCAGGGCTTCGACATAAGAATTTGGGGGAGATACATCCAACCCATAACACCACCTCACTTTTAATGACCACCATTTCCACACTCTAGATATTTTTCACCCCCATTTGGCTTGAGTCACTTGGCCTTTTCGTTGGTAAGCCCAGTCGTAAAAGCTTCTGAGACAACACAGGTAAGGACAGGAGGCACCTTAGTAGCTGAGGCCGAGCAGCTGGAGACAGCTGATTTCTCGTACTTTTGAGGACTCAGTCCCCAGTGGCCGCAGGACCCATGATGGCAGTTTGCCTCATGAACCCCGTTCGTTTGCACGAACTGCCTTTCTCCCCTAGATTCAGAGCTTGGGGCCAATGAAGCAGAGGCCAAGACTTCTGCTGCTGTAGAAGGGAACCTCCTCTTTTCTACTGATTCGAGCCTGGAAACACAGGCCAAGGAACTGCTACCAGCTACCTTGCGGCCACAAGGGGATAACCTGCCAACAATGCAGCCAGCAATAAGGGACACAGAGCTGAAAAAATGGAGAGAGAACTGGCTTTTGGTCACAAAATTTGAGTAATTGGATTAAGCCGCCTCTGAAGTCAATACTATTTCTCAGTTACAGGAACCAAAACATTCTTACTGTTTCAACCAGTGTGAGTTTCAACCAGCTATTTCTAATGGATTATCCGACAGGGGCCGAGATTCTCTCCAAGGGCCTTGACTTCCCACCCGACCAGCTGAGCCAACCGATCAGCCAGCGACCTAACGACGGCCACTATTTAAGTCACCACGCCCTACTGACTGGACCGTATCCTTAGGCGACTGACATCTGCCCCAACCGCACACCAACTTCCACACCGCCAACTACCTTGCCTCACTCTCCACACTGTCACCTGCGTTACAACTCTGGTCACTCAAAGCCTCCCTGCTTTCCAAATTAACGGGCTAGTTCCCACGTGAGCTCTCTGGCTGACTTAAGCCAGACTTAACGCACTATCGTCTGATGTGGCTGGGTCCTCTGGGCCAAACCCCAGCTCCGGGTTTGCTCCCCACCACTCGCTTGCCCCATCTGGAGGCTCTCTTTTGCTGCTGCAGAAAGTAAAGAACAACAATAACAACAACAAAAACAACAACAACACACACACACACACTATTTTGATAGGGTCAGCTACAAATTCATGCTATTTAACCTCCTCAGTGGACCTTCTCCACTGGTGACAAGCCTTTCACTGACCTCTGTTTTACGCTGTGCGGTGGGCCTTTTTCTACACAACTTCTACCTTACGAGAGACCTACGTACCTAACAGCCGATACTGCCGGTGCCCGGTCAATGACTGGCCTTGGTGTAATCCAGGCCTTAATTCACCTGTGCTCGGTGAAGCTTCTGGTAACACTTAGGGAGCATCATGGGAGCTAACTATTCGAAGACAGGAGGCTCGGTTCTTTTCCGTGTGTCTTCACTGGCACAGACCATCAATGCGAGAGTTTCAGAGAGCAAGGTAGAAATCAATAAAACGGGTAACTGCAGCGAGCCAGGAGGGTGCCATTTAAAACAAGTGTTGCCCGGGCTCCTCAAAACATAACCAAACTGCCTGGCAGGAGAAACTGCTTTTGTTCTTACTAAAAAGCACTAATGACGAGCCACGGGGATGTTCAACTGATAATTAAAGTAAAAGCACACTGCCCTTCTGAGCTGTTGTAAGCGAGGCAAGATTCTTCGCAAGTTATGACGGTCTGGCAAGACACAGTCGACGTGCTCTGGTGTCTTTGCACCCTTCTCCCTTTCATTTCAGATTTTTCTATGAATGAAACACGGTGAGTAATTCCTTGTCTCTGGACCCTCCAGGATGTTATTTAAACACTGGCATCTGGTCGAAGGGAAATTTAATGCTAAGTCAGAGGAGCACGTGAAAAATATGTGACATCTGG
Source organism: Panthera uncia (assembly GCF_023721935.1). Lineage (NCBI taxonomy): Eukaryota > Metazoa > Chordata > Mammalia > Carnivora > Felidae > Panthera > Panthera uncia. The sequence goes on along the minus strand of NC_064814.1, from coordinate 19,462,856 downwards.
TTTCGCACCACCCATCCCTGGAAGAACAGGGGAGCAGAGGAAATGACAGCAGGGCTGATTCTCTGGGCCCGGGGGCTGGGGCGGGGGGGCGGGTGCCTTCGCTGTAATGCATACCACAGCGTTCCCTTTTACAAAGTGAGGGATTAGTGCCACCTTCTTTGTAGCAATGTCGTGACCTCTATAATGCTTCTTAAATTGAGGACAATGATGGACCCACCAAGCCTTAACACATGATTTAAATCTGATCTGACAGTACTTAAACCCAGAAGTCCAGAAGGCTAATGGTTGAACAAGCTTGGGAAAATGCCCAGGGAACCAAATGTAGAAGCCCAAGGAGTTACAGAGAGCAATCACAACTTCAGGGCAACGGGGTAAGGGGATAAAGGGATATTTTCTGAGTTGGTATCTGTCATAGGATTGACTTAAACTGTGGTCCCACTCCGATGTACTTGGAAGGGGGGAAAAAAAAACCCAAGCAAATAAAACAAAGACCCCCCAAACAAACCCCCAAAACTCTAAAATCCTATATTCTCTTCTCTTGTGCCTCTGTAGTTTATTATATTACAGATCTGCATCTTAAAAACATCCCTGCTTTCTCACAAAAAACAAAAGGCCCATTGAAAGGCGTCCAAGAGAGGTTAAAACTTAGCAGAGGGAATTAGAGTGATAATTAATTTTAGGAACAAGTGTATTTTACATTTCATACATTTAGGTAGACAAAAATGAAAACGGCATTCAGGTCAGTTTGTATTATTTGCATACTGAGGACAAACAACCTTACAGAACCACCGCAAAAAACAAAATGCGCACCGACACGGACCTCCCAGAACCTATCCTCGCCTGGCGGTGAATACCTCCAGTGTCTCCCTCGGCCTGGGAAGCTTGGTCACAGCAGCCATTCCTGCCCGACGCCCGGGACACCGTTCTTAGGGCAGTCACCCCATTTCAACACCAACAAAAGACCTTGTTACCCCAGTGACTTGCATTTTGGTATTTGTCTTTTCCTAACTCCGATGCCCTACCTGGAAAATCTTCTGTTTGTGGTTAAGTGCTAGAAGTCTATGTAATGCACAACTACAAGGGCAGGGAGAACTCTAAAAGCACCCGACTACATGTGGCCGTTGGGGGGCAACATTCCTGGGATTATATAAGTTGAACGGGCATCACAAGAACAGGGTCGGATGGGCTCTTTTTTTCTCTTTTTTCTGTTTTGGTTTTAAGTTTTTATTTAAATTCCGGTTAGTTAAGATACAGTGCAATATTAGTTTCAGGTGTACAAGAGAGCCATTCCACACTCCCGTACATCACCCGGCGCTCGTCACGACAAGAGCACCCCTTCATCGCCATCACCGGATGGGCTTTTTTGACCACCAGGCCAGCACTACGTAAAACCACCTTCTCCGGTTTCTCCTTTCTCTGTCCTTCTCCTCATACAGAAATCTTGTCCTCCTCCCCAGCCCGTTCTGCTGTCCAATACTTTCACGTTTTTTCCCACTGCTTTCTCCTTGCCAAATGTCTTTTGGGAAACGTTGTGACAGGTGACCGTTTTGCGAGGTATCTTGCACTGGTCTGCCTTTAATTGAAAAATAAAGTCTGGTCTCTGATACCTGAAATTGTGACCCGTAATTTCAGTTTCCAGCCAGTCAGGAGAGCAAACATTTTGGGGAAAGGGGCAGCTGACCCTTCCTTCTTCACTGAAATCATACCACCAGCTTGACCGCTTAGTCAGAAGGCAAAATCTATTAATACTTCCTATTGCTGGGGCGCCTGGGGGGGCTCAGTCAGTTAAGCGTCCGACTCTTGGTTTCTGCTCAGGTCAGGATCTCACGGTTTGTGGGATCGATCCTTGCAGTGGGTTCCACGTTGACCGCGCAGAGCCTGCTTGGGATCGGGTCTCTCCCTCTCTCTTAGGAGAGATCAAGACCGAGCCCAGCGTCAGGCTCTGTGCCGACAGTGTGGAGCCTGCTTGGGATTCTCTTTTAAGCTTGAGAGTCTGATAGGCCACACTAAGATGCCTGTGTCATCACCACACAGACAGAAATGCAGGACAAGAGTTGGACAAAGAGGGATGCCCGCGAATAGAGATTTGTAAATCGCTGCGATAATTGAGTGCTGACGCCCGTGGGGACAGGCGACGCCACTGACGAAGAGAGCATAGACACTTGTAAGACGTAAGAAATAAAGACCAGAAAATAGAGGTCACCTACAAAAGGGGCAATTGCCAAAGACCAGAGGTCAGTAGAAGAGATCGTGAAGCAGATCTAAAAAGGAGCAGAAAAATGGGACTATGCTGGGTCAACAGGCCAATACAGCTTAACTTTAAGAATCTCTTCTACTAGCCCGTCAGCTCCTTTGATCCACTCACCTTACACTCCAGGCTAATGGCGCCTGGCCCCGAGGAGGTGTTCAGGAAACGTTTGCCAAACGAACAGGAGCCATCGCCCGTTAGAACTAGCTTGTTTCTCCCATCGGTGAAGCATCTCTTCTTTGAGGCTTATTGATGCTTAAAAGAGCGTCTAAAACTTCTGAGTTCCGTCATTTCCAAAAAATACTCCAATGATACGTTAATGTAATTGCATAGGTACCATAGCTTCATTTCCCTAACAAGCAGGTCAACTCACTGTTTGGGTCTTGTTACTCCAAATTGTTACAACTTTGTTGGAATTTTTAAAACTCACAATTTAAATTCTCAGGGAACTTTCTACTTGCTGGCGACATCTTTGAACACACCAATGTGAACTTTTATCATTGTTTGCCACCTGTTTCAAAACCAAATACTAAGGGGCGCCTGGGTGGCTCAGTCGGTTGAGTGTCCGACTTCGGCTCAGGTCATGATCTCACAGATTGCGGGTTTGAGCCCCGCGTCGGGCTCTGTGCTGACAGCTCGGAGCCTGGAGCCTGCTTCGGATTCTGCGTCTCCCTCCCTCTCTCTGCCCCTCCCCCATCACACTCTGTCTCTCTCTCAAAAATAAGTAAACATTAAAGAAATGAAAAATAAATAAATAAACACCAAATACCAAAAAGTGCCAACTCTACTGCAAATCATGCCTACTTCAAGCTGTAACCTAACCTTGCCCTCCCCCAGACTTAGGTGCTCCCGGATGCCACGTGGGACCGACCACAATTAACCGACATCATTTTCACATATGCAGGCTTCGCTAAAAAGGTCAACATATGCATAAGCCAAACTTTAGCAGTTTTAAAGGTTAATGAAAAATAAGTAGACACTACTTCAGAATAATAAATCAGATAGCCAGCCAACTCAGTCCAAAAATTTGTGGACTGTATTCTTCATATATCCCCTGATCAAGCAGTTGAATACCCACCCTCTGCCAAGCACTGTGAGGATGCTGCGGCTGGGGGGGGGGGGGGGGGGGGGGGGGGGGGGGGGAGGTACCAAGATTAAGCTCAATGTAAATGATTGGGGAATTAAGCGCATGTTACTGTCCTTGAAAGAATGACTTACTATTATAAAGAAATGATGACTATAATAGATATATTAACATGTGAACATGTAAGGAAATGTGTACTATTATTTCTAAAGGGCAAGGCATTTCTCAGCTGTCCTCTGAGGTTGTCTGGTCGTGCGGAGGAGGGTAAAACAGAGAGCAGGCAGCTGGCTAAAAAGAGCGATACTGTGCAGTCAGGGGAGAAGTCCCCTCAGACCGCTGAAGAGGGAGGATGCCACATCTTGGAGGTGAGGGTCTTGCACAGTGTGTAAGAGACCCCATCGGTGTAATCGGGGGGGGGGGGGCCGAGTAGTCGCTTGTGGCCGACAAAAGGAGAAGGTGGAAGGCAGTGGTGTTTCTATGTCACGTACACAGGAGAACTCGGAGGCCTTCTGTGTATCTCTCTAACTGGTGCAGGTCCCAACTAATTCTGTCTTCTCCATGGTGAAAGTTGACTATGAGGCAGATGTATCTATTATACATACACACACAGACGCACAACTCAGGTATATGTATATATACACACACGTGTGTGTGCATGTGTTCCCACTCTCATATATACTTGGCCCTTAAAGGAATCATAGCCTAATGGGAAGGACAAAACACGGACACAGGCAATTATAACGAAGGTCACGTGTCTCAACCCAGCAGAGAGTAACTATCAGAAACCCTCAGAAGCCAAAACAATTGAGTGAGACCTAAGAAGCATTCTCATTAAAAATGAGTCAAAGATGGGGCCCCTGGGTGGCTCAGTCGGTTGAACGTCCGACTTCGGCTCGGGTCATGATCTCGCGGTCTGTGGGTTCGAGCCCCGCGGCGGGTTCTGTGCTGACGGCTCAGAGCCTGGAGCCTGCTTCGGATTCTGCATCTCCCTCTCTCTCTGCCCCTCCCCCGCTCGTGCTCAGTCTCTCTCTCTCCATCTAAAACTAAATAAACATCAAAAAGTGTTTTTTAAATAAGTCAGAGACAAGGACACACTGCCATTGCTACTCTCCAATGCTCAACTAGAGGCCCAGCCTGTGCGATGACAAAATCAAATACAGGTGAAAGATGGAAAGGAAGACACAAAATTATCTAAGGAACAATACAATCACCTACTTACATAAATTTCAGAAATTAACTGAAAATTCAATAGAGTTAAGGTTGAGGATAGTTCTGGTTGGCTGGGTATATACAAACGGTACATGAGAACACTTTCCTAAACGTGAGTAATTGTTTAGAGAATATACGAGGAAAATCCACGAAAGGGAAACAAAATGCCGTAACATACCTGGGGATACATTTAATGAGAAATGTGCCACATCCATACAAAGATAAATTTCAACTGTACCGCAAGACACAAAAGACACAAGGAAATGCAAAGAGACGTAAAGTTCCTGAGTGAGCAGACTCGGGACTCCAAAGATGGCCACTCTTGCCAGCTTAACTTACCACCTCAGTGCAGTTCGAACCAACCAGTCACAGAGATTTTACAAAATGGAAATTGGCGAGATTATGTTCAGATTCACATGAAGGTGTAATGCTGGAGTATAACTAAGGCAATTCTAAAAAGAGATCACAAGGGGAGCCTTTCCCTAGAGATAATAGGTACCATGGACCTAGTACTTTTTTACAGGTGTTGCTTATAATAACGGACAATTCTCACAATTTTCTGAGGTGGGTACTACTATTAACCCATTTCCAAGACAGGAAAACTGAGGCATGGAAGTAAAGTAACTTGCTTGAAGTTCCAGAGCGAGTAAATGGGAATGGCGGAGCTGGGATTTGAACCCAGGCACTGTGGCTCCAGAGCTCATCCTCTTCAGCACCATAAAAATGACTCTTATTGGCACAACTAATGGATGAACAGGAAAGAATGCAGAGTCCCACACAGATTCGCGCATACGTGGAAAATGTGACTTTTGACAAAGGTAGCATTTCACACAAATGGGGGGAAGAATATCTCAGTCAATAAATGGTATCCATAACTGGCTTATCTACTTGGAAATAAAACTAATAAGGTAAGATTCCCGCATTAGCTTTCTACTGTTGCTCTAACAAACTGCGATAAATTTAGCAGTTTGAAACTATGCAAATTCATTATCTCACAGTTCCATAGGTCAGAAGTCTGATGAGGCTCAGCTGGTTCCTCTGCTCTGGTATCTCAAGGCCAGAATCGTGGTGTTGGCCAAGCCTAGACTCATCTGGAGGCTCTGGGGGAGCATTTGTTTCCGAGCTCGTTCAGGGTTTGGGCAGAATTCAGTGCCTTGCAGCTGTAAAGGCTGATGTCCCCATTGCCTTGCTAGCCATCTGCTCAGAGCCTCTCTGAGCCCCTGAAGGCCACCTATATCGCCCCCTTCAATTTTAATCAGCAGTGGTGCACTGGGTCCTTCTCACACTCCAAATCTCTCTGACCAACCGCCATCCCCCCCGCCCCCCGCCACCCCCCATCTCTGCCACATCTCTTCTGCCTCCTGCCAGAGAAAGTTCTCTACCCTTAAGTGGTCATATGTTTAGACTGGCCCTACTCCCTATTTTGAAGTCAGTGATTAGTAACTCTAACTACATTTACAAAGTTTCTTTTGCCATGTAATGTACATATTCACAGATTCCAGGGATTAGAGAATGGATCTCTTTGGGGAAACATTCTAAATATTGCAATCCTTACACCACACAGTATGTAACAATAAATTTGAGGTAGAATAAAGAGTTAAATGCACAAGACAAAGCTTTAAAAGTACTAGAAGAAAATCAAAGAGAATATATTTCATAATCTTGGGGCAGGGAAGACCTTCCTAGGCAAACTTAGAAACCATAAAGAAAGAATGAAAAATAACGTTCTCAAAAACTTAAAATATTGAATAAAAAATAAAAAGATAAGCAACTCAAAGAATTTGCAACTTATTTACCAAACCACTAACATACAGAATATGTGAGCAGAGTAGAGAAACAAATCAATAGAGCAAATCAGCACTGAATGTGATTAAACAACTCACAGAAATGCAAATACTGGGTTTCCACTTCTATAATGGACACTTACAAAATTCTCTCCCAAGTCTGTCTCAAAATGTTAGGGAACTAACAAGGCAGGGAAGAATTATAGGACCAAGATCCTGGAAATGACAGATATCACGAGAGCTTGTAAATCTGGCATTTGGGAACACTTTTACGTAGTGGCCTGTGGCCTTTGCCAATTCTAGGCTGGTTGGTAAGAAGCTGAAAAACTAAACAGATCTTTTAACAGCCTCACAAAAAACCCCACAGAGGCACAGACTACAGTCCAGGTCTCACTAAAGGGGAGTGCCTGGTAAAATCTCATGCTTTGGGTGGATCCCAAAGGTCTACACCCTATGAGAAGGCGTGAATTGGAAAGAGACCAGCCCTCTCTAAAACTCAAGTCTAGTTTCAAATCATCTCAATCCCTGAAAATGGATTAAGGTTATTCAGGATACCAAGTGCTATGACCTCCCTACCCAAAAGCAAAGGTAAATTCTCTCTGGAGGAAATTATCATTGTTTGAGGCCTCAAATTATTTCTATAAAGTTCTATATAAAATATCTGGCACCCAGTCACAAATAGCCAGGCTCACACGAAAGCAAGACAATATGACCAAAAGCCAAGAGAAACAAAAACAATAAGATCCACGTGAATCCCACATAACAATGATCAGACTTAGACTTTAAAAGAACCAAGATAAATACGTCCAACAAAATAAGAAAAACAGTTGTGAACTTCAGCACACGATAGGAAACTAAAAAGAAACCAAGTAGAAATTCTAGCTCTGGAAAATATAATAACCAAAATTAAGAATGGGTTTAACAGCAGATTAAAGAGAGTTAAGGAAAGAATCAGTGAACTAGAAGCTGGATTTTAAAAAAATCCAGAACACATACAGAATATAGGGAACAAAGTTAGAAGGTCTAATATACATATAATTATAGTCTCAAAAAGAGAAGAGAGAATTAGGCAGACATTAAAATAGAAAATCTGATACTACCAGCACAAAAGAAAATATATACATGATTAACTGAACATCTTCCAACAAAGGAAAACTCTAGGCTCCAATGGCTTCAGCTACCATTTTAAGGTTGAAATAATATCAACATTGCACAAACTCTTCCAGAAAATAGATAGAGGACATTCTAGTTTGTTTTATGAGGCCAGAAAACTTTGATACCAAAATCTAGTAAGAATATTATAATAAAATTATAAGCTAATCTTACTCATAAACACAGATGTAAAATTCCTAAACAAAATACTGGCAAACCAGCAAAAGATAAAATGGGATAAGTCATCAGGATCCAAAAGGGCTTATTCCAGAAACTCAACACAGATGATTCAATGTTAGAAAACTAATCTATAAAGTTCACTGTAGTAGAAGAATGAAGGACGAAATTCATATAACTATCTCAAAAGATGGGGAAAAAAGGCATTTAAAAAGTATCCACTTATAATTTAAAAGAGAAAAAAAGAATCTTTGTGAGAATAGAAAATAACTTTCTTAATATGATAAAGGGAATCTACATAGAAGCCAACTTTATTTCTATATGCCAGGAAGAAACTGTGAGAAAATAAAAAAATTTAAAAGTAATACCATCTTAAACAGCATAATATGTAAAATAAGTAGAAATAAATCTAACATAAGATGTGTAAGATACCTTCACATAAAATGATAAAAACTTAACAAAAATTAAAGAATGTTTAAATCAAGTGGAGGGATATACTATGTTCATGGACTGTGAGACTTACTAGAAATTGACATCCCGAGTATAAAATTTATAGAGAAATGCAAAAGGCTATGAGAACCTATCACTAAAATGCAATCATCACAAGATCAAGGATTTTTGTTTGCTCATTGATGTCTATCAAGGCCAATGTGGGCCTGATATATAGCAGGCGCTCAGGAATATTTGTTGAATTGAATTGAAATGTTGAATGTATGTATCACTTAGGAGTTTAGGAAGAGTTCACCCTGAACTGTCATTTAGTTACCATGGCACATTCTGATTTAGCATCTAATTTACCCTGTCTGTTTACCAAGTCAAGCAAAACTTCAAAATCTCATGAGCTGAATGAAGCATTTGGAATCATTCAGTCTAAGTTTCCAATTCTTGCCCATTCTTTCTGCATGGGCATTCAAATAAAATCTTAAAGCTGAAGGGTAGAAAAACAAGATAAATTGCTGCTCTTGTTCTACAGGGGGTGCCAGGTCTGACGTCCCACCTGTCAGATCCTTTCTGCTTCTGCTTCTTATGAGAACCAGCACACGTACCGGAGCCTGACATCTGGGCCCTTTCTTCTCCACCAGCCTTGCTGCCTACCTGAGCTGGGAAGAGCCCCCCACATTAAGTCTGGTGTGGCCAACACAGTGCAAATCCTCCTTTCCTTCTTTTTTTTTTTAATTTTGAATTTTTATTTTGAGAGAGACAGAGTGCAGGCAGGGGAGGGGCAGAGAGAGAAGGAGACACAGAATCCAAAGCAGGCTCCAGGCTCCCAGCTGTCAGTACAGAGCCTGACGTGGGGCTCAAACTCACAAACTGTGAGATCATGACCTGAGTTGAAGTTGGGTGCTTAACAAACTGAGCCACCCAGGCACCCCAAGCCTCCTTTACTTCTTAATTAAAATTAGAAAATCTCCTGTCAGAGGGCTTTCCACTCTTACTTCTCACCTTTTCTCAATAAACCTGAGTGTAAATCTCACATACAAAGACAGAAATGGATCTTTAAATGGTGTTCTCCTTTATTATAATAACGGAAGGTCCTAGAAGCCAGCAAGATTTCCATGTCATGTCTATATGCTGAGAGCTGAGGAGGTATCAGGTTGTCTGCTTAAAAAAAGAGAGTGGGGGTGGTCAGGGGTGAGCGGGTGGCTCAGTCTGTTAAGCATCCAACTCTTGATCTCAGCTCAGGTCATGATCTCACGGTTCATGTGTTCGAGCCCCATGGCAGGCTCTGCACTGACAGTGTGGAGTCTGCTTGGAATTCTCTCCCTCTCTCTCTGCCCCTACCCCATGTGTGCTCTCTCTCTGTCAAAATAGATAAACTAAAAAAAAATTTTTTTTAAAAAGGGGTCATATTTCGCAAAATTCTGATAACACCAATGGTGCTATATTCTTCATTAGTTCTAACTTCTCCATTTGATTCAAGAAGTCATTCTTTGCACTTGCACATTTTATGACAATATTTTTTTCAACTGGAACTGTTCTCTAGTTCTGTATAGAAATCCCAAAGGTTACCTACACGTAAAGTATATTCAAAGGGCCTTTTAAATTTCTGAATTTTCCTTTGTATAAAAATATCACCTTTCCATCCTTATTTCTAATTTAAACAGATATGCATCCGATGCCTGTAAAATACCTGTGCTCTGTTATTTGTTTGACAATAAGCAATTTCCATCGCTGCTACCTCAAAATAGCCCCTTTCAAAACAGGAATGAGATCTTTTCTGGCTGGACCAAAGCAGGAAAGGAATTGTAAATAAATGGCATCAGAATATTTGATAACTTCTCTGAATGTGACAGACACAGGAAATAGTCATCAAACTTTTCTCCCTGTAACCATGCTGACTCACTGCTACCCTCTTTTACTGTCTCTGTGTTTCTCTCTTTTACTTCCTCTTTCCAGCTCTTCACTCAATTCCATGAATTCAATGCTTAGCAGCTGCCAGAAAAGTAAGCCTTCATAGGACACTGTGTCTCCTATGGAGGAGGAAAAAGGAAAATATTCTCCTTTTTCTCTTCCTGGGACACTGTATTCCATTACCCGGGTTAATGCCTGTGATAATTCTTCTTGTCCACCCATTTAAAAAGGTGGCATAGGGGCACCTGGGTGGCTCAGTGGGTAAAGTGTCCGACTTCGGCTCAGGTTATGATCTCATGGTTCGTGAGTTTGAGCCTCGCGTCAGGCTCCATGTATGTGGATCGCTCAGAGCCTGGAGCCTGCTTCAGATTCTGTGTCACCCTGTCTCTTTGCCCTTCCCCGCTTGTGCTCTGTCTCTGACTCTCTCTCTCTTAAAAATAAATAAACATTTTAACAAAGCAAAAATAAGTAAAAAGGTGGCATAGAAGAAAACTTGATTTTAAGCTTTGGTTCTTGATTTTTAAAGTGCCTCGTCATTTATTGACTTGGAGTAAATCATTTATGGAATAAAAAAATAATTTGACAAAACCCACTAAAATTAAAGCCCAAACTACCTAAAAAAAAAAAAAAATCAGTCCAAAAGAAGTGAGAATGTATGATCACATTACTTCATTACAGGAGTGAAAGATGAGACCCTGCCCCAGGCAGACACAGCCAGGCTTTGAAGCCAGCAGCCCCAGGTCAGAGCCCCCCCTGCAGCCCCTTTGTGGCCCTCAGCCCAGTCCCCATCGTTCCCCCCTGGTGGTCACTGCCTGGACAAAGAGCCACTTCGACAATGCAGAAGATGCTTTATGGAAAAACACCTGCAATGATGCGGTGGGCGCTTTGCTGACACTTGGATTAGATGCGTCAGCAAAGCACAGGATTAAAAACACGCCTCCATTCTCCTCCCCCTGGCGTGCCCCCCCTCCCAGCACAACCAGCCCAGCGAAGTTAAAAACAAAGGGAATCTCAAGAAAGCAATGAGGAAACACGGAGCACAGTCATCCCAGAGAAGCGGCTTTTTAAAAAAACGGTGTTGTGATCATGGTGCATAGTTTGTCACGGAGGTTTTGGGTACAAGTGTTGACTTGCTTTGCCGCTAAAACCTACCACGATAACTGATTTATAAGGAATATTTTGAGGAGATGTCTATTTTAATGAAAATACTCATGTCCTTGACACTGTGCTTCAAGTGTTTTTCAGAAAACGGAGGCAAGTATTCAAATAAACTCTCATTGAGAACAAGATGCGGCCAAAATTAAATGTGGTTCTGTCCCTCATAAGAACACAAATTTTAGAAGGATGCATCATACCAGCTGTCTGGGAACAAATGTATTTTGTTGGCATGGGAACAAAAGAATTAGTCTGAATTTTGTAAATAAACTGTGGTTATTAAAATTACTCGAAACAAGCCAGAATAATAACCATTAAACATGAAAAGTCAATAAAAGTCTTTGAATTATATTTCTGTTGCAATTATTATTCCTGTTTTCATAATGTGCTTTGGGATAAAACATAGTTTTGAGCTGTTAGTACTTTTTAAATAGATTTCACTGCAGATGAGTTAGCCAACAGCAGCTAAGACTGGAAAGTTTAAAAAATCCATTATGGAAAACAGAAATGAAAGGCTTGGAAATCTGCAAAAGACCAATTCTTCCTTTTAACAATTGTCATGATTATTGCTTAATTGATTTTCTGTCTACATAGCGTCTTCTTCTGTAAGGCTGCCTGTTACTCTATAGATCTGTTAGTTCCCCTTGATGATGACTGAGGTGGTTTAAAGATAAGCAGTGCTACCCAATGAAGCCTTTAAATATATTGATGCTGCTTCTCCTAATATCCATGCTACTCCCAGGTAGATCACTGGGCTTTGTGGGAGGCCAATAGATTCTTTGGGAATGCAAATGGTAATAGTTGTAATGGTGGAAACATTACCGAAGGAGGTTAGGCACTTTCAGAGATGCCTCACATCACCCCAAAACCACTGATCCTAAGGGATCCGATTTTATTCTTAAACCCAGGAACCTTGGAGTGAACCTGCAGAGTGCTACGTTTGTCTGTAGAGAAAACAAGGGACTTTGTTGGCATCCTTCGTGCTTTGGCTTTCTGAGGGCGTCTTGAGAGAGTCTTGCGAGGAAAATCGAGCCTGGTTCAGAGAAGAGCGGAAAGGTGGGCTGCAAGGTGTCTGTGACAACATGGATGAACCCGGAGGGCATTAGGCTGAGAGAACTCAGACGGCCTCACCCCTCTGTGGCTTTAAAACAAAGAATGGAAAAAAGGCGAACTCACGGAAACAGAGTGGGATGGGGGCTGCGAGGGGCTGGAGAGTGGGGGAGACGTGGAGAAGCTGGGTAAAGGGTGGAGACCTGCAGTTATAAGATAGTTCTGGAACCTTCCGCACAGCGGGGTGACTACCGTTAATAAGACTGGCAAGTTTAAAAAATCCATTATGGAAAACAGAAATGAAAGGCTTTCATTAGAAGAATAATGAAATTTGCCAGGAGAGTAGATCTTAGGCACACATACCACACACACACACACACACACACACACACACACACAGACGGGTAACTGTGCGAGGTCCTGGAAGTGTTAATTGATTTACTTGTGGCAATCGTTTCACCACGTGTATCAAACTGTCATGTTGTGCATTTTAAATATACACAATCTCATTTGTCAATTATACGTCAATACGGCTGGAAAAAATTACCGAGAAAAAAAAAAAAAGAGGAAAGGTGGGCTGTAAGGGTGGGGTGCTGGCATTTTGCCTTCTCTTGGTTTTCCCCAACGTACGACCCCTTCTGAGGGCCACCGATAAGCCAGGAGAACGCTCAATGATCCCACTCACCCCAGATGACAATTATAAAAGAATATTTATTCAAACAGAAGCCTAGACAAGAACATGTTTAGAAAGCATCTACTTAGCATATGTTTGGGGGCGCAATGCAAAAGATTTGGAATCACTACCCAAGTTCGGTGGCTTTTGGAACTCTTCATTCTGAGACTCCCTGAGGCAGGTGATGCTGCCAATCGTGTCTCCCTCTTTTCTGTCTTCCTTCCATGAATCCACCGAATACTACGTGGGCCCAGCACTGGGCTGGATGCTGACATACAAGGGTGAATGTGACATATAGTCCCAGCTCGGGGGCCTACCATCTACTAAGGGGGTTTGATGGGAAAACCTTTAATAGAGTTTCACAGAAAGTGTCAAAAGAGCACAGAAGAAAGAGGGACATGGAATGTGGGCAAAGGCGTTTTGAGGATGAGACTCGGGGCACCAAAGGGTTTACAATTCAGTTTAAGGACAAGCACTAGTGGGTGTCCAGAGATGTTAGATAGGGCCATTACCCTCAAGGAGCCTAAAGTCTAGCGGGAAACTCTCTTTGGTTTTCATGACACTAAATTCTTCCGCCTGTGCTCTTATCTCCCTGACCATTCATTCCTTCAAAATCCTCTTTGTATCTTCCATACTGGTTCTTGTCCATGCATCTGTCCATGGGCGTCCTATCCCTCTCTCTGCCCTTCCCTCTCAGTATCACCTGCATCCTGTGGGCTTTGCTACACCCCCCACCGAGAGGATTCAGACATGTAGGCATTCCTTTCTCGAGTTCTAGATGCAGATTTTCAACCTGGGCTCTCTCTCGTGTTGTAGTTCAGATTTTCAAGTACACGTCCCCAAGTGAACATCCCACTGCTAGCCTCTCAGACTCAACATCTAGTAGACAATACATGAGCTTATCAATGAAAAACCTTGGTACTATTCTTTCTTTTGCCCTCTCAGTCTTTGCGTTCTGTGAATTTCAAGCAAGTCTTCACATCTACTCTTTCTTTCTACTCCCTTTGATAATATCCAGTTCAAGCTCTCCTGATTTCTTTTGTCTCGTGATGCGAATTTTAGTGCGATACCCTCTGAATTCATCTTTTGTTCATCTCATCTGCTGCCGCCAGATTAATCTTTCTAAAGTATCGATGCAATCATATAAGACTACCCAGTGAAAAGACAAAAATCCTCAATGGCTGACAACTGCTCTCTGACCGACTGAACTCCTTAGCCCGGCATCCAAGATTGGCCACCAACGTTCCTAACACATAGCATAGTGCTTGGTAAAGAACAGATAATAACAGAGGTTTGTTCTTTTTTCCAATGGATGAAATGAACGAAGCTAACTTTGTGGTCTTATTTTCCCCTTCACTGATGCAACCCTCTGACCAAGATATTATTCGCTCTCTCCTGAACCTTCTGAGCCTCTTTTGCCTCATGTCTTCCCTCATTCTGTTCCCAAAGTCTTTCCTTCCTGTTCATGCCTTAAGCTCATGTGTCCCCTTGTACTCTATGGCTAACTAAAGTGACACACATTTCATCTGCATTATGTTTTAGAGTTTTGAAGTACTTCTCACCCATTATCTTGTGTTGATGTTCATGTCACCCCTGTGGGAAGGTATTATTACTGACCTTTTGAGAAGCCGATATCCAGAAAGTTTAAGTGATTGGCTCAAGAGCACATGACCAGGAGTGACAAGAACCAGTAGAGTTCTTGGCTCTGATCCACTGGATCCACAAGTAGGATTCCACTGGATCGTACTTGTCCTTGAAGCCTCTCCTTTTCCCCCCTCCCTGTCTTGGTAGAGATCTCTGGGACAACCTCTACTCCCTCCCCAAACACACACGATTATCTAAGACCGTCTTGTCTAGGTTTTCTCTTAAATTAATTGATGTGCCTCAACCTTAAAGTGGGCTGCTACAAAGCTGTGATTGAAATGTTAAGTGTGACCGGGTTATATAAGTAATATGGATTATATACAATACAGTATATATTATACATGATGTAATTCATATGTATAATATAAATATATTCGATTATTTCATTTGTTTTTGTACTTTTAAATAATTTTTCCATTTTTCAATTTGCATATAGCTGACACACAATGTCAGGGAATAGTTCCAGGTGTACCACATAGCGATTCGACAAACGTATACAATATGCTATGTTCTTCACAAGTGTAGGTACCACCTGTTACCATACAGCTTTATCATAGTATCATTTACTATATTCTTTATGCTGTGCCTTTATTCACATGACATTCATTCCATAGCTGGAAGCCTGCACCTCCCACTCCCCTTTACCCATTTTGCCCATCCCTCCATCCCCCCCTTCCTTCTGCCAAAACATTGGTTTGTTCTCTGTATTTATAGGTCTGATCCTGCTTTTTGTTCGTTTATTCATTTAGTTAGTTAGTTTGTTTGTTTGTTTTAGAATCCACAGGAGTGAAATCATATGGTAATTGACTTTCTCAGTCTGACTCATCTCACTTGGCACTTCTAGGTCCATCCATATTGTTGCAAATGCACGATCTCATTCCTTTTTAGGGCTGTGTAATATTCCACCATGTGTATACACGTATAGAGAGAGAATTTATTATTTCCTCTCCCTGACGCACACCCTCACTCTCTCTCTCCTCTCCCTCTCTCATACATATGTATGCCACATTTTCCTTATCCATTCTTCCATTGATGGACACTGAGGTTGCTTCCATATCTTGGGTATTGTCAATAATACTGCAATAAAAACAGAAGCATATATCTTTTTGAATCAGTGTTTTTGTTTTCTTTGGGTAAATACCCAGTAGTGGAATTATTGCATCATATGGTGTTTCATTTTTTAATTTTTTGAGGAAACTCCACACTATTTTCCACGGTGGTTGTACCAACTTAGATTCCCACCAGCATGAGAATTCCTTTTTTTCCACAACCTCGCCAACACTTGTTATTTCTTGTCTTTTTGATTTCAGCCATTCTTGGAGGTATAAGGTGATATCTCATTGTGGTTTTGATTTGCATTTCCTCGGTGATGAGTGATGTTGAACATCCTCTCATGTGTCTGAGGGCCATCTGTGTGTCTTCTTTGGACAAATGTCTATTCAGGTCCTCTGCCCATTTTTTTAATCAGATTGCTTGGGGGTTTTTGGTGTTGAGTTGTGTAAGTTCTTTATATACTTTGGATGTTAGCCATTGGAGGATAGACCATTTGCATATCTTCTCCCATTCAGTAGGTTGAGACGGAGAGACACAGAGTGCGAGCGGCGGAGGGGCAGAAAGAGAGGGAGACGCAGAATCTGAAAAAGGCTCCAGGTTCTCAGCTGTCAGCACAGAGCCTGATGTTCTTTCTACATCTTGTGATTCTGAGCCTCTGTGCCATTTAGAAGAAAAAGAACCTCCTTGAAATTCCGTATCTGGAGTCCATTTTCCACATATGTCCTCTGCTCTACACGACTATAAACTCCTTGAAGACAAGAACCATAACTTACTCATCTTTGTTTCTCCTTAGTACCTATCACTATCCGGCACAATACATTCTGTCAAAAGAAAGAAATGTGCCCCCCCCCCCCCCAAAAAAAGTATGACCCTGCAAGCGACATGCACAGCATCGTATTTTATTTATTAGATCTCGAAGGTATTGTTTTTCCCCTCGCTAATTTATTTAAGATAAGCTTCTGAGAAACTCAGTGACCAATGTAATCTAAGCTACTCAGACTTTCAAAACGTAAGCTACTAGGTTCAAAGGAGGCGTCTTGTCCCATGTATGTTATTATCTGACATTGTTTAGTGCCTTTGTGATAAATGTATACTTTGTACGGTGTTAAAAATGCTAAGTAAAATGTTAGACTATTTCTCTTCTTCCCTCTCTTTTCTGTAACTTCTCAGACTGAACAATCTTGGCTCAGGCTAGCAAATTAGTCTCACGGCAAAGAGTGAAATATCATTTGCTTCCAAAAATGAGATTTGGTTTTACACATACCTGAACCTAAGTGATACGTGGCACTTACTCATTTTACATCGTGCTCAATATAATGGATAATAATATCCCAGGAGTGAGCAGCCCGTCTAACACACAGGTGGGAGCAGTCCTACCCTGGGGCCGTCACTAACATGTCAGGGAAGTTACTCTTCTTGACGACTCAGTTTCCTCAAACCATGAGGAAGTTCGCTCAGAGCTCTGATCCTCCTTCCTTGTTGCCATTATGGGATTCTTACTCGGATCTAATCTAGAATGAGAAATTATTAACTCCTGGCATGGCTAAAAATGATGATGCTTTTTAAATTGCCTTGTTATTTATGGATTATAGGAAGAATGCTTCTACAATGCTGACTTAGAAAATTACTATTTTCTAATTTTATGTGAGTTACATTGAATGTGCACCAGGAGCAAATTAACCCCCCAGAACTACGGATGAGCAAGCCTCGTTCGGTCACTCCGCCGACCGACCTGCCCAGGGGGAGGAGAGAGGCGACAGCACCCAGGCAAGTTGCGGAGGGGGGCAGTGCGGGGCAGCAAAATCGTACCACCCAGCAAGACCTGATGCGAAGCAGCTTTTTGTTTTTAATTAAAAACATAACTTTTAAAATGCCTCATTCAGTTTTTGTTTTTCTAGACTCAAAACACAGGAATTTTTCTTAAATGAAAAGCAGAAACAGTTTAAACTTTTTTTAAGCAAAGCAAGTTAAAAAAGGAAGCCCGGGAAATTGTCCTTTGTAATTCTGCCAGTTTCAATTTTGATTCTTTGAACAACTAGTATCGGGATAATAATATTTGGTTGAAAAGAAAGAGAAGAAAAGTTCCAAGAAGCTGTTTTGATTATTTGATAGGCTGATGTCAGGCTGGCTACTGTTACTACAGTTGTTCTGACAGATGCATAAAGGAAAATCATACACAACAATTTCGACATCCGAAATATCCTCAGTCAGCTCATACAGGAGCAAACCCTACGAGACGTCCACGGCAATACTTCTAATTATTTTCGACAACTCCCATTAGTGTTACAGACCGAAAGGGGACAAAGGTCAAATCTGGATAAAACAAAAGTTACATTAAGTGAAATCTAGACGAACAGAACTTAATTCGTCATTATTTGCTCTCCGGTTTCATTGAAACAGTTGGCATTTAATTCCAGCTACACCCTAGGACCTTGTGGAAAGAACTCAACTTTTTTATGGCGGCAGAGATTATGAAATATTCAGTTTTCCCCATGGGTATTTCCTGACATTTCTTTGGTAAACTGTAGCCCTCACAGAAGATATCAGGAGTTAGTGCAAGAAATAGTCTAAAAAGCTATTGTCACTGCAAAGATGAAAGCAACTTTGATGATCAAAAAGGAGTCAATAAAAAAAAGACTGAAAATGGTTGCTGACTCCTTCCCTATTGTTCATCGGGGATTTCTTAATTTCCCCACTCTCGATATATTATGGAATTTTCCGTGTGAAGTTTTGCCATGAGTTACAGTGATGTCAACAAAGTTTTACCTTAAGTCATATTTTATCGCAAGTCGGAGAAGCCCAGGAGGGAGCACCATTTCCGCCTTTTAAGCAGCCGGGCTTCTAGTGACGAGTGTCCTGGACGGAGGGTGAGCTCAGCTGCTCTTCAGTGACAAGTAGACCCACACCGGCCCCACCCTGAACACTCCACTGCACAAGCACCATCTGAGGAGGCCTTTTCGTCTGCGCCAAGTCTGTTCTCTGCCCACGGAGGGTCAAGGGCACTGGCTGCTGTGCCAGGTGTCTGGTCGTATGTGACTGCTGTGCAGCCTTTTTATTAACTAAAAAGGAGCAAGGTTCGGAGTTCTGATAAATCTGGGTTTGAACCCACCTCGACTGTTCACTAGCTGTATGAGCTTGGACGAGTTGCTCACCCTCTCGGGGTTTTAGTGTGCCGTCTGTGAAATGGGGATGAAAATACTGGTCTCATATGGCTATGATGCCAAATGAACTAATATGTGTAATGTTTCTGGGACGGTGTCTGTCATCTTACAGGCCTCTGATAACGTGCAGTTACTATTAAATTTTTCACCCTAGAATTGCCCTGGGTTATAGTCCTGTTATTGACAGAATAGACTTTCTGCAAATCATATATATCCACGTGTATCCATATATATTTACGCACATTGTATAATACGTGATATACGCACATATATGCGGTATGTATGTTACACAGGACATATACTAGAGAGTAGGAAGGAGTTACAGGAGGTCAAGTCAGTTCACCAAGTTATTAATATTCAGCATCTATTAGATGCTTACATTTGCCATTTTGGGCAAACCACTATCTTCGATCCTGTTTGTAAACATCTGCAAAGATGAAAAAGTTCAATTCTCTAAACCTAATGTTTCTACGAGACAACCAAAGTGTCAAGATCTGTCAATACCTACAGCAGTTTCTGTGCATAATGGCTGGTGGCACTTAGAAGAATGTTAGCAATCCTATACGTGATGGCTGAGGACAACGCATTTATCAAAGGTTTCATTAAGACTTGTGATCTCTATCGATACATTATTGACTTTTTTTTTTTTTAAACATTTTATTTATTTTTGAGACAGGGAGAGATAGAGCATGAACAGGGGAGGGTCAGAGAGAGGGAGACACAGAATCCGAAACAGGCTCCAGGCTCCGAGCTGTCAGCACAGAGCCCGACGCGGGGCTCGAACTCACAAACCGCGAGATCTGACCTGAGCCGAAGTCGGCCACCCAACCGACTGAGCCACCCAGGTGCCCCCATTATTGACTTTTTAAAAGTGTTTATTTATTTTTGTGCGGGGGGGCGGGGGGCGGGGTGGTAGTGGCAGAGATAGAGAATCCCAAGCAGGCTCTGCACTGTCAGCACAGAGCCCAACCTGGGGCTCCTTCTCACAAACCGTGAGATCATGACCTGAGCCAAAATCAAGAGTCGGACGCTTAACCGACTGAGCCACCCAGGCGCCGCGATATGTTGTTGACTTTTTAGTTTAAACCGTCAAAATTGCCACAAAGACAAATTCACTACAACCAGAAGAATTGGATGAAAATAATCCTGTCATTTGAAAATAGAATAGGTCATTAGCTATTGTCATAGCCAGAATATTGTGGTTATATTAGATTTATTTCATTAACATAATGGAAAGAGGGAGAAAAGTCAAGTTCAAAAGAAAACCTGGTTTGTGAGAGTACGATAATGTCCACTTACATCAGTATGATGACATGGCAGTCACGGTCAGCTGCACACTCCCCCCTTCCCGCTCCAGGTTATCCTTCCTCTCCTAGTCCCTGGCCAGCAGATGGATCCTGAGGGGTCTAGGCCAGTTTGGGTTCCCTTAGTTCTCTTGCCAGGGATTGGACATGCCAGACCGAGCACGTGACCGGTTCTGGCCAATGAGACGTGAAGGGAGGTATGTGTGTCGGGGGCTGCTTCTGGGAAAGGTCGTCTTCCTCTTCAGAAGGCCTCCCTGGAAACAGACAGTCCCTTTCTGCCTCTGGACGTCGCTAGGTCTACGGGATGACGGCTACGTCGCTAGCTGGGATGACGGCAGCTGTTGTAGCCATCTTGGATTGCTTTGGGGATGAAGCCATCATAGGAGGTACAGCCATGAGAATGGCAGAGAAGCAGAGCCCGGCCCTACCCGCAGACTTCTGGTCTTGTGAGGTAAACAGTCCCTAAGCTGTTTATGCCAACTAGGGGTGGGGTACTCGGTTACCTGCAGCCAAAGCATCCCAGCGGACACAGGAAGTAGACGAGCTCCCAGACCCGGAGAAAGTTAGGAAGCCAAGCAGCCAAGCAGAAGTAGGAGAGTACCTGTTCCTGTGACTCCAGTTCCTTGTGTTGTAGTTTTTTCTCTGCACATCGCACTTGGTTAGAGCGGTTTTCTAGTTCGTCTTGCAAAGCCTGAAACAACGTAACATGAACACATAAACATTAAAAATGAGCATCCTTGAAAAGAAGTTTTACCACCTGAATTGGCATCAAAAAGGTCTCGGCTCTAGTCCATTACTGTTGTTCCACAGAGTTCGGGCAAACAAAACCAGACTTTTAATGTCACGCCCAGGCAGTTTTTGCTTTAGGAATCACTGGTATAACAAACTCCAAACATAAAACAGACACATTAGGCACGCCTGGGTGGCTCAGCCGGTTGAGCGTCCGACTTCGGCTCAGGTCGTGATCTCACAGTCTGTGAGTTCGAGCCCCGCGTCAGTCTCTGTGCTGACAGCTCGGAGCCTGGAGCCTGTTTCGGATTCTGTGTCTCCCTCTCTCTCTGCCCCTCCCCCGCTCATGCTCTGTCTTTCTCTCTGTCAAAAATAAATAAACATTGAAAAAAGAAAACAAAACAGACACATTAGCAGGTGCCAATTCATTTAATAAAAATGGCTCTTACGTTCCCAGCATAGAACCAAAGCATGCAATAAAGCTTAAAGCTATTGCTAATTAAAGCGGGTCTATCAGTACACCTTCAAGGAACGCTGAGCTCTGAAAAGTATGGTGACAGCTAGGAACAGTAACGTTGGACCAACATGATGGTCTTCCAAATGATACTAATAGTAACCTCAAAGGAATTTCTTTTTTTTTTAACAGTTAATTTTTTTACTTATTTTTGAGATAGACACAGTGTGATAGGAGAGGGGCAGAGAGAGAGGGAGACAGAATCCGAAGCAGGCTCCAGGCTCTGGGCTGCCAGCACAGAGCCCGACGTGGGGCTGGGACTCACGAACTGTGAGATCATGACCCGAGCCAAAGTCGGACACTTAGCCGACGGAGCCACCCACGTGCCCCAAGGAATTTCTTTTTTTAAGTCATTAAGGATGGTGTGGAATTCGCGGAACCTGTCAGAAGTGTTCAGAGAGGAACCCTTTCAGTTGCCAAGTGGCTGATGGAAACAGAATTCAGGTTAACATGGGGAATTGAGAAACCATAAGATGAATAATCGTCATTGCATCAATGACTATTTTAAGTAAAGAGGTGAATTAGAAAAGAAACAGAGCACATTCAAACAATACGCCATAATTATGGATATAATATATAAAAGTTACGGTGAGCAAAACACATGGCCTAGTAATTGCAAAGATGCCAAAAAAGGTCTTAAAATAAAATTCATTCAGCGAAGACAACTGACCTTCTGTTATATGTCAAGAACTGTGATAGGTATTCTCAATAGAACAGTAAAAGAAAACAGACCAAAAAAAAATCCCTCTCATGAAGCTTATATTATGTTGGGGGGTAAGACAATAAGGATACAATACGTATAATATATCAGTGATAAGTGCAGAAGAGAAATAAAGCAGGGGTAGGAGGATATTCTGGAGTGGGGCTGGGAAAGATGTTGAGATTTTTAAAGATATTTATTTATTTTGAGAGAGAGCAAGTGGGAGAGAGCAGGGGAGGGTCAGAGGGAGGGAGAGAGAGAATCCCAAGCAGGTTCCGCACCATCAGCGCACAGCCCAACGTGGGGCTCAATCCCACCAACCGCGAGATCATGACCTGAGCCGACATCAAGAGTCGAATGCTTAACTGAGAAGGTGACTGACCCCGGAGATGTTGCAGATGGCCCAAGAAAACGTGAGCAAAGACCTGAAGGAGGAGAACAAGTCATATGACTATCTGCAGGAAAAAACTGCCAAGCCGGGGATACTGTATGTGCAAAGGCCCTGGTGTGGCATGTTTGAGGGAACTCCAAGAGCCAGTGTGGAGAGTGAGCACGGGGGGAGCCACAACGTCAGGGATGTCACAGGTGCCCAGTTGCATCAGGTCACACAGAGCCTCAGGGGGCAGCGAAGAACTAGATTTTCTTCAGAGGTAGAGGGAAAGCTACGGCAGGGCTGCGGGCAAGTGCTGTTTGGCTGCTGCGAAGAATAGCTGGAAGAAGGATGAGGGCAGGAGCAGGGAGGCCGGGGAGAGGCCACTGAAACATACTGGGGAAGGATGATGCGGAACTGGACCAGGGTGGTGGCTGGTAGCAGCTGGGGGTGAGGGACGCGTCGGATCCCTGATACATTTGAAGACAGAGTGACGGCCCCAAGGGGTGGATGCATAGCATGAAAATAAAAAGCCCCCCAGGATTCTGGGTGGAGCAGGTAGACGAATGCAGCTGGGGAAGCTAAGGGAGGGATGGGGGAACCTAGGGTACGTTAAGTCCGGAACGCCCACTACACATCCAAGCAAAGACGCTGGGTCGCAGCTTGATGTTAGAGTCTGAAGTCCAGGGAGAATGTCTAAGTCAGTGTCCATTAAGAATTCTTCCAACGCGGGGTGCCTGGCTGGCTCAGTCGGTTAAGCGTCAGACTTCAGCTCAGGTCATGATCTCGCGGTCTGTGAGTTCGAGCCCCGCGTCGGGCTCTGCACCGACAGCTCGGAGCCTGGAGCCTACTTCAGATTCTGTGTCGCTGTGTCTTTCTGCCTCTCCCCTGCTCATGCTCTGTCTCTCTCTCAAAAATAAATAAACATTAACAAAAATAAAAGTAAGGAATTCCTTCAGTGCAATGCCAGTCTTTTCTATATACCGACATACGCAGTGGTTCTTCACCTTTTCTGGGGTTCTAGACACAGCCAACCAGCATCTGAAGCATGTTACGTGCTCACTCCGCAACATGGAAAAAGTACACTTATGATTTTGCCTCGGATTTCAGGAAGTCCACATACTGCCTGAAGCCCATCCACGGATGAACCCCAGGCTAAGAACCTCTAGCTTAAAACGTAAAACGGTTGGAGGGTGAGGCGAAAAGCTTTGGGGGCTCTTTGATGTTACACTTGACTATTAAATTCACAATTCAGCCACGTCTGCCAATGAGCTTGAAACGATTCTTGTTTATAATTCTGTGACTGTGGTCTGTGAATACAATTGTTCCTAAGTTGGTTGATCAAGTGGCATTTCTTTTTCCTTTGGTAGCCACCAATAAATAGGATCTCGTCAGCTTCGCTTCTGGCATAACTGGGGAGAGTAACGATTACTGTATTAGGAAGAATGCTGGCACGTTTTTCTGTTCCCAGTGTCTCCTGCTCTCCCCTTCACCCTCACCCTGCTGTCAGAGTGATCTTCTTAAGCCGAAATCTAATTATGTCAGTCCCCCCACTGAAATGCTTCCACAATACTCCAGCATCCCCGAGAAACAGCTCACACTCCTGAGCATGGCATTCGGGGATCTGGGTCTTCTGGCTCTGGCCAGGCTGAGCCCCATGACGCCTCAGTGCCAATAACAACAGGGACTATCACTGACTCCGTGGGTTTTATTTTTAGCCCTCACTGCAATCCTGGACAGCAGGTGTTCCTTCACGTTCCTCAGAGAACTCGGAGTGGAGGCTCCATGAGGTTAAACGGCCCGCTCGGGTCTCTGTGGCCAGTACGAAGGAAACCGGACTGGCACGTTAAAACACGGACTCATTTCCAGTCCTATACATTTGGCTACGGGCCCTGCCTCTTTCTCCCTCTGTACCTGCTTTCCTTTTCCTTTGCCTGGATGCTGTCCCACCGGCTCTGCTTGATGGTATCCATCCTGAGAGCAAAGTACGGAGGCCTCTGGGCTTCTATCCATCCAGCGTTTAAGGGAATCAGGGTCTGGGTCTGTGCGAGACAGAGCGACGGACGCTCAGGGCTCTCTCCTCTTCAGGTCCGGAGGCCTAATGCCAAGCCAGCTCGACGCCTGGCACACGCCTGACGCCGGATTCATGTTTGAGGAAGGAGCTAATAAATATTTGAACTACACTCCCCGAGGAAATGTACTTCAATCATCAGGGCTTCCAAATGTCCTTAATACAGCACATTAAACTAAAGGTTATTATGTTTCTGGAAATACAGGATATACAACTATACCTTCCAAATACCTATATCTAGACACGTGTCATATATGCATATATATGATATTACCGTTCTTTGTGATAATACATTGTCTGGTGTCTGCCACATTCAAGAATACAACGCGCCCTTGATTTTTTTCTTTAGTTTTTCTTTTTATTTCGCAGAACAAAAAAATAAATAAATAAAGGAGATGTACACCTCTCTTGTCTTACACAAAAAATTGCTCCCCGCCTCCTGCGTCGGCTCCCTCCTCCTCCACCAGCGGACCCTGGGCATGGCCACGTGCAGTGTCTCCCCCCCCCCCCCCCCCACCCCAATCTCCTCTCCGCCCTCTCGATGCCGCATCACACCTGCCAGCTGCCCCCACCATGCTCCTCCGTCCGTGTCCGTCACAGCCCCTGGTTCCCTCCCAGATGCCAAAGCCAGAAGCCAATTTTCTCCCTCGCTCCATGGCCACGTTTGGTGCTGCTCGTGTCCCAGTGTCTTTGCCCTTGAACTGTGAGGAACTCGTTCTGCAGGGTGAAGCCGGGGGTCAGGAAAGGAGGCCGCTGCAAAAGCGCCGGCCAGGCACGCGAGGGCTTGAAAGAGGGCAGCGGGCACAGGGATGGGGGTGGGGTGGTAGAGTCACAAACGGGGCGTCCGGGGAAGGGGGGGGCTCCGAGATACCGCAAGGCTTTGACACTGAACGGCCACAGGACACGACACCACGAGCTACCGACGGGACAAGAAGCAAGGCGGGGCGGTAGGGGCAGGATGGTTTTCTGCAAGTTGAGTTTAAGGCGCTGGCGGGACTTCTGAGGGGACCGGTCACGCTGGGAGGGGGTTCTGAGCAGGGGAGAGGGGTCTCAGACCAGGTGCAGATGGCACACTTCCTTGGGGAAGAAAGTCAAAGAAGCTTTTGCAAACCTGACTCCTGGGTGCCAGCCACACGTAAGAGCAGGCAGAGGGAGAGGGGGCAGGGGGGCCGGTAAGAACTCGGGGCTCGGGAGGCAGCCGAGAAGCCAGTCTCCCAGGTGTGTGGCTGAAAGCATTTCTAACCGGACAGGAAACAGAATTAGCTCCGATGCTTTCTCCACACTTCACGCGGCAGAAAGTCCAAGTCGGCCATATTTTATCCATGTTATCAAAATAGAAGCGAAATTACATTTGCTTGTCAAAACGGGACCCCTTTTCAAACGCGCTCAGAGTTTAAAGACGTAAGACGTGATCTTTTTAAGGTTAATCGGAGAAAGCAGTTATGTCCAGAAATTACTTTTATTATCTGCTAAAAAATCAGTTTCAGAAATTGAAAAGTGACCGAATAATATACCACTTTCCAAAAAAGTTAAATGTACTAGATGAAAGGAAAACAGCCGTTTACATTGGCAGCCGTTCCTGGTCTCATATTCTAAAAAATTATTAGGCCATTAGAGTTCCAACCTCAGAACCTGACACAGGACTGTGCAAGAGTGGCCACAATTACTCACTAAGAACGAGCAAGAACATTCTTGCAAGTTGTGGCTTCTTTACTCAAAAGCCTTCAGATCTGACATACACACACACAAAAATCACAACTTGGAGTTTATTTCTGAAAAAAAGCCCATGATAATGAAAGAACAGAATGTCCAACATTGGGTCACAAATTTGAAACAAAAAACTCCAACTCGAACAGTTCAACAGTTTATTCTGCAAAATTATTCCTCATCTCTCAGCTCTGCTGTGTTCACTTACATCACTACTGAAAAGGCAGTTCTTTTCTCCCAACTAAACCTGCCTTGAAATGCCACGTAAGGCAGCTTGCCGTAGGAAGTTACACTTGCCGACTTTCGGGGTGCTTTGTGGCCGCTGGGAACAAAGAATGACACTTTGCAGAAGAAAAACGTAAATGGCATAATAAGCTTTGCAAGAACAACGAGAGTATACCGCACTCTTTAAAAGGGAGCATGTTATAAAGTAATCTGAGTTGTTTGTTTAAAATATGAAAATAATTAGAGCAAATTAGAGTCTGAAAGATTACACACGTCAGTGGACTTCGCAGGGTGAGGAGACGCGCTGGGAGCTAATGGGCCTGCTGAATGGCACCTGTGTTAGTCCTAGAGCTTTTCTGTTGGTTTGGGGGGAGAGTAAAGAGTAAAGAGTAAAGAGTCAATGCTATTTTCATAAAAATCATAAACATGATTCAAAGCAAACCACTCAACTTGTAAAACCATGCATTAAGGAATTATGTGTCGTCTTATTAAAAACCAGTTTCTCTTGCAGTTCTAAAGCAATTAAACAAACATGAAATGATGAAACAAAAGGGTTCATTTCAATTATAAAGTGGTTAAAAAGTTATTTAATGAAGGAAAAATTCATTGGCAGGGAGAAACACTGCGCTATAGTGATAAAAAGATATTGGGGCGCCTGGTGGGCTCGGCCAGTAGAGCATGTGACTCTTGATCTTGGGGTCATGACTTTGAGCCCACACTGGTGTAGAGACTGGATAGATAGATGATAGATAGATAGATAGGTAGATAGACAGATACACAGATAGATAATCAGAATGTTCCCAGCATACAAGGCATATGGCAGAGCCTTATGAATCACCAGAAGTCTTTCCAGATATCTGACCTGGCCTTTGGCTCACCTCTCAGCCAGCTCCACAGGTGGGGGCGGTGGTAGGTGTCCATTCTGACCTACGAGAGCTATGACTTCATGATCCTTTTTCAGTAGGCCATCCGGGCAAGCAAATTTGTCCTCAGCTCATCACTCAGAATACTTGTGCTCTCTCTCTCTCGAGAATACAATCTCAAACTCTCTACTTCCCCATCTTTACCCAAACCTCCGTTGTGAGAAATTTGGAAAACTACTTTCCATTCAAAACAGAATCAACAGGAAAAAGCTGCCCTTCTCCTGAGTCACTTCTGAAAACACTGTCAGCAGAGTGGACTCTTACCTTTTTGTTACACATGCTACAGGACTATGCCTTCCTGATTTTTAAGAGTTTTCAAACCAGTCCTCGCAGAGTTGAAATTTAATGCATTTTATGCTTATATTCTGCCTCATTCTGTGTTGCCAAGTCTTGGCCAAACGCTTACGTCTGGCCTTTTCACAAATCACCACGAGGCCTACGGGCACATTTTTCTGAGCCTGCCATAGAGTGAGGGGCAAAGGGTACATGGGCCCTTTCCCTGGTTCTGTCCCATAGACCATGTTCCACATGTCCTCTGGGAAGTGGGAATCTTGAGTAGCATTCTTTTCTTTAAAGAAACTGGGTTAAAGCATATGTAAACCAAACAATCACGGATTAAGGTTTGCCCTGTATGAATATAAAATTGGGATCCTCAAAGTCGTTGCTTTTGAGGACTTTGGGTTAAGTCTGTGGCCATGAAATGAGAAAGAGGATGAGCCTCTCCTGGGTGAGATGCAGAAAGGAACTTGTTAGCCCCAAGCTCTGCCCCGCTGAGGAGTTTCAACAAGAACAAAGAAGCAGAATATTTGTGCTAAAGATGCTGCTCGAAAGAAGTCAACCCGTTGAAAACGGGTGAAGCTGGGTGACGGGTAGGTAGGGGTTCTGCATACTATTCGCCCTACTTTTGTGTATGTTGGAAAGTTTCCATAACAAAAAGTTAGAAAAATTTCAAGCTTTTCCTACTTAAAAAAACATGAAGTCACCCTAACGTTCCTTTCATGAGGCTTGAATTTACTCTCTTACTTCAGAGAAGACACGTGGCTCATTCGGCATTCCGTGGGCAGGAGAGACATAGAAGGATTTCCCCATGTGTATTCTGAACGGAAAGTTAAGGAAGCAAGGAGTGATGTTCATATTCCGACCTCAGGAGAAGATAACTGGAAAGGGCAGGCTTATTTGTATTTTTATTAAGATATGATTTACATACAGTAAAATTCCAGGTTTATTTTTCAATGGAAATGGTCTCTCTTCCATTTAAAACATGTCAGGTGCTTTCAAAGTTTGTGCCATAAAACATCTATTAGGATTATAAAATCTTGGTATCAACCATCATCCGCTGATTGGCTTACCCCTCAAACGGAAATGACACCTGAACTGTGACTACGGGGAGGGGACACTACTTATGAAGGGGAAACAGGGATGACTCTCATTTAAACCTTAACTGCCTTTTTAATAATGCCCACGTTTGCTTGCGTAGCATTTACTTCAACTCAGTTTACAAATGGTGCCGACGATATTGCGCGTGAGTACGTTTTCTTGGACGTGTCACCTGACCCAGAAGCTGCAGATGATTTTCTTTCTACTATTGCTCAGTGAAAGCTAAGGGAAAATTAAACGCAAGCAATAAGATCTCACTATTTTAAGGTCAGATTTACAGACTTTTTTTTTAAAGCACATCTTAAACCACTGGCATACAGCAGGAAGACCATACAGCAGGAAGCCGTGTCTCCCAGAGGAGGAGATACGAATCTGGAGCGAAGGAGGGTGACGCAATGGCAGAGTGACATTTTTACTGGGCGCTCTTACTGGCTATTTACAGAGGCCACTATAGCTCCTGTCTGATTTTATTTTATTTTATTTTATTTTTTTGACAGGCGAAATCTACTAACAAAAGTAACAAGTCTTCAACTGGAACGCCAGTCAAGATTTCTCTCGAAGTGATTTCTTCACCTAGATGTACCAGGATGAATAACAAACCATAAAAAAGTTTTTAGTAGTGATTCTGCAGTAATGGAGAACGGGTTCAGATTATAGACCTAAAGAAACCCAGAACCATAGTCTCTGCAGAGGCCACTAATGTATTCAAAACACAACAGCGGAACCTTTTTTCTCTATGGCTTACATTCAGGTTTTTAATTTTTTTTTTCACATTCCAAGCAAGCGCTTTTTTTTTTCTTTTTTTAACCCTCATAATTCAGCCTCTGGTGATATTGGTACGAAGGAAAGGAGATCTTTGGGGGGTGTTAACCCCATGCACACGTTACCCTGCACATCAGGCAAAATTCCTTTCAGGTGGAAAGTTTCTAGTCCTTGTTGCCACAAACCACACGTATGAGAAATTGCACTTGGACATGAGCCATGGCTATGGTACGTAGGAGGCTACTGACTCAACATGAAAGGCAAAACGATGGCAGCCCATATTACAAAAACAAGAGTAGCGTTTTCACCAAAGAATAAGAGAGTACGTTGTCACCTGCTCTCTCTTCTCTCTCTTTCACCCGTCTTCAGTCTTTTAAAATTCCCGCATAATTTCCTCTCAAAGTCCTAAAAATACACTGTACAAAAGTTGTTTCCTGGCCTTAACACAGATTCCAGGAACAGAAATCATGTTATCCTGAGACTTTGATGATCTGAAGGAGCTGGTGTCTCCTGGTGGACCTCGTCAGCCTTTCCCTAGCCACCCTCCTGACCGGACCCATATCTCCTCTTCAACTAGCCCCCGTTTTTGTCCTCAGGAAATCCACAGCACATCCGGCCCCCTCTGCCACTCCAGACAGGCTAACTCGTGAGCAGGCTCCTATCACAGGTGGTAGAAGTCGAGGATCGGGTTCAAGAACCGCAGCTAGGATGCTCAGGACCATGGGGAGGAGTGGGGCAGAGCGAGGAGTGTCAAAGTCTCGCAGACCACCCCTCCTTGGCATAAGCCCAGGGAAGAGGGAGCACCCATAAGTCATTCATTTCAATTTTGACTCTCCTACAACGGCTGATCCTTCACACGCGTGATCCCTTGAGCCTGTACCACTCGTCCCAATTCGCTTGCAATGAACCATGAATTTCTCCTCTATTAAAGCAGAAGAAGTGTGCCAGGTGTGACAGAGAAGGCACTTTAAGAAATGGCTGCGAGGCCCCCAGCAGGGGTGGCTGGGCGCTGTCATTAACTAAGGTGAGGGGGAAGAGAACAGAATTACAATATACGGAAAGGAAGGGAAAGAAGAAGTTTCCGTGCGACATAGATTCAACAGCAATCCAAGGCTAACGACAGCCATCAGAGCACGGTGCAGGAGAGAAATCATGAAGGAAGCGTTTGGGGGCAGTGAGAGGATGAGTTCAGAGTTAGAGTTTGAGCGCACACCATGACACCGGTGTTCCCTGCCCCGTGGGCGGTGTCCCGGGGCCCGGCAGGGGCTGCCCCGCTGGTGGTCCTGAAGCTCACCCCCACGCACATCTCACGCGTCCCCCGGGTTGACCTCTCCTACTGTTTCTTATGTGCGTACGCGGTGGCCTCCCCGTCACCTCAGACGCATCAAGTCTAAGACCAAACTCAAGATGTTCTTCCTCAACCGGCTTCCCTCCCGCCGTCCTGCTGATCAGTGACACAGCACTCTTGTGGCCACCAGGGTTTCCACGCGTCAGCCCTCTGTGGGTCTCCCCTCTTTCAGTTCTCCCTCCCCATTAGCTGCCAGGTTCCTTCCATTTCTCTTAGAAGCGACTCTTCCTTCGGTCTCCATTTTTGTACACGACGACTCCATGTTTTTCCTGGTTGTGACCCCCTGCGTGCCCCTAGGAGACAACATTTTCTCAAAGACTATCTTTTTATGCCACTCTCCATCTCCAAAACATTAGTGCCTGACCATTTCCTACCCTGTCGATGTTAACCTTACTTCCGCATCCCTCCATCATCTTGCTTATCGCGCTCAGCATCCGAACTCCAAACTAACACGTTAGCTCCTACACCAGGCACTGTGCTAGGAGTCCTAAATACTCCATTCCTTTCACAATAACCCTCTGAGAAACCTCACTTTAGAGGGAGGCAGCTAAGACTGCTACAGGTGGCCCAAGCTTTCCAGCTAGAAAGTCATAGGAAACAGTTGCACGTCAGCTGGACTCGGGAGGAGGAAACTGCACTGCCTGAGCACCTGCCTCTTCTGCCTCTCGACCTCCACTTCCTGCTACCAAGAGGCCCACTCAGCACTGCCCCATGGGCCTTTGTTCCTTCCTTCAACTTTTTTTTTTTTTTTAGTTTATTCATTTATTTTGAGAGAAAGAGAGAGAGTGGGGGAGGTACAGAGAGTGGGAGAGAGAGAGAGAATCCCAAGCAGGCTCTGCAACGTCCAATGAAGCCCAACTTGGGACTCAAACTGACAAACCTCGAGATCATGACCTGAGCCGAAATCAAGAGTCAGAGGCTTAACTGACTGAGCCACCCAGGCGCCCCTGTTCCTTTCCTCATCTTATCTAGAATACCTGCTATTGCCTATGCTAACTGCCACCTTCCTTCAATAGCCTCCAGTGACTCAAAATGATCTGGGTCTGGTGTTAAGATATTTAGTCTTTAAGTTAAAACGCAGGAGGAGAAAGAAATTTCTGTGGTGTCAAAAGAGAAGGGTGTTAACTCCGTGTTCTGGGTTGAATTATATCCCCTCAAAAAGATATGCTGAAGTCCTAACCCTCAGAACCTTAAAACATGACCTTATTTGGAAATGAGAGCCATGAAGATGTAATTTGGTGCAAAGAAGTCAAGCTGGATTAGAGTGGGCCCTTAATCCAGGACGCCTGGTGCTCTTACAAGAAGAGAAACACGGGAAGAGGTTGGCCATGCGACACTCCGGAGCTGGAGAGCGGTGCAGCTACAAGCCAAGGGCACCAAAACCTGCTGGGAAGCACCAGAAGGTAAAAGAAGGCAAGGGAGGATTCTTCCCGAGAGCCTTCGGAAGGAGCATAGCCTTGCTGGCTCTTTGATTTCAGACCTTTAGTCTTCTGAACTGTGAGACAATCGCTTCCTGCTGTTTTGAGTCAACTGAGCTTGGGTACTTTGCTGCGGCAGCCTAGGAAATTCACACACGTGCCAAGGAACTGCCCTTGGTTTACACGTGTGTTTTCTCTCTGAAACACGATAGTGCAAGCAAACACACACGAGCACACGCAGGCACGTTCCTTCCGTACTACCTAGTTCTAGACCCCATTTTGTCCATGCGAGGACCCACAGCGTTCTCATTGTGAGACAGTCTGGAAAATTGGAGATTTCCTCCAAAACTGGCATCTGGAGAGCATTATTATTACACTTATTCGTTTGCATTTCCATAATTGTGTGTCCACGGTCATATCAGGTGACGAAAGGTCATCGATCGCTCCAGTTTAACGGCGGCATGTTCCAAGCCGATGAAAGGAGGATGCCCGAGACGTGGAGGCGGAGATCCTCAGGTAAGCCTGTTTCCAGCACTCCCACATTCACAGAGGGGATGGAAAATATATATGCCAGATAAAGTACCTTCCTCTTTCTTTCTTTCTTTCTTTCTTAACCCTAAGATACTGTGATATCTGGCGCCAATACTGACGAAGGAAGAAGTTTAAAACTTTCCGTTCAAACCACTTAGAGGGAGAGGATTTACAAAGATCCTGTTTAATGTTCAGCTGACACATTGTCAAAAACATTTATCATGCGACCTTTTGAAGTTTCTTCTACTCCCTCTCAGTTCTTAAAGCTTGGATTGCAGTTAGTTATCAACAACAAAGGATGCACGTGATAGTGTTTTTATAGTCGGCCTTTCAGTTTGATCGCTGGACTACTAAGCAAAATTAAATTCTCCTGATCAGAAAAATGATGAGTGACCTGGTTTTCATGCCGAATGCACAACACAAGTGATCTCTGAAATCACTTCTACGTGGACCCAGAGACAATGGAGGGGACTTGGAAATTTCACGTAAGTGTTTTATAATGGTCCAAATTGTAAGAAACTTCACATATAAGAACATGGCACTTGACGTTGGGTGGCCAGTTTTGCAATGCCAATTAGGGAATAGTGACCCACGTCACTGAGATTTCTCTGGCAATGTAATCCCAATATAAATTTCTTCCCATTGAGAATACCTCCAGTTCACATTTTTACAAGAGGAATCAAAGCTCTTTCTAAATAATTCCACTGAAGGTTTTCAAAGCATACGCAATGTATTAGACCTCATTTGGAAAAAGCAGAAAGTTGGGGGAGATGTGGTCTCACCTTTTAAGAAGGCTACACTATCACAGAAGGTATGCGATATGGACAAAAAAGCAGGGGAGCCCAAGCGGTGTCTTAAGCATCCAATTGAGAAAACAAAAAGAAAGAGGGAGGACAGGGGAAGAAGCTCAATGACGCCACACAGAAGGAAGTAGGTAAATACAGAATGTGGGACATTCTACAGGACAACCGACTTGGTTTCTGTAAGAAGTCGAGAGCATGGAATAAAAAGTAAGAAAGGCTCCGCTTTTGACTGAAAAAGATACAAGATAAACAATGCACAAATGTAATATTTGGATCTTGTTTGGATCCTGATTCAGACAAATGAACTGCACAATTTTATATTCAATTGGGGATATCTAGTCATGCAGCAGGCATTTGATGACACATAAAGATAATAGCTAATTTCCTTAGGCACGAGGGTGGCACCGTGGTTGTGTGAGATAATGTCCACGTTTTCTGAGAGGCATTCTGGAATGTCCAGGGTTAAACAACAAGACGTCTGGAATTTGCTTTAAAGTATTTTAGCAAAGAAAATAGGGAGAAAAGAGAAAGTACATATGGCTAAATCTAGATAACTATTGATACATGGGGGTTCACAGTACTATACTCTCTACTTTGGGTATGTTTGCAAATTTCCACAATAAAACTTAAACATATATAAACATACACACACACACACACACACACACACACACACACACTAAAATGACATGGGGGTGGGGCACCAGGGTGGCTCAGGTGGCTGAATGTCCAACTCCTGATTTCAGCTCAAGTCATGATTTCACGGTTCGTGGGTTTGAGACCCTCGTTGGGTTCTGTGCTGACAGTGTGGAGCCTGCTCGGGATTCTCTCTCTCTTCCTCTCTGCCCCTCCCCTGCTCATTCTCTCTCTTTCTCTCTCTCTCTCTCTCTAAACAAACAAACATTTTTACAAATGATACGGGCGGAGAAAGCACAAAGAGATAGGAAAGTCCACAGGTAGAAAGTGGCATTTGGGGAAACCTTGTATAATAGTTGTGATTTGGACAGGCAGGTGGGGGAAGGGGAAGAACTGTCTGCCTGGGAAATAGGATTTGCAATTTTTTTTTTTTGCAATTTACAAAAGATAAATAAGAACAAAAATGGGGGCACACTTAGCAAAGAACCTGCAGCTCAAAGGAGCAGCCCCTGTGAGGGGGAAGCAGTCCTGAAAATGGAGTCAAGATCAGAGCACAGAGGCCTTGAATGCCAGGCTGAGTTCACACTTAATTTGGTGAAAAGGAGATGGGTTTTTGTGCAAAAAAACCCCAAGTACTTGCTTAAACTCAAGTACACATGATTACTTCCTGGGCGCTAATGACGCAGGTCCCAGGCTTAACATGCACAAACTGGACATATTATCAGTTCTCCCACCTTCTTCTCCTATCCTCCTACCCATCCCACCCCTCTGTCTAAACCTATTTATCCTCCTTTATACTTAGGTCTGGATTAACGGAACCCACGTTGCCCCAGTCTTCCAAATCCGGAAGCTCGAGGACATGCCCGAAATTTCCCTCCCCTGAACCTGTTGGATCACCTGTCTGCCTTCGCTTGCTCATTCTCATCGGGGCTATGAACAACTCGCAGGTCTCTCCTTTCCAACTCACCGTTGCCAGAGGAACAGTCCCGACCGACTTCTCCCCAAGTCTCTGAACAGCCCCAGCATCACCCACAGGATCCAGCAAGTTATCCAAGGCAAAAAAGTCAGGAGGTATCCTCGACAACCTGCTTTCAGTCCGCTTACTCCCCTGCCCCAGGGCCCTAGTTTTCCTCACTAAGCCCTGTGGATTCAACCTCTTCAATACCTTTTGGTTTGGTCCACTTGGTGCCATCTCAGGTGACCTCCTCGGACTGTGCTGTCAGAGGCTCCTCTCTGGTCTCCACTCACTCCTTGTGGCTCCTATCTGTCTATTCTCCGCACGGCAGTCAGTTATCACTTAAAGGGCTTATCTAGAAGTTACCACGGAGTCCTTTCTTCCCCTCGCCTCCCCTGCCACACGCGATTCATCAGTACGTTCTGCTGACCCTGCCTTACGACGTGCACAACCCACGCCGTTCTCTCCACCTCTGGTTCCGCCAGCCTGGTCTGAGCCGCGGCCATCTTTCACCTGAAGGTTCCCTCTGGTCTCCCTTCACCTCCCTGCACCTGCGAGTCAGCTCCACCCACCTGAAGTGTAAAGGGCTCGCACCTGCTCAAAACTCTCCAGGGGCTTCGTGTTACACTTGGAATAACATCCCAACGCCCCCGGGGCCAGTAAGGCCCTCGCAACCGGCTGCCCCCTGTCCCTCGGGCCTCTTGTCCCCGCCTCTCTCTTGTCCTCCCCGGCCCAGCCACGCGCTGTCTTCCTTTTATTCTTTGAACATACTAACTTTATTACCACCTTTGAGACGTGAACTAGCTCTTCTCTTCTTTCATGAATATTTTCTCCATGATCTCCTTGTCAACTCCTTGCTGTAGCTAGTCGCACATCATACATCACTTCCTTAGGGATGCCTTTCACGACCACGCGGCCTAAGTTGGCCTCCTGGTCATGCTCTCCAAAATCCCACACTAGGTCTTTGCAGAACACTTATTACCATTTGATACTTTTCCTCTTTGTGTTCTATTTCTCTTTTACTTAGAAGACCCTGTGAAGGCCAGGAATGCATCCTGTTTACCACTGAATTTCAGGGACTGGATCTAGAATAGGGCTTGGTGGGGCGCCGGGGTGGCTCAGTCGGTTGAGTGTCTGACTTCAGCTCAGGTCACGATCTCACAGCTCGCGAGTTCAAGCCCCTCGTCGGGCTCTGTGCTGGCGGCTCAGAGCCTGGAGCCTGCTTCGGATTCTGTGTCCCCCTCTCTCTCCACCCCACCTCTGCTTGTGCTCTGTCTCTGTCTTTCAAAAATGAATAAACATTAAGAAAAATTTTAGAATAGGGCTTGGCATATTAGAAGGGGCTCAGTAAATATTTGCTGTATAGGATCTGATCACGTCCTCTTCTCTTTAAAATATTCCAAAGGTCTGTACCGAGTCTCAGGCACTCTCCCTTTCTGCCTCCACTCCGCAGCACCCTCGCCCACCCCTCATGCTACAGCTGCACTGGCTTTCGGTCTGTTAAGAGTGCCATCTCGCTCCTGCCACAGGGCTTGGCGTATTCCTTTCTATCCGGAGCATGATTTTGCCACTTAATGCTTAGTTATCTCTCTCCACACATCTTTTAGTGCCCAGCCTAAACATCTCTCTTGAAGAGCCACCTCTCCAGTCGGGTCTGCTATGATGATCTCCTATAGCAGCACATGCCTCACTTCTGTAGCCCCATCAGGATCATATCTTTAATTTATCTCTCTGATTGTTTTACTTGACTGGCATCTGCGTCTTCTTCTAGCCATATTTCCCGTGAGAGCAGAGGCTGTTCTTGGCATTGAAGGACTTTAAAGACCACTGTTAAAAAGGTCATTCTCCCAAGAAATGAAACTTAATGACAGTGGGGGTAGAGAAAATGAGAATTATTTACAAATTCCAATCTGAAAGTACAATAATGAACATAAACATTAATGCTCCTAAATATATAGCAAAAATTACATTCATGATGAAATTATGAGGCCTTTAATTGGATGATTTATGCTTTTTTTTTAGGTTTATTTTGAGAGACAGAAAGAGAGAGAGGGAGAATGAGCAGGGGAGGAGCAGACAGAGAGGGAGAAAGAGAATCCCAAAAAGGCTCCGAGCTCTAAGTGCAGACTCATGAACTGTGAGATCATGACCTGAGCCGAGATCAAGAGTTGGACACTTAACTGACTGAGCCACCCAGAAGCCCTGCTACTTTTTTAAGATAAAAATTTCAGAGGGGTGCCTGGCTAGCTCAGTTGGTAGAGCATGTGACTCTTGATCTTGGGGTCATGAGTTCAATCCCCACATTGGGCATAGAGCTCACACACTCACACACACACACACACACACACACACACACGAAAGTTTCAGGCGTTTCCAACTGGATTTTTTTTTTTTTTTAAGATTGTGGTTTCCCATGTGAGTTACAAGAACAAAAAGGATTAAAACTCTCTAGTTTAACAGTTACTACTGTCAGGAATGTGTTTTGCCTCAACCACCAGCAGTAGTACATGATAAATACAAAGAAAAGACAATAATGTTTCAACACCTTTCCAAGCAGCCTTGACCAGAGACAATGATGTGCAAGGTAAACCATGATGTCACGAACTGCACAAGAGCTAGCCTGAACCTGGCACACTTAAAGTAGGGATGCAAATAGTTAAAAACAATATTTTAAAGTGAAAAACCAAGGCTGGTTCTTGGCAGGGCTTAGCCAAAACATATTTCCCAACCTTAACTTTTCATCAAAGGCTTTCCTTTACTAAAGAATTATGCCTATAACCAAACCTGGAAGGATCGCATGGTCCCTTTGAAATGAACTGCTACCAACCAAACACCTACAGGTAAGCACTGTTTCTCTTCAAAATGGACAAAACTCATTTTAGTGCATTACATGATTAGCATCCTTGAAAAAGATGTGGTCTAGGATATCCGATCTTTTTAAAAGTAATTTTTAAAAATTCTGTTTCCTCATCGATTTATTGCTAGCCCGGCTTGTTAGCCCAACTTCTGAATATCTAAGGGCTCTCAACTCCTCATTAGTAGCTCAAACTTTGTCCGGGGACCTAATACCAATTAATTAATTAATTAGTTTATTTATTAAAAAAATTTTTTTTAACGTTTATTTATCATTGAGAGACAGAGCATGAACAGGGGAGGGGCAGAGAGAGATGGAGACACAGAATCAGAAGCAGGCTCCAGGCTCTGAGCTGTCAGCACAGAGCCCGACACAGGGCTCGAACTCACGAACCGCGAGCCCATGACCTGAGCTGAAGTCGGACACTCAACCGACTGAGCCACCCAGGTGCCCCATAAATTGCACACGTAGTCTTATTCCATTTGGATCTTTCTTAACAAATTTAAATTGTTCCTACAAGCAATTGAATCTAAGGTAAAACCTATTTAAGGGGCTCCAGAGCACCATTCTATGGCTTATTAGGAACATACTTCTTACTTTGTTTGTCTTTGACCCAGGGACCTGAAGCAGCTGGGTGGTCCTGGTGGAACCCTGCACCCCAACATCCCTGGTGATGGCTAAGATAGGACTGGAGACTTATTGTTATAGTTCGCTCTCCCCTGGGAATATCCCTTAACATTTGTCTTCAGCCCGCCTCCTGGGCATTTGCTCTTGGCTCCAACTCTCTCTGTACGTCGATCTTGGCCGGCTGGGTGGAGGGGTCCTCTTTACTCCCCTCTCTCTTCTGCACAGAGAGGGCACGTTGAGTGGGAGTCTATCACCCTGTGCCCATTTAATGAGTGTGTATCAAAGACCCACTGGGCTCAATGGGACAATTCCCAGGACGCTACAAGTGAGGGAAATCAGGGCGTGAAATTCATGGTTCTCGCCCTCACAGGGTAATTATATTTTTTCCCATGACTCATGGATAAGACACACTGAAGATGAATGGTAGAACAGAAAATAAACGCCTCTTCATCCACTTCTTTTGGATCTCTGAGGAGACTCAAGCATTCAGTATTAATACGTCAGGCGGAAAGTAGCCTAGAGAAAATGATGTCTCATATTGCTTCTATGCCAGGCAGGAAGACTTCCGAAGACTTTGGACATACGGCCATATTACAAGTGCTCACAAAAGTAACCTGAAACAGGATAGGGTTATCCGCACCACCACCCTCATTGTATAGTTAAGGGCCTCTTCCCTCTGAGCGGCAAAGCCCAGACAAACATATAATTTCTGCTGTGCCATGGGGCTTCAAAAGGGTTTTGAGGAACAAAAAAAGCCTCTGCTTTCTCACCGGCAAATGTAAATAGTGACCAAAATAGTACTAGAAAGTAAGCTAGCGTCGGAGATGTCTGGGCCTGCTCTAATTTTCACTTTTGACGAGAACATGTGAGCAAGTCTGTCCTCTGTGTAAGTGGGTGTTGTGGGTGACACTCGAAAGCAAGGGCTGGATGGGGCTCAGAGCCGCACTGTCACCAGCACGGAGCTACAAGGGAGCTTGCGTCTATGCCAAAAATCACCCGTGCCCAGCGGAGGTAGCTACTGCTGGGCCAGGGAGGAAGTAAACAGTGGGCATAAAAACCAGGGAAGGCACAAAAGAAACGGGAAAATAGTAAGTCTTCAAAGCAGGGCACACGAACAACCCAGACCACTCTATAATCTCCACACGGCAATCATGCTCACTTTTCCTGTGTGCTTTTCTGGTTTCTGCACTTTATGGGAAGGTAGGTAGATGATATACGGCAAGTGGGTATTTTGGTAGCTTTATGGAAATGCGTAATACAGGATGTGAGGAGAGTATGGCTTTCTAGCAGATAGTAGTGGTCTAGGGTGTTACCAGGTATGCAGACAATTAGAACCTGCTGATATAATTAAAATTATTACGGAGCCTTCCACAATTGCTGTTTGTGTTTTGGGGCACGACAAGCCCAAATCTGCAAAGGATACAAATTATATTAACTTTAGAAACAAAAACATAAGAAAATCTAAATGCGGCCATTGGAGGAAAACCTGCACTACCTAAAGAACAGCTTAGGAGTTATTTTAAGAGCTACACCAAATTACCGTGCTATCCATTGGTCCCTATAAACACACACCCAGGTGTTGCAGAATTCAATGATTTCATGAATACAGTCTATTCGTATCCCTCAAATTCTTTAATCGCTATTATTTCCTTCCATGTCAAGTCAGTTTACTTTCCTTCTTCCCTTAGTTCCTCTCTGAGGAGCTGTAGAACACTTGAGAGAATACTACGTCTTCTAATTTTGGGCGACCTTCATTTGTGCACCCCAGCTTCTTAGCCACCGTTCCACAGGGGACTCTGTCGGTTCTCTAAACCCCAAATATGCTCCTCATCTAAATTATGCAAGCACCTTCTACCTTATCCACTTCAGAAAAAATTTGATGTTTCCCAAGAGAATATGTCTCTTTGCATGTCTCTTTGCGCTCCAAACATAACCCTTCTCTCTCTCTCTCTCTCTCCCCCTCCTTCTCTTTTCCTTTGCCCACAACGTAAACGTGTAACATTTTTAAGGTTAATTCTGTTTGTTACATCTAACTTACTTGGGGTTGTGATAACCCAACTGATGGAAACGTAAAAAAAAGCGAACCAGATATTTTACAAAATTCCTTTCTTTCCTCATCTATTTGATATCAAAAATTTTACCCCTGACTTGATAATTATTGGCCATTTACATAAAGGTGAACATCACCTAACGGCACCTGTATCTATCAGTTCACTCTTGTCCCATTATCTATGGATTTCAGAACCTGACCCAGTCCTGGACTTCCTCTTTCCCAGCTCCCGCAATCACATGACCTCAAGGTCCTCATTAATCAGCCACCAGTGTCCCTTATCACCTCTCAGTTCCTTTTTATTCTTTTTTTAATGTTTACTTATTTTTGAGAGACAAAGAGAATGAGTGGGGGAGGGGCAGAGAGAGAGGGAGAGAGAAGATGTGAAGTAGCCTCTGCACTGTCAGCACAGAGCCCGACACGGGGCTCGAACTCACGAACCATGAGATCAGGACCTGAGCTGAAGTTGGACGTTCAGCCAACTGAGCCACCCAGGTGCCCCTATCTCTTAGTGCCTTCTTTTCCTCTCCTCTGAAAACCTTAACTTCACCTCCATTTTGGCGATACGTTCTACTGCTATATCATATATGTATTCTCTTATTATTTAGAATTGGTGCGTGTCTAAAATCTCAAGTTAAGTAAGCCCATATGCTGATCCAGTAGAAGGAACAACATCATCCAAGGTTTATACATGAGGAAACAGTGGGTGTAGTTAGGCAATAAAAATCGTCTACTCTGGTTGATGCCTAGGGTACACGTGGAAACAGAAGATGAGAGTAGATGGGCCAGTGGAGCTGTTCATGTCTCCCTGGGTGGTGAGGAACATTTGAAAGCTCCTCGGTAGGGGAGTGATATGATGACGTGTGTTTAGATCTATGGCCGATTCATCTGCTCTGCTGATACACGGAGTTGGACGGGAAAGAGGAAGGAGACTCAGGAGGGGTCCGGGAGAAGGGGCATAAGCATAAATCAGACAGAGGGAATGATAATAGAATGAACAGAAAAGGTTAATTTAAGGCCCCGAAACAACTGGCTTTGTGGAACAAGGGAAGAAGTCAGCTGAGAATCTCAGTATAATTTAAGCCCTGAGCAGTAAGAGTGAGAAGGAAGTATGCTGAGTTCTAGATGCCAAGATCATCTGTAAAGAGGTGTCTTCAGTCTGGAACTTGAGGGAAAATCAGGGTCAGCAGTTCTGCAGATGAATGAGGGTTGGAATTGTAGGAGCGATTGCTTTTGCGGAGGGAGAAAGAATGAAGGAAAAAATCAGAGACCACTGGTGTGGAATTTATACTG
Organism: Panthera uncia; assembly: GCF_023721935.1. Lineage (NCBI taxonomy): Eukaryota > Metazoa > Chordata > Mammalia > Carnivora > Felidae > Panthera > Panthera uncia. Next base: position 19,420,917 of record NC_064814.1, on the reverse strand, counting down.
AGGGCTCCCAAAGAGAGAGGAAGAGCCAGTGAATATACGCTTCGAAGATATTTTAAGGGTAGATGGAATGGAATCTGGGGAGCCAAGGAAGGAGAGAATTTCAAGGACGTGGTTATCAGAATTGGATGCTGTTCAGGGCAGTCGGTGAAGAGTCACAACTGATGCCACCCTCTCCGTCACCATCGGCATAATCACCAGGACAACTACCAGCGCTGACAGCAAAATCCAGAGAAGTTCATCATTTCTAAGAATGTGGTTTTATTAGTTGGTAGATGTAAATGCCAAATCCATTTCTTCATTCAACAAATATTTACTGAGTCTTACTATTTGCCAGTACTGAACCGGGCACGGGTCGAAAGCAAAGAACAAGAAATAATGCACAGTGAGAAAGCAGAGGGCAGGCACAGCTCTACTCGCGTAAGAATTTGGGGCTGTAATGGGCTGAGAGGGGAAAGTGGTCTAGGTGGGGGAATGAGTCAGAGTCGAATCAAAGTTTGTTTCTTTGGGGGAAGAACTGAATCTGAACAAGATTATTTTACCTTGATGGGTCTGTCCAAAATATTATATTGTGCTAACTGTAGCGTGGGACCTTTTCACCAGTTATAACAATGTTTCCATTGGAAAATGTGTTCAGAGTTTCCATTTGGGATGCAAGGAACACATCTTTGTCTACAATAGCCTTGGGAGTGTCATCAATTCAAATTTTGGGAGTAACGGTGGAAATGAGAGGATTATGAAACCACGAGGGCAGAAACAGAGAGCATGATGCCATAAAGGGGCATTGCAGGGGACGACGTGATTCTGAGGGCCTTGCTGGCACCGTGATGGGACGAGGAGGCACAGGAAATGGGAGACTGGGGATCATGCTATTATCACAGGTCTGGACTCTAGAAATTATTGCTGTCATAACCTTTAAGTTAAAAATCGCATTTCATACCTATAGAAGCCAGGAGTCTCTAAGAGAACTGACATTTTCAGCTGCAATAAAATTTATATTTGCACGTTCCATTTTACTGAACTCCCAGAAAAATGCTAACTGGGCTCTCCTCAGGAAATGTAATTTGCTCAGCTAAATACACATGTAGATTTTAGGACTTCTTACTATGTCACACTGAAAAGTTTTTACTGTGAACTTAAAAACTTGCCTTGGCCCCGGAAACAGCCTTTGAAAGGATGTCATGTGCCTCAGGCAAGTGACTGGATGGGCAGTACACAGCTCGCACATACTCTCTTTAAACCATAATGATCTCACAGATATGAAAACATGTTAGTCCCAGAAGAGAGAGAAGAGTTCCAAAAAGAAACCAGAAATGGAACACAAATAAGGTTTTAAACTTATCTGATGATTTCCATCAAATGGAACGAAACGCCATAATATGACCGCTGTACTTAATTTTTATCCATTCTTTTGATTAGTGATGTTTCCTCTCTGCCTTTTGAATCCTGGCTCTTCCTTCTGGCTCCAGGGCTTAGCCTAAAGGCCGGTATTTGAAAGTACATATTCTCATTCTGTGTCCCCCAGCATCGTAGATATACTTTATAGATGCCATATAATAAATACAAAGCACTGCTTTGAAAATTTCTTTTTCCCAAATCCTTTTCTCTAGACTCAACTGGCTTTCAGATTTTAATTTTCCTGAACTCGATTTCTTAGAAGACCAAGAGCTAGAGAGTTTGCGCCCAGGTGAAGGCACGGCTGGCTGAAGGCGGAAATTGTTTCAAAGGGTCCCTGGCTTCTCGGACAGAAAGAAACGAAACAGAAGCAGGGGAGCCGACTTCTATGTTGTCCACTGACAATCATCTAGTTGGCAGACCCAAGATAAGCATTTGTAGAATCTGACCCTAAAAAAACAAAGGGAGCCACAGAAATGTTTTTTTCTGACGATGTTTCTCTATTAATATAACACTTGACTCATCGGTTAAGCCTCTGACTTCGGCTCAGGTCATGATCGCACGGTTGGTGAGTTCGAGCCCCGCGTCGGGCTCTGTGCTGACAGCTCAGAGCCTGGAGCCTGCTTCGGATGCTGTGTCTCCCTCTCTCTCTGCCCCTCCCGTGCTCATGCTCTGTCTCTCTCTCAAAAATGAATAAACATTAAAAAATTAAAAAAAAAAACCTGACTCATCTCTTCCACCCTTCCAAACTTGACTCCATGAACGTGCTGGAATCTAAGGTGGTATTTTGCTAGCTCTTAACTGGAAGTAGCATTTGCTATTTGAATTTCAAGAAAATATTTACTATATTCCCATAGAATACAATCAAGGATTTCTTGCCAAGAGCCTCCTTCCACTCATCCCATGAGGGAGACAGACTCTTTTCAATAAAATCAACAGAATTGAGGAGGATGTGGTTTCACTATTTTTTTTCTTCTTTCTTGTCTTTTTCTTTTTTGACATAGTTGTTTATGTTTACTGATAAAAATGAAAGGAATTTTTATGGCATGAACTAATCTAGCCTCAACGAGATGAAACAAAAACTTGGATAAACATCAGAAGGAGAAAGGAAAGGGAAATCCAACTTTTTAGAGCTTCTGGATAGTTTAGGGATTGCGACTGAGAGAGGACCAGACCAGAAAATGTTCTCATCTTGGGGCGAAGCCTGTAAGTATGATTGTTCTTTTAGCCCTAAAAAGTTTGTCAAGTGTTTCCACATGAAATTGTCAAAGAAATGCTCTTCCTGATTTGCCTCAGCAAGGCCTAGAGAGAAAGGGGCAGAAAGGGAGGAGTGGGAGGTAAACCTTAGGCCTCACTCCGAAACACACCACGAAGACTCGAAGAAGTTCTAGATGCTGAAGAAGTTAAATTGCTTGTTTTCTCCGCATATGTGGTGCCATACCATTTTAAGAAGAAAGTGCTTCCTAAAGTGAACTGTGTGTATATATATTATATATATTGTGTATATATATATATATATATATATATATAAAGTCAACTATATATAATGTATATATAATAAATATATATAAACTATATATATAGCTTATATATTTATTACTTATATATTTATTATATATTACTTATATATCATAGTATATATTACTATATAGCATAGTAATATATATTACTAATACACACACACACACACACACACACACACACACACACATATATATATATAACTTATCTATTTAAGTTCATTTATTTATTTTGAGAGAGACCGAGATAGCGCGATCAGGGGAGGAGCAGAGAGAGAGGGAGGGAGAGAGAGTATCCCAAGCAGGTTCTGTGCTACCAACACAGAGCCAGATGTGGGGCTTGAACTCACGAAACTGCAAGATCATGACCTGAGCTGATATAGAGGTGGACGCTTAAGACACTGAGCCACCCAGGTGCCCCGTGAACTATATTTTTATTACTTCATACAGCCCGTGCAGGGGTGGGCACGAGGCCTGGGTTTATTCGGCAGCCAACATCTGGTGGGTCGACAGATAAACGCTGAGTGACCACGTGTCTCAGGCACTGGGCTCGGTTCTGGGGCTGGCAGCCGGTGGCCCTGTTCTCATGGGGCTCGGAGGCCCAGGGGAAGTGCAGAGAAGGATAGCGGTCCCAGGTCATGTGTGTCCGTGTGACACTGGGCGAATCAGAGGGCACAAGAGGAGCAAGAGGGATGGAACAGAAGCCAGTCTTGGGAGGCTGGAATGGCCAAGGAAGTCTTTCTAGGGACAGAGACATCTGAGACGAGACCTGCAGGATGCACAGGAGTCGGGCAGGCAAAGGGGTAAAAGTTGAGGACGAGAGAAGCTCAGTAGAGCTTCAGAGTTAGAGGGTGAGTAATGGCGGGAGCATGGGGCCGAGGGAGGCGAGGGAGGCGAGGCGAGAGGTGGCAGAGTCAGGCTGGGCAGGCGTAGAGTCTCGTGAGCCTGGTTGGCGCATCTGGGCCGCATTCTCAGGCTCATGGGGGCCCAGGGCAGCAAAAATCACTCTGGGTATGGTGTGGAGGAGGGACTGGAGGGGAGAATGCAGCCTGCTGAGGGGAGTCAAGCTGGTGGGTCCCCACACTGGGGGAAGGGTCTCGTGGGTGCAGAGAAGAGGGTAAGACAAAGTGAAGATCGGAACCAGGGGACCGGCTGCCTGTGGGAAGGAGGGAGGGACAGCCATTAACTACACTTGGGAACACAGGAGCAGAACCAGGTACAAGGGGCTTGGGTAATCATCTCAGTTTTGGACATGGTTGGGTTTTCAGATTTTTGTAGGACATGTCAAAATCTGTATAGATAACCAAGAAGCTTCCAGAAAGATCTGGAATGCAGTCCGATCTGAGAGATCTGGGGTAGAGATAGAAAGTTGCCAGTTTTCTTTTTTTTAAGTGTATTTATTTACTTTGAAGGCACACGAGAGAGTGTGCTCACGAGCAAGAATGGGGGAGGGGCAGAGAGACAGAGAGAGACAGAATCCCAAGCAGGCTCCATGCTGTCTGCATAGAGCCTGGTGTGGGGCTCAAACTCACAACCATGAGATCATCATCTAACCTGAAATCAAGAGTCTGAGGCTCAACCGAGGCTCAACTGAGGCTCAACTGAGCCACCCAGGTGCCCCGAAAGTTGCTTGTTTCCAAAATATAGATGGTAGTGGCCAAGACTGCCTACGTGAGATCATCGAACCTAATTAGAAAGAGAAGCCCAGAACAATCCCTTTGAAGAACAGTGGGGTTTGAGGGCAAGAGAGGCCCATTGATGTGACAGAGGGCGTGCTGCCTTCCACTGCAGGGGAGTCAAGCAGATAAAGACAGAGTCTGGTGGATTTAGCGAAAGGAAGCCATGGGCAACCCAAAGATCAGTTTCTGTGGAGTGATGGGGACGGAAGTAAAAGAACAAAAAAATGAGTAGGAATGAAGCAGAGATGGTCACTAGAAGGGGAAGGGGGTCAAGAGAGGTTTACTTACTATGGGTTACATTTGAACAGACTTGAATTCTTACTGCATAGGGTCTCTTGAAAACATAATTTAATGATCACGTAGTAGGACTTCTTAGCAGAAGACACTATGCTAAATGCTTTTCAAGCATTACCTCATTTTTAATTCTCACAGAAATGCCTATAAGTTGAATTATCACTTCCACTTTTTTTTTTGAAATGAGGAAACTGAGGCACAGAGCGGTTAAGTAGCTTGTCGGAGGCCCCATGGTTTCGAAATTGTCGAGCCAAGATTTAAAACCCGGCAGTCGGGCTCCAGAACCCATGTGATTAAGCCCCATACCTCTCTTTAACGCAAAACATGCAGGATAATCCAAGAGGATCCTTTGAGCCTTAGAGAAATGAAAACAGTGGTAACATTAAAAAGATCGGGTTTCATGTAACACTTCACAGTTTGGCAAAGGGCGAAAAATCGCTCAAAGTAATCCAGAGCCCGCCATCTTCATTCCACTGTGCTAGCGTCCTTCCAAAATTAAAAACCTCTGCTGCCAAGGTATTGACCCCTTTTATTTATTCATTGATCATTTGGCATCACACGCATAAAACCATTTGAACTAAATGGATTCCCAAAATGATTGGTTTCCTCTTCTTGCAAAACAAATTCCCCGGCCTCCTCACCAACCCATCTTGGCCCAAGTGTCTTTGCCGACCCCTCCACATCTATAAGGCCGAAGCGATCGTTACTCGTCAACATTTCCTGCCTCTGGAATGCTCTTTAAATTAGGTGAAGTGTTTAGAACGTTACTTTTTAAATCATGACCTCTTTTCCAAATTGGCCTTGAACATCCTGTTTCCAAGGACAGCTAAAGATAATTTTTAAAAGATCACAGCAAGCACCAAAGCCAACTAGCGGAGGAAATGTTTCTTAAACGGTTCAGACGAGAAATGGCTTTGCTGAGCCCCACTCTAAAAGCCACGGGGAGGTTCTGCCAGGGTCACACAAGGAGCCACAGAAGAAAGAGTGTGAGGAAGATGCCCATCCCTTCTGGCAGCTCACTTACATTTTAAAGTAAAAATAGCACCTCCATGTCCATGTGTGTTTGAACACGTGGAGTAGGAGGGAAACACCACAGCCTCGAAAGGCTTGGGGCTCAAGCGTTCACGCTGCCGACGGCTGCGTGGCCAGGCTCTTCCCCTCGCGTGGGCTCAAGATTTTTATTTGTGGGATGGGGGACGAGGATGGGGAGAATAGGAGGTCATTGAGGTCGAAGGGGACAAATTCGCTAAGATTCTTTCCCGGTTTAAGACTCTAGTGATCAGGGGCACCTGGGTGGCTCGATTGGTTGAACATCCGACTCTTGGTTTTGGCGCAGGTCGCGGCTTTGTGATTTCGAGCCCCACGTTGGGCTCTGCGCTGACAGTGCAGAGCCTGCTTGGGATTCTCTCTCTCCCTTTCTCTCTCTGCCCCTCCCCTGCTCACGCTGTCTCTGTCACTCTCAAAATAAATAAGTTAAAAACCAAAAGACTCTGGTAATCAATGAAATCATATGGGACTATGATTTCAGTTCGTAGAAGAGGAAACCATTTCACATGAATCCACTATATTGAATACTCTGCTCATTAAGCTTTGTTAAGAATACAGGAATGAGGACACGATGTCTGAGAACAGGGAGATGGTGAGCTCAAGTGGAAACCTGTCATCAAGAAGAAAAATCAGAAGAAAAACTCAGCTAGAGGGGACACGACACAGGATCTGATAGACAAGGCTGTTATTTTAATTGTTCAGAGCTCAGGATCAGTTTTTTGTTTTTAATGTGTATTTATTTTTGACAGAGAGAGAGAGACAGAGCATGAGCGGGGGAGGGGCAGAGAGAGAGGGAGACACGGAATCTGAAGCAGGATCCAGGCTCCGAGCTGTCAGCACAGAGCCCGACGCGGGGCTCGAACCCACGGACTGTGAGATCATGACCTGAGCCAAAGTCGGATGCTTAACCGACGGAGCCACCCAGGCACCCCAGGATCAGTTTTAATGAAAGCACATTAGGCCAAGAAGCGAAATGGTAGACTGGTTAACAGGGGCCACAGCAAAGCTGATTCCATGGAAGAATAGCCACTGTTTAGGCTGGGAGGGATTTGGGGTTAAGTAAGCGTACATCTTTGGCCTCTCCAAATAAGCATATGCACCTAGTATTGAATCGTATACTACATACAGTGTGTTCAGAGAAGAATAAATACATGGTCCAATGTAGGTCACAAACCACCTTGTGATGTTAATAGTGAACTTGTTCTATATTCTAACAGGAGCCCAAACTGTTGCTGTACCCTTCCTGTGGTAGATTAAAACTTACAATGAGGGGCTATTTATTAACTATGCCAAAGGAAAAAAACAGGTCAAACTCAGACCTTGTAGACTTTGCAGATACTATTTAAAAATAAAACAAAACCAGGTAAGCCGGTTTGGAAAACAGAGAGGAAAGTAAATAGATCTCTGAGGGACACAGGTAATATTTGCTAAAATTTGAAATAGTTAAAAAAAAATTTTTTTTTAATGTTTATTGATTTTTGAGAAAGAGACAGGGCACGAGCGGGGCAGAGAGAGAGGAGACACAGAATCCGAAGCAGGCTCCAGGCTCTGAGCTGTCAGCACAGAGCCCGACGCGGGGCTCGAACTCATGAACCGCGAAATCATGACCTGAGCCGAAGAGGGACGCTTAACGGACTGAGCCACCCAGGCGCCCCTGAAATAGGTTTTAAAGCAACAATGAAATACCACAGACAAAAACGCACAAAACCTGGCAGGTCCAGCTGGGGTCCGGTCAGAGCTGTAGAGGAAAACAACTTTACTGGGGAGAAGAACTCTGAGAAGCCGCCAGTCTCTGGATGAGAAAATGCAGGTCAGCATCGCTTTTGCCTTTGGAATGAATCTGCCACGAGGAATGGCAAGAATATATGATGGAAAAAAAGCCATTGGGATGAAAAGAAAAATAATGCTTGTTTCTAAGAATGCTGCTGCTTTGTTTTATGAACTAGTCTATTTGTTTTGGCTGCAACTAAACTCAAGAATGTTTTCTGCATATTTTACAGCGTAGTTTATAGACATCAAAGGAACAATCTCTCCTTTCATCATTATTTACACATAAAAATAATGCAATTTGTGGTGCATGGAACATGTTACTTCTTAAAAAGCTCTCGAGTCTAATTTATTAATTGCTTGAGATTTAAAGTTAAACAAGGGTGAGATGCAAATCACATGTTACTCTGAAATATTGTACCACCAAATCTTGTTTTATTAATGAGGTGGTGAACAGCTATATGAATATTTATTTAGGTGGTTAGAGGGCTTGATGAAGAATCCTAGAGCAAGTGACAGAAACATAAAAGCAAAAGCGTTCTGCCTCTCTTGAAGAAAATGGGGGCTGTTTCTTTGTTTTTAATTCCACTTTTTCCTGTGTGCTTCCAACATTAAAGCATTCCTGTAACCCACCAACCACCCCAGATCTCTTGCGCTCCAAATCTTTGGTTTCAGCTGCTACTTCTGTGCCGTGGCAGCAACAGCCTCCTAGTGACAACCTGAAAGTGACATTTTGGTCTTTCCTGACGGCTCAACAGCATCACGTTAGTTCTTTTTTTCTTTGCTTTTTAATTGTATGCGTTTGGAAAACACAATACACGTACAAAAACTAGATTTATTTTGATTCATTTACTGATTTTGATTTAGTTCCTTAGATATTCCGGTAAAGCTATCAATTAACTCTCTACATTCTATGTTTCCTTATGCAACAAATTCCCTAAACACACACACACACACACACACACACACACACACACACACACAC
>NC_064814.1:19330258-19412223 GCF_023721935.1 Panthera uncia | reverse complement strand
ACACACACACACACACACACACACACACACACACACACACACACGGCAGAATGAGCTAGGCGTGTCTTAAATTTTGTTCCATGATTTATAAGGCACATTTATGCAGAATAAACAATGATAATACAACTGTTTATTCACAGCTTTACCCTGTTCTCACTAAGAATATGTAATCACTGCTGGAAAATATACATGTAGGTACATATGTATGCACACTCATTCTATCTTTTTTGGAAAAGTATATACACACCAACACACACATACACAAATACATACACTCACATACATATATACATCCACCCTATTTCCTTTTGTGAAAAGCTACCCAAATCTCAACCTATACCTATCAACATGGAATCATATAAAATAGAGTCAGACAAACTTAGGAAGTCAGGTGTTACACTTCTGTAGCAACAAAGCTGATGACAAACAAAGTCCCACCAGGCATCGGGATCCAGGGGCCCTTCCTCCCACCCCTGTCTAGCCTCCTCCCTGTGCACTGTGGCCTCCCCACCTGCCCTCAGAGCTGCCGGCCCTGCCCCAGCTCTGTGCCCCACGCCCCTAAATACCCTGTAGCTCTCTGCTCCAAATACCACTTCCTAGTCCGACAAACGAGATGATCTCATCTAATTGTTGGGAAGAAAGTCTGATTAAACAATCTCACATTAGAGCGTGAACGACTTCAAGTGCTTTTTTAGTACGTTAACACACCAAGGATGTCTGCGTCTTAAAAGAGGAGTTTGCCAACCCAAAGCCTTAGATATTTAACTGCAGTTTGTGTGTGTGTGTGTGTGTGTGTGTGTGTCCCTACTTCTTTTAAATGCAAGGTTGGTGATGATATGCTTAAAACTGCCTTTAAAAAATACCACAATAGACTCAAAACTTAGCATGTAATAATGAGAAATTATATTCTTTAAATCAACTAAGTCCATATTTTGGGGTGCCCACTAATGTGGGTGCTATGCAGAAACCAGAAACAATGAAAGAATCAGTAAGTGTTGAGAGCTTCATGAAAGTAGAAGGTCCCCGGGGAGGGGCAGTCAGAAAGGCTTCCTGGAGGAGGCAGGTGGGACCCTGAGATGGCTTTGCTAATACTTGACAAGTCTGAGCGGTGGAGAAGAGGCTGCAGCATGAATGGAAGGTACACGGCATGAATGGAGGCCGGATGGAGGCACTGACACGGACTTGGGAGCAGCGAGACCAGTTGGCTAGAACAGAATGTCCATGTGGAGAAATACTGACAAATCTGGATGGGCTTTGAAAGCCTGGCAGAAGGTCTGGATCTTGCATTAGAAGCAACCCTCTAAGTTCAGTCTACTAATGTGATCTTCCAAGAAATTAAAACATCATCAAAGCACAGAAAATGAAAACCAAAAAGCCCTATCCCCCCAAATGGCCACTTGCGCCATCTTGAGACCCATCGGAGCAAATTTAAATGTATGTGACGGTCTTTTCACGCACAACATGCTAGCGATCTTGTCTCATTTCCCACAGAGACCTACTTCATTCTTTTCAAATGGCCTCGTGGTATTCCTTTGTATGGATGTGCGTACCCCAATTCATAGTTTTCCTAGCTTTTCGCTCAAGTAATGTTACAAAGATAGTGCCTGTCTTCAAAGGTGTGTCCACAGATCACTTCCTACCTGCGGAACTGCTGAGACAAAGGCCGTGTGTTTGTAAAGTGTCTGCCTTCCACAGAGGCTGCCCCCGCTTATGCTCCAACAACCGTGCATTCTCAGGTATTTTTTCAGATTCAAAATTTATGCCTACCAAGTGGCAGCCGAGCCCTTCAGAACTTTGCAGTTTTGATTTACATTTCTTTAATTATGAATGAGAATTAGCATATTTTTCACAGGTTCGCTGGATATTGAATTTTGGGTCCATATCCTTTGCTTTTTTTTGGTCCACTGGCTTGTTAGTCTCTTCCTATTGATTTCCAGCCACCCTTGGTAAGGCAGGAAAATCAGCGATTTAAGATTTCTCTGGCAGAGTTCTTCATACTGGACTGAGCTGAGACACTTTTGGCAGCGACGCCAGCTGAGAGGAGGCTGTTTTCAATCAGGCGCAAGTTGAGAAGGGCTCTGAAGAAGGGTCAGAGCAGAGGAATAAGAAATATATTCTAGCATTCTGGGGACAGACCAGAATGGGATGAGTTGGGATGAAGGAAGAGAAAGGACAAAGATGACCCCGACATTTCTACAAGGAAACAGAAAGACTGGGGGTAACCCCGACAGACTAAAGAAGAGCCAGTTTGGAAGGGCAGATGCTAATCCAGCGTTGTAGTTACTGCGTCTGAAATAGTGCATTCTCTAAATGAAGCTGATTTACAGGCAGTGTGAGATGCAGAACAACTGGGAACCAGGCTGAGGCTTCTGGGAAGCATCCCTGTAGAAGTGACAGCTGAAGTCACACGGGGGATGAGCTCATGGAGGAAGGGAAAAGGAGAAGCAAAGCCGGGGACACAGACTCGGGGAACACCCACAGGGAGGAAGAGAGACCAGTAGAGGAAAGAAATAAGAGAAAGGCCCGTCTAAACCAGGAGAAGAGTGAGTTTCGAGAGCAGCGGTTAGCAAACTATGGCCCACGGGCCCAATAAAGTTTTATAAAAATAAAGTTGTATTGGAGCACAGCCACGCCCATTTGTTGATATCGTCTAAGGCTGCTTTCACACCACAGAAGCAAGAGCCGAAGAGCTGCCACAGAGATCTTATGGCCCACAAAGCCTAGAATATTTGCTATCTGGCCCTTTACAGAAAAAGTTCACCAACCTCTGTTCTGGAAGGAAAACCGTTGGTCAATATGGTCAAGTGCTGCATTGAGTCAGTGGACGAGTAGAAATGGGAAAACACTACCGAATTTAGAGAAGAGGTAACAGGTCACTTTGCAAACTTCCCGTTATCATGTTGGGATTGGAAAAGGGACGCTAAGGGAACATTTGGAAGAGTTGAATCATATAGCACATACCCAAAAAGGCAGAGCAAGTGGCTGGTCGGCAGCTAGCGAGAGAAGCAAGAGGGATAACAGAATGCTGTTTATCCACCTGCCCATCCATTTCCTCCTTGTTTTAAGAAGGTTGAGCAGCACCATGTGCGTGGTGACCAAGAGTTGGAAGTTGGTTTCACCAAGAAAGTAGGGGCAAAGGAACGCTTGTAGCGGCAGTACTCTAGTAAATACTGAATAACTGGCTCTCAAAAAGTCTTTGTAGCAGTGCACACGGATTCAGCTGGCAGAATTCCTAACAGTGTAACAATCAGCTCACTCCAGCTAGTACAAGCCTGGGCCAGCACACCGACTGGGTGTTGCTGTCACCCATGCTGATGGTGGGGGAGAAAGTACAGAAGACAAGAGCAACGAGGTGAATTTTTTTTTTAATGGAGTCTTTTTTGCGTTTTTTAAATTATTTTTTAAATGTTTATTTATTTTTGAGAGAGAGAGCGAGAGAGAGAGAGAGAGAGAGAGCACAGACGGGGAAGGAGCAGAGAGAGGGAGACACAGAATCGGAAGCAGGCTCCAGGCTCCGAGCTGTCAGCACAGAGCCGAATGCGGGGCTCGAACTCACGAACCGCGAGATCATGACCTGAGCCTAAGTCGGATGCTTAGGTGACTGAGCCACCCAGGCACCCCAACAAGTTGAATTCTTTAGGAATAAATCCTGGGAAGCAGGAGATAGTATTATGATTTGTAAAAGGAAGAGGCATAAATTTCACTATTGATAAGCAGTAAAAGAGAGGTTTATCAAGAGTCACCCGAGACTCAACAGAAACCCAGGTTCTCTGCTCGAGAGAGAGAGAGAGGAGTGAGAGAGAGAGAGAGAGAGAGAGAGAGAGAGAGAGAGAGGGAGAGAGAGAGAGAGAGGACAAACAGCCAATTAAAGCAAGACATCACAAAATTATTTAATATAATGAATATATGAAATCATGATCAAGCCTTCTAACAATTAAAATTCTTTCTAACCCAGTGCTTCTGAACATACACATGTACGTGAATATATATAATTATGTGTATATACACTATGTATACACATAGTAATCATTCAGTAATTTTGGTTGTGGAGGCTTACGGTTAATGTATTTCAGTGCTCGTTATATTCATCATACTGACTTTGTAATAGTTTCTGATATAGTTCAGAAGTATTAAAGATTAAAATATTTCTAAATAGTTATTTTTTAAGTTTTTAAAATATAAAAGAAACTGATGCAGATATATTCCGATATTTGATTCACCAAAGCAGTTCATACTTTGGATCATGCAGTAATAAAATTCATGTAGTGACTTCCAAAGAGTTTACCCAGCCGTTGGTGAAGCAGAATCTGTTTTCACCTATATTCTTTGAATCACTCTCAGTCATTCACGCATTCCTTCATCGAACCCTAATTGATCCCTTAGTATATACAAGGCAGTGTCCCAGAGGCCGAAGGAATTTTTCATAACGCTTGAAAGTTTTGTCTACTGAAAAAATAATAAAATAACTCGTCTTTAAATAAAATAAAATTTTGCCAGAGAACAGAACTGAAGGAAAGGTATGGGGTAAACTACTTTGGGGGTGGGAGAGAATGTTCATTTCTTCTCGGCTCATTTATTGTTCTTGCTTCTTCTTGCTGTAGGAAGCGAGGTCATAATTCACTACCACACGGTACCCAATTATCTTCCAGAGCATTCTTCCTGGAAAATGGCACTTAGGCTTTCTGCTAGTATGACTGAATGGTTCTGTCTTCCTTTCTGAGGGTGCAGGCAAGCCTTCTTGGGTGGGATGGAAAATACATTTCTATTCTTAGCATTATTAATTCTAATTCAGGAGGGCACAAAGAAAATGCCACTTCCCCTGCGCCCTTAGGACATGCATGCAGGGGAGACAAGAATTAAATAATGAACAGGTTCCAAACAAAGCCATTTGATGCTAGGCACTGAGATTTCTTTCTGTTTCTCAATGCTACTAAAACCCCACAATGAGGTTTGTAATTTTATTCTTTGGGAAATGGATTCCTGTAAGCTTTTAGCACAGTGAGAATTGCCCAATCTTATGAAATATTCTCTTTTCCCCCCTCAAGCCCTTCTGGTAATACAGACCAGATTTCTAGATGTCCTACTGGCAGCCGACCTTTTCTCGTGAACTCCAGTCAGTGGCCAAGGGAGAGAAGCATCAATGCTTTAAAATCTCTTTTCTATGCCTGCAAGCAAAAATTTTACAACATTTCTCCTTGATATGAAATCTCTGCTTGGACATCTGGCTTCACAGTGAGGAACTTTCAATACTCCAGCTTCAAAGAAAGGGCTTAGCCCTGGTGGGGCAGTGATGCCAGAAGAATGTTCCACAGTCTTTCTATAGAACTATTTCTAACAATTTTCCCCCAGTGAACTTCTGTGAGTTCAGTGGATATTGCCAACTAACATTCAGATAACTTTGCTTCAGTGGACAGCCTTTTGGGAGCCTTCCCCTGGTGTATGCAGATTACCCTCTCAGATAATATATGCAAGGTGCAGGGTATTTTATTTGAACCCACCTAATCAGGCGGAACGACTCCCTGTTATCACAAGATCGAAGTTATTTATGGATATCTGCTATACCACCCCAAAATATTTACATGAGAATGAATAACACGAGAACGAATTGACGTTCTTAGTGCTGAGAGCCTGGATGTATGAGGCGGCATCGTTCATTCATTCAGCACATTTCTGGCACTTCCCTTGGTCCAAATGTTGCAGCAAGGGCCTGTTCTCAAGAAGCTCAGAGTCTAGTTGGTGAGGAAGGAATTAATCAAAAGACAAGTTTTGCAATCGCCTATCTGCAATCCTGAAATGCAAAAATCCTCCAGAAACCACAAATTATTTTTGAAAGGTTGTGGTTTAACTTGTGAGACAAGAAAACCTGCCTGCTGCTGTGAGGGTTCCTAGCCTCTCTCTGCCCCTCTCTCTGCCTCTCTCTGTTATACCGGCACGTTTCACTGTGCACTCGCGTGTCTGGGTGCAGCGTGCCGCCCCCACCCCACCGGGGATAAAGGACAAGCTTCGAATCACCTTCCTGGAATCTGCAAACCCTGATTTGCAAAACCTATCCAACATCAAGGTTTTGGATAAAAGGTTGTGGACGAGTGTCACAGCGCAGCAGAAAAGTCACTAGAGGAGTGGCCAACGCTGGCAAGACCTTCCTACTCTGACCCTTCACGGAAAAGACGACATTTAAATCTTAAATAAGGAAAGGACCTCACACACGGTTCGTGGGATCTCAACACGAATGCTGAGGAACGTGTGATGAGGTGGACAAAAGGGCAGCATCTAGACAAGAAGCTCTCCAAGTTTTTGGTCTCTGGACCCCTTTACGCTCTTAAAAACTCAGAAGAGGTTTTGTTTCTGTGTGTTCTGTTGATATTGACCACATTGGAAGTTAAAATTAAGGAACATTAAAATATGTGTGTACAAATTCATTCTAAAGTAAGTCATGAATCCATTATGTGTGACTATAAATATTGTATTTTTCATAAGGCATGACTGTTTTCCAAAGCAAAAAAAATTAGTGAGGAGAGCAGCTATGTTTTACTTTTTTCCAAATCTTTTGAATGTCTGGCTTAGTAGAAGGTGGCTGGATTCTCATATCTGCTTCTGCACTCAATTTTTATTTTTTAATTTTTTTTTTTTTTTTTTTTTACTACTTTTGAGACAGCGAGTGTGAGCAGGGGAGAGGCGGAGGGGGGTGTGGACAGAGGATCTGAAGCAGGCTCTGTGCTGAGAGCAGCGAGCCTGATGTGGGGCTTGAACTTAGCAATGGCGAGATCATGACCCGAGCCGAAGTCAGACGCTCAACCGACTGAAACCAAGCACAGAAACCAAGAGTCGGATGCTTAACTGACTGAGCCACCAGGTGCACCAGGAAGGAGTATTTTAGTAGCCTTTTCAGATGATTGTGGATATTCCTCTGGACAACATCAAAACTTGACGAGTGGCAGATTCTTTTTTTATTATTATTACATTTTTAAAGTTTATTTATTTTGAGAGAGATGGAGACAGCACGAGTGGCAGAGGGCCAGAGAGAGAGGGAGAGAGAAAATCCCAAGCAAGCTCTACACTGTCAGCACAGAGTCCGATGCAGGGCTCAGGCTCACGAAACCGTGAGATCATGACCCAAGCCAAAACCAAGAGTCAGGTGTTTAACTGAGCGAGCCACCCAGGGACCCTGACAAGTGGCAGATTCTTAAAAGTTGGCTGCACTATGCCATTTGAAACTCTTAGAGGTGAACTTTGCACACTGCTACATTAAAATCCCTTGTTCTCTTTTACGCTCTGCAAGGATCTTTTACCCACACGAGAGTTGGTAATACCAGGTACTGGTCATTTGGAAAACACTGGTTCACTGAGTTACATACATCTTCCAAATGTTGATACACTTCATTATATTCCTCCCCTTTCTTCCCATTCACATCATTAGTAATGCCACTGACCTCATCAGAAAAGTCTTTACATACTGGGAAGCTGTCAAACTTGCAGTGCTGATCCCAGTTTTCCAAATTTCTGATTTTTTGCTTGAAAGCTCAAATTTTATCATTAGCGACAATATAGTCAGTGGTTGTCCTTGAAGTGCCAGGTTGACTTCCTTCCTTTTCAAGAACACCTCTGCCAGATAGTCAAATCTGAATAAGCACAGTTTGCCTGTCAATCGCTCCTTCCAAGGGCCTAGAGTTCAGCTCACACTCAAACAAATGCAGAACTGCTTTTCCTCGAGACAACCGCCCTACCTCAGTATGCAGCGCGCTTTGTGCGTACCTCCTATTAATATTAAAAAGATGTGTTCTCGAGGGTTGACATTTAATAGAATTAATGCACTTGATGGCTTCCATTTTCGTCTTAGAGCACAAGTATGTGGTGGCGAAGAAACTAATCACTACTCATACAGTTTAGTGACGATGTTGCGTTTTGTGCGAAGACACAAGCAGTTTTATCCACCGTTGGTTTTATACCATCAATGCAAATGCGGAACACAGTGAAAAAGGCAAATGATGTCTTAGGGGTATTATGAAAATAGTTTTGACCTTGTGGCGCCCCTGAAAAGGCAGCCGGGACCCACAGGGGTCTGAGGACACCCTGAGAACTGCTGATTTGGATCATGAAGCATTTTGTATGCCATGCTGGCAAGTATAGACTTTATCTTGCAGGCAACGGAAAGCCAGTGGTGGATTTTAAGTAGCAATACCACATGCTCATCTTCGTGTTTTCGAAAGGTTACCTGATCGACAGTGGGACGGATAGAGTTGGGAGGGCTGAGTTATTGGTAGTGGTTCTACAAAGGAGGGATTGTGATAGGTAAGGAACAAGATGACGGTCTAAGAAGACAGGAACTAGTGACTGAGGAATGAGGTAGGAGTTTGCAGATATTTAGGCATTATTTCCGGCAATTGACCTCAGAGAGGTGAGGGAGGGAAAGAATTCATTTCAGGGGACTTCCAGAATCTGATTTGGGTGACCGGGTGGTGGTACTTTAATTCAGATTATCAACACAACAAGAACAGGTTGGGGGCAATGGAAGAGTTAGAGGAAGTTCAGTTCAGTTTACAGGATGTCTAGTTTGAGCAGCCTAATGGGTCATCCAAGTGAGAACATGCAAGGGTAGTTAGAAGTCTGGACTGAGAGGGGCACCCAAGTGGCTCAGTTTGTTAAGTGTCTGTCTCACACTTGGTTTGGGCTGAGGTCATGATCTCACGGTTTGTGAGTTTGAGCCCCACGAAGGGCTCTGCACTGATGGTGTGGAGCCTGCTTGGGATTCTCTCTCTCTCCCTCTCTCTCTCTCTCTCTCTCCCTTGCTCTCTGCCCCTCCCCTGCTTGTGCTCTCTCTCTCCAAATAAATAAATACACTTAAAAGAAAAGTCTGGATTGAGAGCTCAGAGACTCAGACACACCTCAGTCTAGGTGGTGATGAAGATTCAAAATTCGTTTGCATGGAAGCTACATACATGGAAGGGGTGTGACTGTCCAGGATGCGTACAGGCAAAACAGAAGAGGTCTTGCCTAATACCAACATGTGAGTGCTAAAAGGAGGAAGAGGAGACAAGGCATGGGAGTGGGAAAGAGGGTTTCAGAACGAGAGAGAAACTAGGAATGTATTGCCATGGGGCTGAGGGAGATTTTAGAGATTGTTTCTGTGGGAGATTAAATCACTGTTCATAGATGTTCATGGACTCTTTCTAGAGCGATTCTATAATTTTCCTGCCCTGCTGATGTGGATGAAAATAAGGCTGTGGTTGCAGGGATGTTTTTTCCTACTCATCATTTTGTACTCATATAACCCACCATGAAGAGGAAGGCCTGAACTCATTCTAACGCCTGGAGTCAAATGCAGCCAATCAACAGCCTGAATCCAAGCCAGCACTGTTTGTTATGCGGCATGATTGTGGCAATAGCTGACCAACACAGGTTCCTTGTTAAATGTTATAAAGGAGTCAAACGGGCTTCTAAGATCAAACAGATTTTACAACACCAAATGGAGTAAGTAAATAAAAGTAAAAACTAGCAAAAATGCACTGAAGCCCTGAAATAGGGTAGTAAGGGAAACAATACAAAAAAAAAAAAAAAAAAAAAAAAAGGAAAGAAAATCCTCAAAAGCCCGTGTCAAGGAAAGAAACATAATTCTGGAGCATACTAGAGTATTGCATCACGATACAACTTCCATATCTGCCAATATCCTCCAAATCATCATTCATTATGAGTTAACAAAATCCTGAGAAATCTCATTAATATCACCAAATCTGGAGGAAAAAAAGCAACCTAAACGGGAGAGGGCATCTGATGTCATTTTGGAGTTTGAATTATCCCAATTTGGCGTGGATCCCTGAAGTCCTGACCCCTTCACTTTTCTTGGAGACAGCCTGGATATTTACCCATTTTTCCACCCGTTCATCTCCTTTTCTCACAGTCCAAACTGGGAGAATTCAAACCCCACAGGGACATCAGATGCCCTCTCCCATTTAGTTGTGTGAACCCCAACCAGACTACACACACACACCTCCGAGCTCTTCTTTTCCCTTCCCTCAGGTTAGAGAAAATGCAGACACCACAAATAAATTTGACTTACAGAGAGGGGAGAACCACTAAGCTTCAGAAGCATATATTGAATATTTAACAGGTAGAGCTATTCTGGTTAACAACTGAATTTATCCTGGTTAATCTATCAAAGTTAACACAATAAAGAGAGACTTCTTCAGGAATCTCTCAAAAAAAAAAGGCAAATCATTTACATGAGGGAAAGCCTAGTGTTGCTCAGCCTTCTCCACAGCAATATTAAATGCTAGGTGAGCAATGTTTATTGTCCTCATGGGAAAACATATGAACAAGAACATGGTGCTCATCTAACATATTGTTCAAACATAAAGGTTAATCGGCAGACATTCTTAAACATGAACAATTCAGAGAAGATAGTACCATGAGTCTTGCAAAACCAACTTGACGGTGAAATCCAACCAATTAAGAACCAAATCAAAGTAAAAACTTTAGAAACGGAGTCACTGTGGTAAAAGGCCTAGGGGTAAGCACCACATCCATTAAGGACAGCATTAAAGCATGAGTATTAAACTAAAGGCTATGGTTATGGACAAATTGTGAATATCACAAACCTGGACAGTGTAAAAATAATATCACCACCCTGCCAGGAGGTGGAAAGGAGGGGTTATGAGAGGAAATATGCATGCACTAATGTATGCCTTTTTCAACCCAATATTAAATTCTGTCCAAAAGTCCAACAATTCCTTCTTTTGACACTAGTTTCTTTCATCTGTTGAAGTAAAATTAACTTAAGAGACCTTTCTAAAACAAACAGGAATACAGAATCTGGAGTATTATCTCATTTTGTGACTATTTGGCTTTCCTTCTCTTTTTTCCCTCATACGTATGATACCTGAAATCATGTTCACCTTAATGCTATGATGTAATTTCTTTTTCTTAAAGTTTATCTATTTATTTTGAGAGGTAGGGGGAGGGAAGGGCAGAGAGAGGCAGAGGGAGAATCCCAAGCAGGCTCTGTGCTGTCAATGCAGAGCCCGATACAGGACTCAAACTCACCCACCGTGAGATCCTGACCTGAGCCGAGATCAAGAGGCAGATGCTTAACCAACTGAGCCACCCAGGCGCCCCTGTAAACCACATGTTCATCGAAAACTATCTTGTGAACATTTTCAATATCCTTATATATGCTTCTCCAACACCATTTTCAATAGTGCATAGTTTTAATTCATGTACGATGGCAAAAAAATACCGAAAGGAAATAGAAAACGCTAGTATTGTGGGTGCCTAGCATGTAACGGGACCTTGATAAATAGTTATTGGATAAATGAATGAATGAATGAATGCTAGAACAAACATCCTTTTGGCTAGCTAAAGTTCACTGCAACCCTTTAACTTCCACCTTAGGGCAAATTCTGGAAATGGGTCCAAACTTGGGCATGCCTCTCAGGCAATTTAATAATGATAGGGGTTGCCAAATTATTCTCTAGAAATGTTTTATCAGGTTACACTATACCACTCTGGTGGCCCTTATAAGTGGATTTTAGTAGACTACTCTATACCCTAACTTCTCCCCAAAGAATTACTTTAAAAGAAGGTTTGTTGATCCACGGAGACATTATTTATTGTAAGCTATGGCAGGGTAAGAATCAGGTTTACTCTCTGTCCTCTTCCCTGACCGCCAGCTGGGGAGCTCAGCTCATCCCCAACCCAGAAAGTGGGATGAAGTACATTTCATAATTAGCAAGCACACTCCTTATCCAGCACTCTTTGCTTCTATTGTTTCAACACTAATATTTAATATCACAAAATATTAGGCACATAATGACCTTGGGCTGGTTACGTAACCTCAGAGCCTCAGTTTTCACACTTTTAAGATGGGGGTGATAGAAATGCCTTCCTTATAAAGATTACTATAAGGCTTAAATGAGATAATGGAATTGGTGATGAATAAAAATGTCTGGCAGACAGCCTGATACATAGTACATGTTAAGTAAGTATTAGCTATTATTCCTTTTATGTTTTGTGACATAGTCTGGAAAAAAAAAAAAGCAAGGCGAGGAGTGCTAATGAATTATTTATCTTAAGTAGGTTATTAAAAAAAAAAAAACAAACCCACAAATGTCCTTCACTTTACACATAATCTAATTGAGTCAATCAAAAATGAACTGTAGCTTACCTACATTATAACTTTAGTTATTTTCAGGTACCTGTGTTTGGAGGTCATAATATCACATAATCTATGTTTTAATATGATATTATGTATGTACTTATATACTACCATCTTTTAATTTCAGTCTTTAGGAACTGACATTTTTTTGGAAATTAGGATCACAGTGTTTTTCCATTTTGACAGGTAAATGGATTAAAACTGCAAAAACACTTAAAAATAGGCAGTTGTGCTAGTGATATTGCTTTCAAGATTTTTTTTTTTTAATCTTAAGAAACATACTAGAAACTGTGCTGTAAATCTATGTTTTCCCTTTCTGTGTATATTGGGATTCAACTATTTATTTAAAATTTGGAACTTAGCTACCACATGGTATTTGGAAAAGAAATGCACTTAAAATGAAATTTGTAGGGAAGTCTGGGTGGCTCAAGTGTCTGACTTTTTTTTTTTTAATGTTTATTTATTTTTGAAGGAGAGAGAGAGAGAGAGAGAGACAGAGTGTGAGCAGGGGAGGGGCAGAGAGAGAGGGAGACACAGAATCCGAAGCAGGCTCCAGGCTCCGAGCTGTCAGCACAGGGCCCAACGTGGGGCTCAAACTCATGAACTGTGAGATCATGACCTGAGCCGAAGTCGGACACTTAACCGACTGTGCCACCCAGGCGCCCCTAAGCCTCTGACTCTTGATTTTGGCTTAGGTCATGATCTCATGGTTCCTGAGGTCGAGCCCCGCATTGGGCTCTGGGCTGACAGCATGGAGCCTGCTTGGGATTCTCTGTCTCTCCCTCTCTCTCTGCCTCTTGCCCGCTCATGTGTGCACATTTGCTCCCTCTCCCTCTCAAAATAAGTAAACTTAAAAAAAAATGAAATTTTTATACAACTAAAAGAGTTTAAACAAAGTATTCAACTCGAAAATGAAAGTTACACAGATCAGTGAGTACCTACTGTGCATTTACAAATGAGAAGAGCTTCACAAATATTTTTTTCAACTACCAGAATATAAAAAAAGAAACCTCTTCTTTTGTCATGTATCACATGTAGGGGGGAAAAAAAAAGCTCACTGATGGCAATATATAGGGAAAATCTCATTAAGAACAAAATAAAGTAAGTCCTCACCTCTAAGTGAGGAGGCTGGAAGGAATAGCCACCAAGATTTTGTCCATATCTGAAGGGTTTTTATTCCATTCAGTGTTGTCCAGGCTTAAATAAGAGTGTATTTTAAAAAGCAACTTACATTAACACTAACTTTTCCGTAAATTACTCAGATTGCCCACAATAGGCTATAGAAAAGAAAGACGGAGGGGTTAGGCAGAAAAGGGCAGTGATAAAACCCAAATGTTTCTTTTATTTTTCCTCGCTTTGTATGATTACTCGACATGCTTTAAGCATTGTTATAACAAAGTAAAATCACTGAAAAATAATCTTTTGCTGGAAATTCTTAGAAAAAAAATTTTTGTTCTCTTTTAAATCTTATTTATAAAGGTTTCCAGATGCTTATCCTCACAGATTAAACACAGCATGATGTAGACACTTACAATAATATTTGCCGCAATGAAGCCAAGAAAAAAACTACTTTGAGATCTAACTGCCTGTCACCTAAAGAATCAGGGTCCAGGGAATTTTCTGTTGCTATTAAAGGCGTGATTCTCCGAAGCCATTTGGAAACGGCCTAGGTTCTCAGCAGCAACGCATCTACCCTGTACTATGTCAAAGCACATCAAATGGTTGGCATTCCAAACCTCAAACAGGTTATTTCTCATTATGTGAATGCATAATGAAAGGATGTGGGCAAAGAACAGAATGTAAATTGGAAGCTGACTTCTGAATTTATTAGCCAGCAGT
Organism: Panthera uncia; assembly: GCF_023721935.1. Lineage (NCBI taxonomy): Eukaryota > Metazoa > Chordata > Mammalia > Carnivora > Felidae > Panthera > Panthera uncia. The sequence goes on along the minus strand of NC_064814.1, from coordinate 19,398,236 downwards.
ACTGGGCTAAAACGGTCTTCCTAATATCAAGAGACAGTTCCAAAGTGGTTCTCAAGAGAAAGGACAGGGTATTTTTCAAATATTTGTTCAATGTGAATGGACTGGGCTTGCCAAAAATGACTTTTTATGCTGGCATGTGATCTCTTAGAGGGAAGTCAGCCTGAGTCACTGGATACATCAAAGGTAGAGTCCAGTGAATGGAATTACTGCAGGCTGTGTGAACAAGCCAGATACCTGCATTCATCTGCCCACTGCTGGGATTTCAGCCCTCCTTTTAATTACATTAAAGCAGCTAGTACCACTGGTTACTGAAGTCTTCAGATTACCTTGATTGCTCGGTCATTATCTCTAATCAGCTGCTTCTTCTCATCTTCAAACTTCTGTGTAACGTCCTGGAGCCGTCTTTCTGCAGCAAGCTGCAGCCGGCTGTTCTCCTCTTTCAGAGAGGAAATGGTTGTCTGAAGTTCTGCTATGATCTAAAATGAAAACAGCATGCGAGAACTTCAAATTCTTCAGTGAGAGGCATCTATTTTATATGTATTTATGCTCCACAAAAGGGCGGATTTGGCAAAACTCTAATCCACAAACTAAATATTTTCAATTAACATATCGCACACTATAATGCATGAAATTCCACACAATAAGAGACTATAATAAAACTGTGAATGGTGAAAAACTGCTGAACCAATTATATTTGGAAGACATTTCCACTATAACATTCCACAATATTTACTCATCAGAAGAAAGAACATCTGTGATCTCAAAAATATGAAAAGCGTCAGATTTTATTTCACTGAGAAACACACTTATTAGAATGAAAAAAAAAAAGCTATTTTGCCTTTCCTAACACTTGGAACTGTGATAACGAAAGAAAATAATGAACAGACCTCATTCTTTAGAGTTACCCAGTTCCACACAACAATTTTTGAGCACTCACTAAGGTTTGTGCATTGTGCTAAGTGCCTTAAATTCCTATGTCATTTACAAACATTATTATCACCCATCTTTTATAAGTGGAGAAAGAGAGGCACAGAAAGAGGTCAAAATGTCACATTGCTGAAGATGACATCCAAGCAAAAAGACAGGCGGGACTTGAACCACAAAGATCGATTGCCATACTAATTGGTTGTTCTAAGTAGCCTTTGTTTTTCTCTTAAGCAAGATTTTGGTAGGGAAGAGAATCTTATTATGACCTAGTTCCAAATGAGTTGCCTTTCCCCTAACTGATAGATATCCATGAAAGTTTATTCAGAAAGTTTATTCTCCACATTGGATAACTGGTTCTCTCCATGAATGGGTCCCCTCCAAGTTCTCCCAAGTAATCATCTGATGAGGGACCTTTTTCAATGAGCTGACTGAGAATATCACTCTTCCTTGGGTTTGGATGTATCCATTTCCTTCCAAATTCAATAGCGATGACTTTTTAAAAGCAGGAAATAGTTGTTTCTTCTTCTAATTAAAACCAAACCAAACCAAACAAAAAAAATACTTTAGTCCCAGGTTAGAATAGAAGACTGTTGGTTCTATGGGTGCAGGGCTGGTTGGTGAGATACACTGGACAAGTTAATCACCTTGCTTGAATTCAGTTTTTCCACCTAATATTTGACAACAAAACTCGAGTACAGCATTATAAGGCAATAAATAGAAACTGTCTGGAGTCTCCCAGAAGCCAAGTCCTATAGAAATATCACGTGTTACTATGGACATAAATAATAGCATATTTACAGTAAAATAGGGAGTATCTTATGCTTTTAGAAGTGAGCAAGCTCACTGTAACAAAGTTTAACATTTAGAATTTGTCAATAATCGGGGCGCCTGGGTGGCTCAGTCGGTTAAGCGGCCGACTTCGGCTCAGGTCACGATCTCGCGGTCCGTGAGTTCGAGCCCCGCATCGGGCTCTGGGCTGATGGCTCAGAGCCTGGAGCCTGCTTCCGATTCTGTGTCTCCCTCTCTCTCTGCCCCTCCCCTGTTCATGCTCTGTCTCTCTCTGTCTCAAAAATAAAAAAAAAATAAAAAAAAAAAAAACGATTAAAAAAAAAAAAGAATTTGTCAATAATCAAATGAAAAGACCACTGGGAAATACATGGTAAAATACATAACAGTAGTACGTTAGTATTTTTAAATACAAATTGAACCTTTTGCTATGAGTGCGGGAATTCATTTACTGAGAATAAAGATGTTTTTCATCTGTTTTCTGAATTTTGATCAAATGTTGTTCCCACTCTGGCATCAATTCAATTAATTCTCCTAGCACTTCCATCAAACAGGGAAGGTTAAATTCTTATAGTGAATGTCAAAAACTGAGGCACAGAATAATCAACTCACTTGCAGTCACAGAGCGAGAGGAGCCAGAGATAAGAAAGAGCCAAATTTCCTTGGCCCAACATGAAACCTAAGATTGATATTTTATACGAGCATGGAGCCAAATAGTAAAAATAACTCACTATTTCAATGACTATTGGAGCGTTTCGAGTTCAGTAAACTACAACTCTGTAGAAGCGGTAAGCCCAACTCTGTCACGTGTTCGCTGTGTGTGTTCGGTTATGTGTGCGTATGTGTGTGTGTGCGTGCTATGTGCGTGCAAGAGTGTGTGTTTGGTGCTATGCAGTTGTGTCACATGCATAGATTCGTACATCCACTACCGTGATCCCGTAATATGTTTCTAAAGTGCAAAGTAATTTTTTTTTCTTTAAAAAACAGTAAGATTAGATTAGCTTTTAGTTGACCGAGACTAAAGATAAAAAATATTTGAGAATTCTTCAAGTGACCACAAGGGCATGAAACCAGGGTCTCTCGTTTTCAGAAGCTTAATGACAAGAGTACATCAAAAAGAAGTGCGTGCAGGTTTTGGAAGGAACTATCAGCAAAGTCCAGGATGTTCTGAGAAGAGTGTGCTTGCTTTTGTGCGGAAGAGGAAACCCTGCATTCTTTGGGGGAATAATGAGACTCCTTGGGGGAAGTAATGAGATTATCTTGGGAAAGTTATTTTAAAAACTTATGAAGATGATCTAGGGAGAATGTGAAAACACTTCAGGTGAAACACGTTAGGCAGATGAGTAGATAAATCAGTTGACAGACTAATAGATGAGACAGACATGGAGAGGTGGCTAAAATGTGGACATTTTTTAAAACTGGAATGGAGATTTAAGATTGAGAAATAATACTAACGAGATTAATATGCTTTAGGTAAAGAACAAAACTCACTTGGTTGTAGATAGACAGTAAAAGACAACAGACTATGTTCACCTTAGCTCAGTGCACATAACCAGCACTTAATATTTAAGGAGTAGAACTATAATCATAGTAAATAAAAAATAATAATTACCTGGTAAATTATATCGAGATGATCTAGGCTTTCATAGGACAAGAATGTAAAAAGTTGCTGAGAAAAATCAGAACTGATCTATGCAATCATAAGCCCCGCCAGTTTTGACTGAATCATAATTAAACACCATAAAACACAATGTTGCCCCTCAACTGAATGTTTACCCTGTATTTAGCTTCAGAGAAAGCTGTGGATTCGAACACTCCCATGCGATATTAAAAATTAATATTTTGGGAAGCAAAATGAGATCTATTTCAGGCTGAGGCCACAAGCAACCCAACTCATGAAAGCTATAATAGTTAATTATTGCTAAGCGGTTAACCCTTGGCAAAAAGGCTAGTGGTCTTAAAAATAGGATTCTGGATAGAGGTTAACATCTCATCTTTAACTCACTCTGATGGTTTTCAGATTGTAGTATACTTTGAGAGTTTTACAAAAGCCTTCTTTGAAATACAACAGACGGGGCCTACTTGGGAAGATTTGGTGAACACTGAAGATCCTCATAAAAGAATGGCACCCCGGCACCTTTTGCATTCCGGTTGCTTTTCTGGAGAACCACACGAAGGCTGGGGGCACGTGGGACACGTGGCATATGCCGAGGCCTAATCGGCATTGGGTCCGTGCGAGTGAGCGAGGGCCCTAGGGGGGAGCCAGGCCCTTGGCAACGGGCAAGTTCCCCTGGTATTCCAGCTCTAGACTTGTCCCAAACTACCTCCATTCTTGCAAAATGGCGATCTCTCTCTCTCTCTCTGAAAAATGGCCACCAGGTGAGTCAGTTGAGTGGGGACAACCGTGCTAACATTGAAAAGGCAAGGTTAATATGTAATAGTAAGACAAAAAGAACAAATATGTGATTCTGATGGAAATTCCATTTGTGAGTGTACCCAGAGATGATGCAAACATTGCCATCGTGGTGAACACTGAGAATCCCAGAAGGGGCACACTCCTGGGTATGCCAAGGGTTTAGCGTTCGTGGTCCATTAGATCCTAAAAACTCAATAAAATTTAAAGATTAAGCAACGTCCTGTACGGGAGGAAAATATTTAAAATACTTTCCAAATGTGACCTGATGGTCTCCTGGGTACCAATGCATTCATTACAAATGCATTCATCATATCACTTAAAAAAAAATTTTTTTTTTCCAGAGATGGAGTTTTTTAAAACCTGATGAACGGTTAAGCAAACTTTGCTTCTGGAATTCTCCTCATCTTAGATATGAGTTAGAGATGCCAGCAAACTCTCACTGGAGAACAGAAACAGTCAATCTGTGGTTCTGTTTGCAATGTTGATTTTCAAATAATCTGTTTCCTTAAACTGACTGGATTCTAGACCGATGTTTCTCAAATGCCAGTACACAGATACAAATATGCACATATATCTATAGACATATAAACATTTACGTATATTTACAGGTGGGCCAACAAAATGTTATCAATGTAAGGTTGTCATCCTACCTTTTTTGAGGAGGATGGGCTGTCTTTTATTATGCTATTACACTCTCACAAAGATTTTTTTTCTTTTTTGGTGTTGCTCTGTTCTCTGATGTATGAAATAATGGCTACAGGACAGGATAGCTTTACTAGTTGGGTTTTTATGCTCCTCCTCCCCCTCCTCCTCCCCCTCCCCCTCCTCCTCCTGCTTCTTCATATCTTTACTTGGGAAAATATTTAGCGACGCGCTCCCTCTCCAAATTTTGCAGGGAGATCTTACCAATTCTTGAACACCAAAAGTAAATTAAAAATAGTGTCTTGTGCCTTCCCTATCCTTTTTATTCTTTGCTTCCTCCTTTCTTTTCTCTGTTCCGACCTTAATACTGCTGCCATACGAGCTAACAGTTATTCAGTGCTTTGCTGTGTACTAAGCGCTGTGTACTTGCATCATATTACTTAATACTTAAAACTATCCTATGAGGTAAGTACTACTCCCTCATTTTACAAGTGAGGAAACTGAATTCCAGAGAGTGCAGGTAACTCGCTCAAGGTCCTCTAAGTAGTAGGGCCGGTATTCAAATTCGGGTCTGATAGACTCCAGAGCTTAGGCTTTCTTCCACGCGAACTTACGTTTAATTTGTTTTAATATGAACTAATCAGGCTTCTTCATTCATTCCTTTAGATAAACACTCCTGTTTATACTCCCATTATTTAAGCATTTTGAGTAGCTATCTTACATCTCACTTTCGGTCTGCCTCCCCCATTTGACATAAAGCAAAATTAGCAGGACGTGATTAGCAGGATTTTTCATGTCTTAGTCCAAACTTGAACTTTTGCAGTCATAATATTTCTTCTGACTATACGACTCTCTTTCAGAGGGGCGCCTGGGTGGCTCAGTCGGTTAAGCATCTGACTCTTGGTTTCGGCTCAGGTCATGATCTCACAGTCTCGGTTTCGTGAGTTCAAGCCCCACGTAGGGCTCTGCACTGGAAGTGTGGAGCTTGCTTGGGATCCTCTCTTTCTCTCTGCCTCTCCCCCACTCGCACTGTCTCTGTCTCTTGCAAATAAATAAATAAGCTAAAAAAAAAAAAAGAATCTTTTTCAGTGGGGCGCCTGGGTGGCTCAGCTGGTTAAGCATCCGACATCAGCTCACGTGATGATCTCACAGTTTGTGAGTTCAAGCCCCGCATGGGGTTCTCTGCTGTCAGCACATACCCCACTTCAGATCCTCAGTCTCCCTCTCTCTCTGCCCCTCCCCTGCTCCCACACTTTCTCTCTCAAAAATAAACACTGACAGAAAAAAAAGAATCTTTCTCAGTGGTTAAAAAGGGATATTTCCTCAAGTTCCTTCTTCAAGAAAGGGCTGGAATAATGGCAATCAAGACATAATCATCATCTTTTAAATAAACACATATAAATCTTCACTTAGACAAAGACACTCAGTTTTCCGAATGGGATGTACATTATATGACCTATGCACGTTTTAGAAATAATTGTATAATCTAAGAAATTTCATGATAGGTATCACCAGAGTTCTGCCATATTTAAAAACGGGAGGGACTGGGCCAGGCTGATGACGTCAGGCTGCGAGCTTCTGTTCCCAAGTCAGATGCAGGCGGGGTCCTGGCTTGGTCACTCGCTAACTCCTGTGACCTCGCCTCTCTGGGTCTCAGTCTCCTCAACTTGGAAAATGGAGCCAATCATGGTTCCTCACCCCAGAGTTACAGTGAACGAACACTGAGTCACCGTGAACGAACACTGAGTCAACATGGTTAGTGCCCCGTAAAATTCTTGATTTTATTACCGTGTTTTGGTCCTTGTGTTGCTATTACTACCATGGTGTGGTAACTTATAAAATGGTACATAAATTTCAGTTCACGGCCACACATCACCGTGTGGATGCCAAAATGCTATGAAAGTCTGATTTTAAAAATCATTAGAGACGATGCCCACAAAAGTGAATGGCTCACCGTATCCATCTATGCAGTGAAATTCAGTGTTTTTTATTCTAGGATTACTCATAAAACTAAGGAATGCTTGGGACTCCCTAAATGATACTATAGGATATTATTGTAACAACCGATGCAGAAAAATGATTTTAAGCATCATAGGTCGAGTTGAGACAAGCATTCAATTACTGGCCTTCTCCTAAAACTGCAATAGCAACAACATGAAACAAGATAGGAATGTAGCGATTTCTAATTCTTTTCCCCCAAAGGAGTCAGCCGTCGGGCAGCTAATTTAACCCAGAGCATTCATCATCTTGAATTTTGTTGGTAAGCAGACTTGAGGCGCAACTAAATGGAATATTGCAAAAAAGGTACAGAGGGTATCAAAGTGCTTACATCACAAACGTAGGTGTGTATTTCCCGCCCTTGTGAAATATGCTGCAGCCTGGGCTTGTTCAAGTGCACAGGCTGGTTTTACAACATCTGACTGCGTGTGTGTGTGTGTGTGTGTGTGTGTATGTGTTAGTTCAAATGGTTTGATACGCCCAACTTCAAGAATCTTTTAATAAGACCCAAATACGAAGAGCATGTGTTATTGATCCATATACCCATCAACAATAGGCTAACAACCCGTAAAAACACTGAAGGGGATGAAGCTTAACTCTAAGGTACAGATGCTTTTACGTGTAGGTTTCTTTTTTGTTTGTTACAGTTTTGCTTTTTTTTTTTCTTTTTTTTTTTTTTTTTTTTTTTTGGCTTTCAACGTTCTTACCTGTGAAGATTTGGCGAGCTTCTGGGTGTATTCCTTCTCGATCTGCTTCAGCCTGCTGTTGGCCTGAAAGACACACGTACACGAACACACACACACACACACACACACACACACAGTGACCTGTGAGTTTGGTATCTCTTCCACATGCCTATCACCAGGCAGCTGGGATGGCTGCCAGCTGCACCGCCCTTCTGGGGCAGCCAGAAAACCACAGGGCTTGTCTTTGATCTAACGCCAACTATTCATCACTTAAAAAGCAAAAAGCAAAAGCAAAAAAAAAAAAAAAGAAAAAAGAAAAAAAAATCTCTCCTGCCAATTATTAGACAAACACAGACTTCTGTGGAGAGAAAGAGAAAGGGAGAAGAAGAGACAGAAATAGACCTAGCAAGGGTGTGAAGGCTCAGAGGGTAAAGTATGGAAAGGGGGAAGAATCAAAGGGAGAAGGGAAGGGAAACAAGGGAGGGGAGAGGAGGAGGAGAAACAGGAAGAGGTAAATTTAATCCTCTTTCTCATTGTTGCAAGATGAAAGAACGAGATGCTCCTGGACAGAGGCAGATAGGAGATTCTGAGACTCACCGAGCAAAAGACGGGAGCCCCCACTCTGCCTCACACACCAGAACGACTTTTTCGAAGTGACAAATATATCTAAGTCAAACAATGTCCACGTCCCGGAAGCAGGGTCGCCTTCCCAGAGTAAGTCCCTTTTCCTCAGAACCCAACTATCTCTTTTGCCACCCAGTCCCCGTCCTCCGCAGGCGACCCGCTTTCCTGCCCTCCGGAAGCCTCCCTGCATCCTGGGTGCTGGGCAACGGCTCAGCCACACACCTGTGCCAGGCCTGCCTCTCATCGTGCAAGTGCGAAGTAGCTGTGTCCTTTGCTTCTAGAAGAGCTTGGGTCATGGCTCTCAGAATTTCCGCTCTCTGTACCCAGGTCCCCCTCTCTCTCGTCTGTCTCCACAGCTCTGACTGCTCAGGTTTATCGTCCCTTCCTTCTCATTATTTCTATTTTCCATTTCTTTGTCTTTTTGATCTTTCACGGAGAGCTTCCAACTTTTCGCTTTAAGTTTCTATTGAACTAAAAAAAAAAAAATCTGCCACACTACTCACAATTTCCAAGAGGATTGTTTTTGTTCTCTGAGTAGCAACGTCAATGCCCTTTTCCAGATGAGGTAATGGAGGTACAGAGAGGTTAAGCAGCTTGCCCAGCATCACACAGCCGGGAAGTGATGGAGCCACTTTAAACCCACGTAGTAGAGCACACAGCATACCTCTCTCTGCCTAGGTTAGCAGATTCACATACACGTCATTCATATTTCTATGTCTGTACGTACACAACACATTTTTCTGTTCTCTAGAGCGTCTGTGTTTTTTTCCGAGTTCCTTTTATTTATTTGCTTTGCCAACCAGTTCTGTCTCTGTTTCTCCCTTTAGAAACTTTCCTCAACAGTCAGGCGATCTTTCTTATTTAAAGTGAGGCCTCTAGGGGCGCCTGCGTGACTCAGTCGGTTGAGCGTCCGACTTCGGCTCAGGTCATGATCTAGAGGTTCGTGAGTTCGAGCCCCCCGGTCGGGCTCTGTGCTGACGGCTCGGAGCCTGGAGCCTGCTTCGGATTCTGTGTCTCCCTCTCTCTCTCTCTGCCCCTCCCCCACTCATGCTCTTTCTCGCTCTCAAAAATAAACATTAAAAATAAACAGTAATAAAGCGAAGCCTCTAAAACAGGCCAGGGATGCATGGACTCCACGTCAGGGTGTGTCGGGAGGGCCTGGGCTCTCCCATGCCCGTCTCTGACTGGACCTTCGTCTTGAACCATTTTGCCCAGACCTGCATCATCCAGTGTCCTTCCTGGCGGCAGAGATCTGGCTACTGATGTCTGCAGAGGGCTGCCTACGGGTTCCGGATACGGACTCTTGCACAAACCCAATTTCTCATTGCCCCCAGCCGCGCCTGTGTCCTCTCTCTCATTCCATCTCCCCAGAGAGCAAACCAGGAGCGGGGGCAGAGGCAGACACGGAATAAACACATATGCTGAAACCCTAATCCCAATGTGATGGTATTTGGAGGTGAGGCCTTTGGTGGAATCCCCTCGTGGATGGGATTAGTGCCCTAATAAGAAGCCAGAGAGCTTGCTTTCTCCCGCCCCGTGAGGACGTAACAAGATGGGGTCTGCGACCCGGAAGGAGGCTCTCACCAGAACCCGATACGCTGGCAGGCACCTGGATCGCAGGCTTCCAGCTTCCAGAACTATCAGGGATGAATTTCTGTTCTGGATAAGCCTCCCAGCGTATGGCGTTTTGTTATAGAACCCGCGTTAAGACAACAGCCGTGTGTTTTATGGACTTAAGGTCAAAAGCAATTCTTCAGAGTTTATTCCATAAATCTCTCTGCGTCTATAGTCCCACTCAGTACACTGGGTAGTGGTGGTTTGTTTTTTTGTTTTTTTTTTTTTTTTTTTCAGAAGAGAGGGCCTGCGACTATTACTCTTCTTTCTCTTAAAGCTACCAAACTCTATTCTACCTCTGTAATTAATAAATTACACTCTCCATTAGAGAATTAAGGCCACTCTGAACCTCGTGAGGCTTATCTGTCTTGGCTCCCATTCTGCTGGTGTTGTTTTTAATCACAAAATGCTTGATACGGTATTTTTTGCTCATTTAACAAAGAGCTCTTTCCACGTGGCAGGTGCCCTACAGATACTTACTCACTAGAAAATATAAAAATCACAGCGTCGTGAAGATTAGGTTATTTTCCCTAAAGAAGCTGGAATCAGAGATGCTGGTTTGTGCAAGACAGCCTGTGCCAGAAGCCCGCAGACTCATGTCAGTTCCTTTGCCATCGAATGCATTCATCCATTCCAGGCCACTGGGGCTAGAGCAGTGAAGAAAGCAGACAAACATCCCTCCCGACCTTTACGGAAATGCTACGCTAGTGAGTCAACGAAACAGCTTACAGGGGTGACGATATTTTAGGTGGTAAAAGAGCCATGGAGACAATGAAACAGGAAAGAGAGGAGAGGTGATGGAAGGTGGGAGCAGTTTACGGTCTAACAGTGTGCGAGGCGGGGGGCACCTGGGTGGCTCCGCTGGTTGAGCATCCGACTCTTGGTTTCAGCTCAGGTCACGATCTCATGGTTCGTGAGTTCAATTGAGCCCCGCACTGGGCTCTGTGCTGCAAGGCCTGGAGCCTGCTTCGGATCCTCTAACCCCACCTTGCTCTCTACGCCTCCCCGGCTCGTGCGCGCGCGCTCTCTCAAAATAAATAAACATAATGCAAAAAATTTACAAAACGTGGGAGTTAGGGAAAGCCTCACGGGAGGGATACGACGGAGGAGCACAGCCCTGTAGGAGATAAAGGAGCACCGAAAGAGCTCAGGCAGAAGGAGGGCCGGTCGCCACGGCCTGGAGGCAGAGGGATGGCTGGCACGTTGCGGTTGTGGGCGCGGTGAGGCGGCCGGTGCGGTCGGGTTGGTGAGCAATGTCTCCCTGGGATAAGGTTTGAGAGAGAAGGAGAAGCCAGAACCTTCTTGGTGTTGTAGGCAATGGTACGGAATGTGGCTTTTACTGTGCGTGAAATGGAGAGAGTCACTGAAGAGGTTTCGGTTACGGGAGTGACATGACTGAACTCAGCCCGGCTCCTGTTTGGGGCAAGAAGCCAGCAGAGAAGCCAGTTGAGAGGCTGTCGCAAATGATCCGGGCCGGTAACAGAGGATGTGGTGAGAAGTGGCCAGATTCTTTGAAAGAGTTGAAAGCAGAGGCAACTGGATACGCCGTGCGATAAAAAGGAGAGGAACCAAGAATGGCTTCGAGACTTTTCTCCCAAGCAACTAGAAGAGCGGGGCTGTCGTTACCTCACATCAGAAAAATTACGGGTGGAACAGGTCTCGGGGGGGAAGACGAAGAGATCGGTTTCGGACACATGAAGCGTGGGGACGCTTATCGGCCATCTGGAGTTGAAGTGAATATTTGGATACTGAAGTCAGGAGTCCAGAGGGAAGGTCTAGCTTAGAAGTAGACGTCCGCCGCCAGTACGGGAGCGGCATACGGAACTACGCTCCTGGATGAGATCTCCAGGCACTGAGTGGATATGAAAAGGAGGAGTCTCGGTCTACTGAGCCCGGAGCCTGCCAGTGTCAGGAGGCTGGAGATAAGCGGGAGAGCAAACCGAAGGAGTGGCCAGAGAGATACAAAACGAGGATAACAGGGGATCCTGAGGCCAAGTGAGGAAAGTGCTTCAAGGACTGTGTCGGGTGCTACAGAGGCGTCACGTGAGGGGAGGACTGAAAAATAAGCACGTGGCTGAAGCACGTGGGGGACTGGCGATCTGAACGCAAGCCCGCACGCTGTGGTGGCGGGGATGAGAGTGCGACTCGAGGAAGCTCACGGGAAGGAGAGCAAGTGGAGCAGAGACAGACAATCTTTTCAGACTTCTGTCACCAGGGGAAGGAGAGGAATGGGCTGGAGGCTGCAGGGGAAGTGGGTAAGGAGAGGTCTGCCTTATGTGGTTTGGTTTTTTGCACCAGGAGACAACTACCAGCATGTGTGCTGGCTGATGGGAAAGATCGGGCAGGAGAAAGGGAAAACTAGGTTCTGCCACAGATTCAGAGGAGACGTGTCCTTGAGAAAGGAGAGGGGATGGGATCGGGAGCACAGGGGACAGGATCGGGGAGAGGAGAGGGCCCTCGCTAGGAGTTACAGGTAAATCACCACCCCCAGCAGCGGTGGGGCAAGTTCCGCTTGCTTCCGCCTCACCCAGGAAGTAGGAAGGAAGACCCACAGCCAAGAATGTGATGGCAGAAAAGACTACTGGGAGGGGCGCCTGGGTGGCTCAGTCGGTTGAGCGTCCGACTTCGGCTCAGGTCACGATCTCGCGGTTCGTGAATTCGAGCCCTGCGTCGGGCTCTGGGCTGATGGCCCAGAGCCTGGAGCCTGCTTCCGATTCTGTGTCTCCCTCTCTCTCTGCCCCTCCCCCGTTCATGCTCTGTCTCTCTCTGTCCCAAAAATAAATAAACGTTAAAAAAAAAAAAAAAAAAAAAAAGAAAAGACTACTGGGAGATTCAAGGTGTGAGGGAAGGGTATGGACAGTCGTCTAGGAAAGTGGGAAGGGACCAAGGAACGCAGCGTGAGTCTCAGGACTCCAGGAAGCATCAGGGCCCATTTGAAATCACTAATGCTGAACTTAAAGTGAGGTCAGCTGATAACATAATAACACCTCTAGAGCGTGCCGATGGCTAAATACAACAGAACTGATACTTTGGGGAATAATGAGAGTAATTGAAGAAATACAATTAATCTCTCAACCTTCACGGTTTCGACTATGTGTTTGAAACTCAGTCACAACTGCGTGAATTCCTGGGCTCCTCAAAAAAAAAAAAAAATCTAAAAAGGTCTGGTTTAGCATGGCTGGAAATATACAGCTAATTTCTCATGCAAGCTGTCCCTAAAACATGTTTTGAATAATTTTATTCTCAGGACGGTAGTGACTGTACATTTCCATACAAAAAAACCGAGTTACAGTTATTTTAATCTAAGTCTTATTTTTATAGCTATCATTACTATATAGAAATACAATTTTCAAACATCTGTGGCATAGCCTGAACAGATGTAGAGTAACAGATGAGAGGAAAATCACAATTCGGAAGTGAGCGAAGTTGTTTTGTTTGGTGGCTGCTGTTGTTTTAATCTCTGGCTCTTTCTAACTGCTCCATTATGGCTGGTCATGCCCTCCACCCTCCACTGAGTACTTGGTTTGCCTCTGCTTTTCGACAGCCTCTCTCTCAGGTCAGTCTTCCTCGGTAAAAAGCCCAATACGTCGGTCCTCTTTCTCTGTGCAATTCCTATCAAAATCTTGGGCTTGGAACTCTAGTGGGAAGAAACAAACCAATTTTCAGAAAGGTATCAATGGTTGTTAGTCATTTTAATATGGTACTCTTTTCTTGTAGGGTACTTTGCATTATGCCTTCATTCAAAAAGTCCTTCATTAGAAGTCAAACTTTCACTTTTCACAGATGACATGATACTTTACATGGAAAACCTGAAGGACTCCATCAAAAAACTGCTAGAACAGATACATTCAGTGTCCGTAAATTCAGTAAAGTAGCAGGATATAAAATCAATGTACAGAATTCAGTTGCATTTCTATACACCAATAATGAAGCAACAGAAAGAGAGATCAAGGAGTTGATCCCATTTACAACTGCACCAAGAACCATAAAATACCTAAGAATAAACCTAACCAAAGAGGTAAAAGATCTGTACACTGAAAACCATAGAAAGTCTATGAAAGAAATTGAAGAAGACACAAAGAAATGGAAAAACATTCCACACTCATGGATTGGAAGAAATTGTTAAAATGTTGATACTACCCAAAGCAATCTACACACTCAAGGCAAAACCTATCAAAACAACACCAGCATTCTTCACAGAGCTAGAGCAAACAATCCTAAAATTTGGATGAAACCACAAAACACCCCGAATAGCCAGAGTAATCTTGAAAAAGAAAACCAAACCTGGAGGCATCACAATCCGGGACTTTAGCCTGTATTACAAAGGTGTAATCATTAAGACAATATGATATTGGCACAAAAACAGACACACAGACCAATGGAATAGAATAGAGAACTCAGAAATGGACCCACAAATATATGGCCAACTAATCTTCGACAAAGCAGGAAAGAGTATCCAACGGAAAAAAAGACAAGTCTCTTTAGCAGATGGTGCTGGGAGAACTGGACAGCAACATGCACAAGAAGAACCTGGACCACTTTCTTACACCATACACAAAAATAAATTCAAAACGGATGAAAGGCCTAATTGTGAGACAGGAAACCACCAAAATGCTACAGGAGAAACCAGGCAGCAACTTCTCTGATCTTGGCCTCAGCAACTTCTGACTTGACATGTCTCCGAAGGCAAGGGAAATACAAGCGAAAATGAACTACTGGGACCTCATCAAGATAAAAAGCTTCTGCACAGCAACGGAAACAATCAACAAAACTAAAAGGCAACGAACGGAATGGGAGAAGATATTTGCAAATGACATGTCAGATAAAGGGTTAGTAAGTATCAAAAATCTATAAAGAACTTGCCATAAGTCAGTGAAGAAATGGGCAGCAGACATGAACAGACACTTTTCCAAAGATAAACACCCAGAGAGCAAACAGACAAATAAAAAGATGCTCAACATTGCTCATCATCAGGGAAATACAGATCAAAACCACACTGGGATACCACCTCACACCAGTCAGGCAACATCTCAGGCAACAACAAATGTTGGCAAGGATGTGGAAAAAGGGTAACCCTCTTGCACTGTTGGTGGGAATGTAAACTGATGCAGCCACTCTAAAAAACAGTGTGGGGTTTCTCAAAAAATTAAAAAGAATCACCCTATGACCCGGCAATAGCAGTGCTAGGAATTGATCCAGAGGCTACAGGAGTGCTGATCCATAGAGGCACATGTACCCCAATGTTTATAGCAGTGCTATCAACAATAGCCAAAGAATGGAAAGAATCCAAATGTCCTTCAACTGATGAGTGGATAAAGAAGATGTGGCATATACAATGGAATACTACTCAGTGATTAAAAAAGGATGAAATCTTGCCATTTGCAACAATATGGATGAACTGGAGGGTATTATGCTAAGTGAGATAAGTCAGTCAGAGAAAGACAGATATCAGGTGTTTTCACTTACATGTGGAATTTGAGAAACTTAACAGAAGACCATAGGGGAAAGGAAGGAAAAGTAAGTTACAAACAGAGAGGAAGGCAAACCATAGAGACTCTTAAATACAGAGAACTGAGGATTGATGGAGGCGGGTGTTGAAGGGATGGGGAAAACGAGTGATGGGCATTGAGGAGGGCACTTGTCGGGATGAGCCCTGGGTGTTGTACGTAAGCGATGAATCACGAGAATCTACTCCTGAAGCCAAGACTACACTGTATATTAGCTAACTTGACAATAAATTAAAAAAAAAAGTCCCTGAAAAAGCAAAACAAAACAAAACACAAAAGTCCTTCATTCCTTTATTTTCCATTTCTTATTGTTAGTGAAAGTTCAGGCATTCATTTTTCCGGGAAGGTAATTTAGAGGAAAATTAGGAAACTTCTCCAGAATACTTATACTTAAGGCAAACACAGATGTTATAAAGATAAATTTCCTTAAAACATACCAGCAATAGTTTCTGAATTAAATATTTGCTTTTATGATTAAAAAAAAAGGATGCTTCCCAAATTCTTGAAACATAGCATAAAGCTCAGATTATTATGCAGTATTTTCTACTCAGAAGCTTTGAAGATATCTATTTGAAGCTTCTTCAAACACTGTGAATAAATGCAGTTTTGGCCATTTGGTGCCAGATGTTAATATATAACTATGCATTTCCCTAAAAATGAAAATATTTAGAGTATTCATAGAACACATTTATATATTTAATTTAAAATATTTGCAGAACTGGGGTGCCTGGGTGGCTCAGTTGGTTGAGCGTCCGACTTCGGCTCAGGTCATGATCTCACAGCTCATGAGTTCGAAGGCTCTGCGCTGACAGCTCGGAGCCTGGAGCCTGCTTCGGATTCTGTGTCTCCCTCTCTCTCTGCCCCTCCCCCGCTCATGCTCTGTCTCTCTCTCTCCCTCTCTCTCTCTCCCTCTCTCTGTCAAAAATAAATAAACATTAAAACAAATTGACAAATTTGTGAAGCATAAATAAAATTCATCATTTCTGCCTGGGCCATGATGGAGTAACTGGGACCATACCTAATCTGCCATAGTAAACAGCTAGAAAGCCAGAAAACACACAAAATATAGGAAACACTGTTTTAGGATGCTGAGAAACAGGAAGCAGAGGGTTGTGACCCTGTGAAGAAAAGGGAAACAGGGGAGGTGCACCCTACAATCACCCCTGCTTTCTTCCTGGAGGCACATCTGGGCCTGAACATAGGGAAGGGAAGCAAAGTACAGCATAGCAGGATTGTGCATTGAGGAGACAAGGACTAGAGTTTGGGAAAGCTGAGGCAGTTGGAATTTGGGGGGCACAGCGCTAAACAGAAGGGAGGGATGCACAGAAAGAGCTCCATATGCTGACATGGGCTCCCTCTGAGTCGGTTGCTGATACGTGGCCATGCATGTGTAGGGTTAGGATCTATAAGGCCAAGTAAAAACTGACTGGTGGGATTTAAGATCAACAATTTCCACACAAAGCTGAGAGATATTTGAGTTCTGACAAGCCAGAATGAATGGTTCTCACAAAACGCCCAGGAAGGTCACACTTAAGTCATGGGATCCAATTAGCCTTGGAGTAAAGTCAACTTTACGTCTGTTCTAACAAAACTTAAAAATATGCCTCAAATGGATCAAACTGGTCATTGACAAGTAACTGCCTCCCTAAATAAAGTCCAATGTTTTTTGAAAGAAGTTAAGAAAATCTAGCATTCAACAACATAAATTTTATAATGTCCACCATCCAATGAAAGATGGCATGAGATGAAGCAGGAGAAAAATTAGTCAATAGAGTGAGACTCAAAAATGACAGAAATGGTGGAATCAGTAGGCAAAGACTTTAAGATAGCTATTAAGACATACCTAAATATTTAAACAAAAACATGAACATAATAAGGAGAGAAATAGAAGATATGCAAAAAGAACTATACAGACTAGGGCAAAGAAATACATTATCTGAAAGGAAAATTTCACTGGATGGGATTAACAATCGATATGGCACAATAGAAGAAAAAAACCAGTGAAGATGAAGAAAAAGTATTTTAAGTATCCAAATGACTGCCACAAAGACAAAAGACTGAATTTGACGAATAATCACAGTAATGTATGGGATTATATCACATCATCTAACGTGTGTGTAATTGCAGATTAGAAGGAGAAAGGTTTGGGAAAATATTTGACGACCCAATAGCTACAAATTTTGCAATACAAAGAAAACTGTAAACCCACCAGTGGAAGAAGACTAATGAACAAAAGAGATAAACAAAGAAAACCACAATCTGATACATCATAATCAAATTGCAAGAACATAACTAAAGATAACATCTTAAAAGCAGCCAGAGAAAGCAGATGCATTAAAAAGATAAGGATGACTGAGGATGAGGATTTCTCATCTGAATGATGTCAGAAGATAACATAGTGAGTCTTTAAAGCACTGAAAGAAAAAAAAAATCTGTCAATCTAGAATTGCATATTTAGGGGCACCTGCCTGGGTGGCTCTGTCGGTTAAGCAGCCGACTTCGGCTCAGGTCATGATCTCGCGGTCCATGAGTTCGAGCCCCACGTCAGGCTCTGTGCTGACATCTCAGAGCCTGGAGCCTGCTTTGGATTCTGTGTCTCCCTCTCTCTCTGCCCCTCCCCTGCTTGTGCTGTCTCTCTCTCTCTCTCTCAAAAATAAATAAACATTAAAAAAAGAACTAGAATTGTATATTTAATAGAAATATCCTTCAAAACTGAGGTGAACTACAGACATCTTCAAACAGAAACCTGTCACCAGCAGACATGAGCTACGGGAAAGGTTAAAGGAAGTCATTCAGGTAGATGGAAAACGATACCAAATGCAAATGTGGAAACCTGGATCAACTCAAGGAATAAAGAGCACTGGACACAGAAGACAAGTGTGTAAATGTAAATTATCTTTTTTCTCCTTTTGAAAATTTCTTTGAAAGAAAATGTACTTTTAAAAGAAGAGATAATACAACTATATTGGGGTTCCTAATGTATGTAGAAACAGGACTGGAATAGGGAAATAGAGCTACAGTGTTATTAAGGCACTTACATTTTATGGTAAACTGGTATAAGAGTACTCGAAGGCAGAGCATAGGAAAGAGCCGTATTGCAAAAAAGAAAAATAAAGAAAAAGGTGTATCTACTAAGCCAATAGTAGAAATAAAATGGAATATTAGTTAAGTACTCAGTGAATCAATAAAAGGTATGATAAGAGGAAAAGGGAAAAAGAGATGGGACAAATTGAAAACAAGCAGCAAAATGGTAAAATAAAACCCAACAATACCCATAATTACATTAAACACAAATAGTTAAAAATTTCATCTAAATGACACAGCCTGTCATACTGGATCTGGAAGGAGGTGTAACTATGTAGTATTTTCAAAAGAAACTTTATATATTTAAACACACTGAAAGTAAAAGGATGAAGAAAGATGTACCATGCAAACAGTAATCAGAAGAAAAGTGGGGTGGCTATGCTAATATCCAAGTAGATTTGAGAACGAAGAAATTTAGCAGAAACAAAAGAATATTTCACAGTGATAAAAATTTAATTCATAAAAATGATAGAGCAATCTTAATGTTATGTACCTAATTTCAAGAGCTTTGAAATACATGAGGCAAAGACTGACAGCACTGAAAGGAGAAATAGGCAAATCAAAAAATTATAAATGAGGAGATTTCAACCCTCTTCTCTCCGGAATTGATAAAAAAAAAAAGTAGATAGAAAATTAGTGAGGATATAGATGATCTGAAAAACGTTGTCAACCAACTTGACCATTAATCAGACACCACATTCTGGGCCACACAACAACTTTCAATAAATTTTAAAAGGATTAAAATCAGGGATGCCTGGGTGATTCAGTGTCCGACTCTTGATTTCAGCTCAGGTCACGATCCTGGGGCATGGAATTAAGCCCCATGTCTGGCTCTAGGCTGACTGTGGAGCCTGCTTAAGACCCTCTCTCTCTCCCTCTGCCCCTCTGCACACATATGCTCTCTCTGTCTCTAAATTAAAAAAAAAAGAAAAAAATATATGTATGTATATATATACATACATATACATATGTATATACATACATATACATATATATGTATATACACATATACATACATATACATACATATACATACATATACATACATACATACATATATATGAAAGGATTAAAATCACACACAGTATATTCTCTGACCACAATGAAATTAAATTAGAAATCCATATATAACTGATATTCCCAAAATATTCAGAAAATTAGAAATACACCTAATTTCAAAAAAATACACCTAATTTCTATGGGTCAAACAAGAATTTACAAGGTGAATTAGAAAATATTTAAAAATTAATAAAAAATGGAAGCATAGTGTTTGTGGAATGCAGCTAAATCAGTGCTTTGGGGAAATTTTTATCCTTGAATTATTTTATTAGCAAAGAAGGAAAATCTAAAATAAGTGATAGAAGCTTCCCCTGAAGAAACTTATACAAGAATAGCCAATTAAAGGCAAAATAAGCAAAAGAAAGAAAATAATAAACGTAAGAGTAGAAATAATGAAATAGAAAACAAAAACAATAGAGAAAATCAGTGAAACCAAAATCTGGTTCTTTGAGATCGATAAAATTGATAGACCTCTAGGTAGACTGATCAGAAACAATGGAGAGAAAATATAAATTAGCTAATGTCGGGAATGAGAGAAAGTGGACATCGCTATCTGATCCTACAGACATTAAGAGGGCAATAAGGAAGTTTTATGAATAACATATTGCCAAAAGTTTTGATAATTTAGGTAAAATACAGAAGTCTCTTAAATAATACAAATTAACAAAAGTAAGGCAAGAGTAGAAAACTCAAAGAGTTGTATATCCCTCTAAGTATTAAACACACACACACACACACACACACACACACACACACACACACTCACAGCCCTCTGAAATCCTGATAGATCCCTGTGATGCTTTTATAAACATTTACTTTGAGTACCTCCCCTGTGTCGGGCTCTCTATGTTTACAGAGGTAAATGATTTAATGCAGCCAGGGAGGAGACAAATAAGTGAATAAATAAAATATGGCATAAATGTCATGGGAGAGCTATGCACAGAGTGCTATTAGGGAAAAACTATGAGATACCTACACTGGAGAAGGCTTTTGTAAGGACATGAATATTAAAGGATAATGATGTCGATGGTGTTGCTGATGCTGAGGGCGATGACTGATGGGGATGAATGAGATGATGACGATGACGATGACAGCAACAACAAAACAACTAATATTTACTTTGCTCTTACTCTACTGACAATATATGGCTTCGGTGCTTTACATATATTAACAGATCTAACACTCCCAAAACTCTGTGAGGTAGACACGATTATTATCCTCATTTACAGACAGTGAAACTGAGAGACAGGTGACGAAACTTGCTCGAGGTTATCAGCTTGGAATGAACAGGAATCAACGAATTGGAAAAGAAAGAGAAGAGAATCCCAAATGGAAGGAGTAACAGGTACAAAATCCTGCCGGACCGTGGGATATTGGAGGCGTCAGGCTTGCTTTTCTTCCGTCACAGGCACATCTGCGGGAAAGGCGATCTCTACCCTCTGTCCCCACTTTCACTCTCTCGTTACTTCAAGAAATATTTACTGAGCAGCTTGGTGACTGTCCATTCTTTACCTGAGTTTGACCCCACCCCTTCCATTCAGCTCAGCGATGACCTTCTCGTGGCTGGTAAAAGAGGCCATTTTAATAAACATTTCTTTTTATTACAAAAGTAAATACAGAGTGTGGTGGTGGTTATACAGTTCCATAAATTTATTTTAAAAATCATTATACAGCACTCTAAGCAGAAGAATTCTACGGTATGAAAGTTATACCTCAATAAAGCTGTTTTTAAAAAGTAAATATAGGGGCGCCTGGGTGGCTCAGTCAGTTAAGTGTCTGACTTTGGCTCAGGTCACGATCTCACGGTTCATGGGTTCGAGCCCCGTGTCGGGCTCTGTGCTGACAGCTTACAGCCTGGGGCCTGCTTCGGATTCTGTATCTCCCTCTGTCTCCGCCCCTCCCCTGCTCACACTCTGTCTCTCTCTCTCTCAAAAATAAACAAACATAAGAAAAAAATTTCTTTAAATAAATAAAAAGTAAATGTATACTCAGCACAGAATATGTAAATTCTATGTAATTTTATAAAAATTACATAGAATATATGTATTCTATATATAAATATATAAAAACTACATAGAATTTATGTAAATGCAGGGCACCTGGGTGGCTCGGTCATTAAGCATATGGCTTCGGCTCAGGTCATGACCTCATGGTTCATGATTTTGACTCCCACATTGGGTGAGCACAAGCCCCAAGCCCCACTTCAGGTAAAAAACCCCCACTTTGGGTGAGCACTGCTTCTCTCTCTCTTTCCCTCTTTGTCTCTCTCTCTCTCTCTCAAAAAATATATGTAAATGTACAAAAATTATATCTAGAAAATATAAATATATTTTAAATAATATATTTTAATATATTAGTATATTTTAAAAATATATTATATTTATATATAACAACACATGATATACTTTAATATCTTAACATTTAGCAATATATTTTAAATAAGTTATAACAGATAAAAAATATATTTATACGGCACACATATGAAATCGCCTACAATCTATCATCCAGAGTAACAATGTTGACATCTTAGTGATTTTTATGTACAATGTACTTGGCAGGTACCAGGATATTTCTGAAGTCCTAAACCTGGTGTTTTCTTCCATTTCTCAACCTTTCCCAGCTTGGCCTGCTGCCCTTACTACCTCACAGAAAGGATGACACAACAGAAGTATAGAGAAACCAAAGGAGGCAGTTTTTGGCTTTTGCCTCTCTAACCTGGGCCAATGGGGCTCGGGCATAGAAGTGTATCAGTCACAGTGGGTCTTACTCTGCCTGCTTCCCGACTCTAGACTAGAAATGATTCTCCAACCTGGAGTAACGAGGCATAATCTGAAGTGAAGGGGAAAACGATTATCTGTGAGTCTGTTCCTGAGCAAAGGCCTTGTTTCTTGCCCCATTCTCTGGGCCAAGCCTGGCAGACGGGGAAGGCGCAGAAACCCCACAGATATGGGGCCGCTCTCATTGCAGGGGGGCCTGTGCTCACAGGCCGGATGGATGGAGGCAAGGGGCTGTATGACCTTGAGTTCTTGGCCACACCGGCAGGTATACTGGAGCCAGAAGCAGAAATGGGCTGTGTGGTGTGTGCGTGTGTAAGCAGGCCAGCGACTGCTACACCCAGTTTCTTGTGCGTTCACGCCTCTCCCTGACAAAAGGCAGGAAGAATATAAAACCTCTGAGGTGTCTGAGAGAAGTATGGATGCAGCAAAGAGAATGCAGGGCTTGGAGGGGCTTTCAAAGAGGAAGGAGGGGTTACAGAGAAGTAACGGGTATCAACTGGCCACCAAAGGTCCGTGGGGGCAACAGATGTCTCGGTGGATGCCTCTGTGGATGGGTGATATGCACAATCAGAGGGCTCCATGTCTCATCCACCACACCATGGCACGAGAGAGCCCTTGGTTCTCACATGGGATCCTGGGGAAGCAACTGACGTCCGGGGTGACCGAGGACTAGTATCAAGTTTTGGCCGTGCAGCCAAACGGCGACTCAAAACAGAAACTGAGAGTATAGTACAATAAGCTCATTTGAGTTTACGGCCTGAGATTCGTGCCATTTCTTAACTCGCCAGTAAGAGGTGGGGTGAGACTCTGGTGGTACTTGGTTCAGATCCCATCTGCCATCATGCCTCCTCCTCTCCATGAAGGACATGTCCGTGAGAGGAATGGTAGCAATCGAGAGGCAGACGACAGGCTGATTCTGTGCCCCATACTTGATGCGGTGAGTGTACTGAAGGCCTAGACTCCCTCCTTCTAGGCTTGAGTTAACATTTGACCTGCAGATGTCAGTCCATATTTAGCGACTCTTCAGCCTTAGTTAATTTCTAAAGAATTGATTAAGTCATTTTATATAGTTGCTTTACCCAGAACCAGAATCGAGGAATTAGAAACCCCAAGTGTTTTGTTTTTGTCACTGCCTAATTATTTTGTAAGAATTCCAGGGAGAAGCCACATCCCCTACAAGGGAAGAAAGAAGCCGGACAGTCTTGGAAAAGGGCCGCGGTATCATTATCGATATCACTATTTCTTGAGCACCCAGTAAATATTGGTGGATCCATTCTTAGAAAAAGTGCCCATACTCCCGAATTTGGCCCTACTTCTGAATATATCCAACTAGTAGTGAATACAGTCTCTGTCTCCATTAAATAATGTGCATTTAATGACAGTTAACCTATAGAATAAGCTGGGACAGTTGATTTTCTGGCCTCACTGTAATTCAGAAGGACTAATTTTCTTGCCATTGCAACATAGGTATTTATGCGGCTAACACCCATAAATGATCACATAAGATTTACATGAATTTCCACCCCACTCGCTGAATAAGAAAGCAAACTGTGAAACAAGCTTATGGAAATAGTTAAAGAATTAAGATCTAATCATATTTCAAAAGCTCACCCTCAGAGGAACGCTCTGAAGCAGAGGCCACAGAAACTGAAACTCATTTATTACTTGGGCAGAAACACAAACTTTAAGAGAATGAGGGAGGAAAAAAAAACTTTACTTTGCTCTAGGGAAGAAGCAACTATTCTCTGATGTGCAAAAAAGAATTTATCATCAAAGACCAAATGTAAATGGGGCCAATTAATTTTTTTAAGAATCTCTACCTTCTCTAATATTTTTATGTCTTTGTTACTGTTAGGCACTACACCAAAATCTAATGTTGCATGATTTGACAAATGTTAAAGAAAAATAAGAAATTTAAAAATATATAATATACACTTTAAATATATTTAATATATTTACATATGAGTGTCAACATCGGTTGGTGTAGTACTTTTAGGAAGCAGATGGAAGATCTATCTCAAATATCTGACTTTAGACACTGAAGAATGGTGACAATTGCCCAATGACCAAATGATGTTAACTGAATTGTTGGTCTGGCAACAAATTATTTCAAATAAGCTTTGAATTTGGGAGTTAGACGTTCTGATTTGTCATACTCGTAAATCTCATTAATATTCTACTTATTGTTTTGGAAATTTTTCTACTTTTTGGCTCATTTGTATAAGAAAACAGAATGTAATGAATATTAATTGGAAAGTTTATGAAACAATGTATTTACAGGAAGTTGCCCTGTTAGATTTGCAGGCAGTTCAATATAAATCTCGATACTTAACAAAATCTCTATTGTCTCTGTTGGATAATTTGGAAGTTTGGAATAGGTGCTGGGAAGACATTCTTGAAATTTAGTCATCAGATCTTCCTAATGAAAAACAGCTTTGAGCTTATCCAGCTTTCCAGGGTTATCTACACTGAGACAGAATTACCATACCAGTTTATTTAAAAGCAATATTCAAAGTGTTTGGCAAGAGTATGATGCTCTACCCCATACTCCATCCACACACAGAAAGTCTTGTTAGTTTTGTTGCTGTGTAGGTGAATTTCCCATCACCCAGACCCTCAAAGCTGCTTCAGCCATCTTGTTTCATCAACTCAAGTTACTCTGGTTGACAATTCCAACAACTGTTGCCAAACGGTAAGCAGTAGAGCATGGTGGGAAAGAGCACAAGCTTTGAAGTTAAACCAACTTGCCCGTGTGACCACGGGCAACTTCTTGAACTTTCCTGCTCACTATTTTATGAAGTGCAGATAACGTGGACAATAAAGATTAAATAGGACTGAGGTTTAGCAACATAGGCATCGTGGAAGTTCTAGATGGCACGGGATCAGAGAGTGGTGAGTAAGCACTGGAATGAGGATAAAGACCAGGTTCTTCACGCGTGAGGGAAGGGGAAAAATAAAAGGTAAGGCAACAGTGATCAAAAGGCGAACCTGATGGACTGGGATCGTGGAGGCGAACTAGCTGAGTAATGTTGAGGTCTAAGGCATGTCTGCATTTTTTGATGGGTAAAGTGGAAACACGAGAGAGGTTACTTTAGTGGACATGAGCTTACAAAACGGCAGGATCGGGCTATTAGAAAAGTCAGCTGCCAAAATCAATCTTTTGTTACTCTTTCTTGTTCATTCTTTCTCTTTGGGTCCTTTGGGTTCACTTTGGGACTTTGGGTCCTTCACTGCTTGTCTTAGATTCTTTTTTTTTTTCAAAGTTCATTTAATTATTTTGAGACAGAGAGAGAGAGAGAGAGAGAGAGAGAGAACATGCACAAGTCAGGGAAAGGCAGAGAGAGAGGGGAGGAGACAGAATTCCAAGCAGGTTCCACCCTGTCAGCACAGAGCCCCACGAGGGGCTTGAACTCACGAACTGCGAGATCATGACCTAGGCCGAAACCAAGAGCCAGACGCTTAACCAACTGAGCCACCCAGGCGCCCCTGCTTGTTTCAGATTCTTTACTGGGGGAGGAATTTTTTTTCCTGACATGCATCCAGAAACGGGGGTGCTCTGCTGCTTTTGATATTGCTAATGATTTTTAGTTGTAATTGTTTACATTATATAATGGATAGATACAAAAAAACATTCTACACGATTATGAGAAACGATAAAGAACCCTCCTAAAACAACCACACCACTTAACATCTAGCATCACAAATGCTGAGCCGAAATCAAGAGTCGGATGCGTTACCGACTGAGCCACCGAGGCGCCCCTCTCACACATTTTTAGAAGAATTCATTCATGATGCTTCATTTGAAACTGTATTTCCTTCATAGCCACTGCTTTAGAATATTCAATGGTGTGAACAGATCAAAATCATCCCTGAATTGATGGTTCAGAAATCAAATGTTCAACTTCAAAGGATAATGCCACCAACATTTTATAGTCTCACTACAACACGGAAGAGTTCTTTCTGTTCCACTTTCTTTCTTTTTTTTGTTAAGTTTATTTCTTTTGAGAGAGAGCGAGTGCAAGCAGGGGAAGGGCAGAGAGATAGGGAGAGAGAGAATCTCAGGCAGGGGGAACTCCCGAACCGTGAGATCATGACCCGAGCCGAAATCAAGAGTCAGATGCTTAACCGACTGAGCCCCCCAGGTGCCCCTGTTCCACACTTTCAACCCTCCTCAGCATCGTCAGACTTCCTATGTTTAATAGCAGATTTAGTAAGATATAATTCACATATCGTAAAGTTCACACTTCTAACCTGTACGAAAACCTGTGGTTTTTAGCGTATTCATAGAGCTGTATGTCTATCACCACTATCAACTTCCAGAACATTTTCATCACCTCAAAAAGAAACCCCACACCCATTAGCAATCACTTCCCTTTTTCCCTCCCCCCAGCCACTGACCACCAGTAATCTCTTTTCTGCCTCTACAGATGTTCCTATTCTGGACATGTCATATAAATGGAGTCATACACATGTGGCCTTTTGTGACTGGTTTCTTTCACTTAGTGCATCTTTAGGGTTCCTCTATGTTGCAGCACGTGTCAGGATGTCATTACTTTTCATTGTCAAATAATATTCCATTGTATAGAAAAACTATATTTTATTTATCCATTCATCAGCTGATCGACATTTGAGATGCTTCCATTTCTTGGCTATTATAAATAATGTTGCTGTAAACATTCTTATACAAGCATTTTGGAGGGGAAATGTATTTTCCATTTTCATCCTTCAACAGAAGATCATGGAGATTTTATTTGCAGGCCTCAGGCTCCCAGGTAGCAGCAGAAATGCTAGGTCATATGGTAACTCTATGTTAAACTTTTTAAGGAACTGCCAAACTATTTTCCAAAATGGCTGCACCATTTTTCATTTCCACCAGCAAAGAATTAGGGTTCTAATTTTTCCACATCCTGGCTCAAATTTGTCATTTTCTCTTTTTGACTGTGGCCATCCCGGTGGATATGAAGTGGTGTCTTTGGCTCCTTTGATCCCTTGCCCAGAAGTAGCAGCAAACGTATGGGCTCAGGTCATTCTCTGAAAGCTCTACTTGGTTTGTTTTTTTTCATGGAGATGCTCTAAAATAGTGGCTCCAATCTGGGAGCAGTGGAGTTAGGAGGCATCCATCACAGCATTCTCAGAAGGCGTGAGAAAAAGCACATTAGAAGAGCTTGAGACCTGGAAATAAAGTCTCCATGATCTACTGTTGAAGGGTATGCCTTACCCTCTTACAGATGCTGAATTCTTCAAACTGTTCAGTGTCTTCCAACTAGGCCTTTGCAGCATCACTGTTAAACTTTCCATCTTGGTTGAACACTCTCTTGGGGCTATAACCGACATGCGCACTCACCAACTTGCCTTTTATTTCCTTTTGGACCAAAATCAGCGCCACAAGCCACCCTATCTATATCCCAATTACACTCGATCCTGATGCCATTTGGACTGGACGGGTCTTAATCCTCATATGACCTTTTGGGGATGATTTGTGTCAGATGTCAGACGGATTTATTACAGCATAAATCTTGAGAAACAATTTTGCATAGCTTCAATATCTGTGAATAGGCTACAGCAATGAACAATATTTCCCCCAAACAGGAGTACAATGAAGGAGGGAGTAGAAATGACATCAGAGTGAGAGGTGAAAAATGTTATTTGAGATTCTAAAGCTACTGAATCAGAATCTCCAGGATCTTGTGGACCAGGAATCTGTATTAAAAAACTTTCTCATTGCTTCCGATAATCAGTCAAGTTTGGGAGCCACTGCTCCAGCTAACTGAGGATATCACTGGGAGCACTCTCCTAAATAAAAGACAGTCATTTATAAAGCACGTAATTTCTGCTTCTGCTATATTATCTCATTTCTCCTGTGACTTTCCTGGGCAGAGAACCCAACGAGTTGAGGCTGGTTGTTTTCAATAAATGAATATCATCAACTTTGATAACCCCCAAAGAGTTGCTATGGTAACATAGAACAAAGATAATACCCATCAAGATCTAAATAATCAAGGCTGCTCCGTGATCTTAAGCTGGCTTACTTTTAATGGTTTTAAGTGCAGACAAAAGCAAACAGCTCCAAGGAGTCAGGCTCTATTAGTACCAGAGTATTTAACTAATTGCGTGCTCCCCCAACACCCCAAATAACAGCAGAGGGGAATAGGTTGTTTGGTCACGAAGGCAGTTAAAGTACAGAAATGCAGTTTTCACGGAGCCCTCCACCCTCCACTGGTCTTTATCTAATTCAAGTCAGGCAGCTAGGTGTTGGAATTAACTTCTCTGAACTAAATACAAAAATTCAAAGTCATTTTGGGATTTGATGCTCATTCATTTTCAACCAAATATTCACATTCATTTCAAATTCACACAAGGACTGCAACAGCTTCACCTAAATCAGTTTTCTACAAGTTAAACATCCCTCCTACACTCAGATGTGATTGTGGGACCACTTTGATCTTTATTCCCAAATTTATTGCTCTGTGTAATCCATGACAAAATGTAATGTGATTTACTATATCTCTATATGACAGCCCAGCAGCTGACAGAACTTAATAATTCAGCATAAGAAAAAAACCTTCTGGCACCAAAATAGACAGATCATAATGGGGGCTCTTTAGTATCAGTTTACAATGAAGCCGATACAAGCTGATCCTAAGAACTTCAAAACAATTCTTTTTTTTTCTCATGTATTTAATGAAGGAAATTTTCATTCCCTAAACGTGTTTTGTAGCTGCAAGCAAGTAATTTTGGACCATTATGCTTTTGTTCTCATTAAAACAATGTAGGACTAGTCATAGCTGATGTTCCTTTCACAAAGAAAAGGACTAAATTTTTCCATTTAATTGGAAATAAGTGAAGAAACACAATTGTGGGAATGTGGGAGATTATAAAAGAAGTAGATTTATATTTGGTTATGGTATAGAAAAGGCATAGATGAGCTAATTAAGCACTGTATATATAATTATTGGAATTAAGACTTGCCTTTGAAATTGCTAGGGCTGAAGTTTCTCTGAAATTCCTTCTCCCTGAGCACAAGTCGGAATCCGGAGATGGAAATGTCAGACCAGACAGCCCTTAGGTCTCTTTCAACTAAAATTTCCAAGATTTTTGACATTGCTTTTTAGAGGGTCACGGTGGTTCTTGTTGGGAGTGGTGGTGATGGGTGTGAGAGTCTCTTATGCTCCTGGCCAAAATGGGAGAAGTGGAAGAGGCTTACAGCTCACTCGTCTAGCTCCCATAGAGGTGACTGGATGGTGTGTGAATATGGGGCCTCAGCAATGGGGTCTAGCTGGGTTGGGAGAGCTCCAAGTTCCTTCTGGACTCTCACTGGGTTTCCAGCACTGTGGTTCTCAACAAAATGCCCCCAGATGCCCATCTCTTGGATCTTTAGATATCTGTCAACCTATGACCCAATCAATGGGGAGTCACCTTCCTATCACCTCTCCAGGATATCTGATTATAAAAGGTAAATTATATATTCATGACTTCAATTAAAAAATTTGAAAGCTAATGTCTTCTTATAGACACTTGGATGAAACATTCTTCCTTAGGTTCGTGTATTGTTTGGAAAGGCTGGCTGGTTGGCTAACTTTCAAGAGTACCCCAGCGGTCCTTGTAAAACCATCCAGGAGGCGCAACGAACTAGTCAAAACCCACCACCGATCACAATCTGATTCCCCGCTTTGCATGTCCAAAAACTCAATGTGGCAAGTGCTCCTGTGTAGGTTACTGGACTCACACGGACCAAATCTATAGCAGACCTAGGTTCTGAAGGTCATTTGATGCTATGTTCTATCCATTATTAAATTTCAATTATATTTGCACATAACCTTGCTCTTGACATGCTTGGTACTGGTCATTTGTCAATAATGATCATTAGTACCATAATCTCAGAACAGAACTCAGAAAAATTCTAAGAATGTGTACTGGCTCTTGTTTGGAAATGTTAGAGTTCACTGATACAGAATCTAAGGCTATTAAAATCCTTCAAGTGCTTTTCTAATGAACTACATGAATTTACATTGTTTGCAATTCACCTAAAAATAAAGACCAAATAAAACTGAACAAATATATCATGAACCAGACTCTGTTCTGTAGTGCTTTAGTGGGCCTCTAATTTTTTCTTAAGTGGCCACAACATTTCAGAGGATTTAAAAAAAAAAAAAAGATGTGAACTAAATAATTTACTACAAACAGGCAGAAACTAAATTTTTAAATTTCCTTGACCGGTTAAAGGTATAATACAAATCTTTTCACACAAAATAGACTCAGAAGTTGTTCCCCTCCACTTGCTTTTCCAAGTTAAATTTTTTTTTTAATGTTTATTTAGTTTTGAGACAGAGAGAGACAGAGCATGAACGGGGGAGGGTCAGAGAGAGAGGGAGACACAGAATCCCAAACAGGCTCCAGGCTCCAAGCTGTCAGCACAGAGCCCGAAGCGGGGCTCGAACTCACGGACCGCGAGATCATGACCTGAGCTGAAGTCGTATGCTTAACCGACTGAGCCACGCAGGTACCCCTTACTTTTCAAAGTTTAAATTTAAGAGTGTAGTATTTAATTCTCCAGTGTTACTTCCCTTTTATTTTGAGGTGAAAGAGAAGTGTTTTCTACACACAATTTTCTAAAAATGGTTTGTTTTCATTTGTTCCTTCCATTTGAAAGAACCCCTGTGGCTGCCAACAGATGTTTAGAAATTTCCACCAATAAGAAGTGCTGTGTCCTTGACAGCTTTAGACAGAAAGCTCCTAATACCCCCAATATAATTTCCCAATATGCTAACCCCCTCCACTTCACCCACACATACATACTCATTATTGGTGCTATCTACTCTCTTGTTTGTCTCCCATTCAATTATGACTTCAGAGCCAAAAATTCAGGGTTTTGGCCAAATCAAGGAATCTCAGGCCAAGGAGTTTGGATTTCATTCTGGATGCGGTGGGATGCATTAAAGGTTTGTTAGCAGGGAGTGAAATCGTAAAGGTATCGTTGAGGAGATGGCTCGCCTGGGACCATGGAGAACGAACCAGAAAAAACTGAGCAGATAACTGTGGCAATAGTCAAAGAGCTGCTGCCAATGGGTGAGGGCTTTGGTTCAAAGTCTTAATGAGATGACGATAATTGGAGAAACAAAGGAGGTGAAAAAGGGCTATCCTAGCCTTGTGCCTCTTTCTGAAGGAGAAAGCTACATTAGCAAAAATCACAAAATTAAACAGAAGGAAATAATGGCATTTTGAAATCTGTGCATTTCTACCCAAATACTCTCTTTCACCCAAATATGGACCCATTCACAAATGGATTTTTCTATAGTAACTCTTTGGTTAAATATGCTTACTTTTGGCATATTTTTCAGAGAGCAACTGGAAAAAATGAAAGATGTATTAAGAGATTTAACTATGGGTGGATTATAAATAATTCCGCAGAAACTGAGCATGAGAAACTAACCCTTGGGTGGTGTGAAATCAATCAATCATGAGTTCTCCCACCTCTTGATACATTCCTTTCTCAGTATTATCGATTGCCTTTTTTTACATAACCCACTCTCTCTTTTTAAAATTGATATATAATTCATTTATTATCTTACTCACCTTTCTGGAAGTGTAGGATTCAGCAGTTTTTAATATATTCACAAAGTTGTGCAACCATCTAATTCCAGAATATTTTACCAGCCAAGAGGTAACCTTATACCATTAGCTGTCATTCTCCATTTCCTCCACCCTCTCAGCCCCTGGAAACCTCTGGCCCACTTTCTGTCTCTATGGATTTGTCTATTCTGAACACTTCGTATGAATGGAATCATGCAATGTGTAGCCTTTTGAGTCTGGCTTCTTTCACTTGCATAAGATTTTCAAGGCTTATCCGTATTGTAGCATGTATCAGTACTCTGTTCTTTTTCACGGCCGAATAATATTCCATTGTACAGATACACAACATTTTCGTTTATTTATCACTAGTGGGCATTTGGGTTATTTCCACTTTTTGACAATTATGAATAATGCTATGAACATTTATGTACAAGTTTTTGCATGGACATATGTTCTCAATTCTTTGGAGAGATACCTAAAAGTGGAATTGCTGGGTCCTCTGGCAATTTTATGTTTAACTTTTTGGGGAACTGCCAATGGTTTTCCAAAGCGGCTGCCATTTTACATTCCCACCAGCAAAACATGAGGGTTTTAATTTGTCCATCTCTTTGACACCTCTTAGCATTTGGTCTTTTTGACTATAGCCATGTTAGTGGGTGTGAAGTACTATCTCACTATGGGTTTGATTTGCATTTCTGAAAAGGCAAATAATGTTGAGCATCTTTTCGATGTGCTTATTGGCCATTTACAGACTTTCCTGGGGGAAATATCTATTCAAACGCTTTGCTCATTTTAAAATTGGATTATCTATCTTTCTATTGTTGGGTTATAAAAGTTCTTTCCACGCTTGTCAGAGAGGGGATTTGCAAATATTGTATCCCATTCCGTGGACTGTCTTTTCAGTCTTTGGTGGTTATGTTCTTAGAAGCACAATTTTTTTTTTCTTTACTTTTGATGAAGTCCAATTTATCTATTTTCTCTTTTGTGGCTTCTGCTTTTGTTGTCATATCTAGGGATCTGTTGCCTAACCCAAGGTCACAAAGATGGATGGTGTGTTTTCTTTTAGGGGCTTCATAACTTTAGCTCTTACGTTTAGATCTAGCAGGGTTATTATTGACAAATTCTCACAGGTTTTGTTTATCTATGTATCTTTTCATTTATCCTTTCATTCTGAAAAATGATTTTACCCAATGTAGAATTCTTGCTTGATAGTCTTCTTCCTTTGGGACTTTGAATATTTCATTCCACTGCCTTCTGACCTTCATGGTTTTTGATGAGAGATCAGCTGTTGATCTTTCCATTAGTTCTTTATACATCATTTCCTTATTTCTTTGAACATATCTCAAATAGCTGATATAAAGTCTTTATCTACTAAGTCCAACATCCGGGCTTCTTCAGGGACAGTCTCTGTTGATTTTGTTTTTCCCTGCCCAGAGGCTATACTTTCTTTCTTCGCATGTCTCATCATTCTTTTGTTAAAAACTGGCCATTTTGGATATTATGAGGTGGCAATTATGGAAATCAGATTCTCTCCCTTCCTCAGAGTTTTTTGTTGTTGCTGGAGTTTTATTATTGTTGTTATTGTTAGTGACTTTTCTGAACTAATGCTGCAAACTATGTATTCTGTCATAAATGGTCACTGAAGTCTCTGCTGAATTATTGGTTTACTAATGATTGAGCAGAGGTTCCTTAAATGTTTGGAAACAGTAAGTCTTCCAGTTTTTGCCAAGGACCTCTGTGTGCATGCTGGTGAGCACCTTCAATGCTAGGATGACCGATTACAACTCTGCCTTAGCCTTCTCTTCCTATTTGTGAAGCGCCTCAAGGTCAGCCAGAGGTGAGAGTTTGGAACCTTCTCAGATCCTTCCTGAGCATGCACACAGCCCCAGGTGTGCACACAGCCATACATATGTACACAGATGGCATTCTAGATTCCAAGTAATATGCTGGAGATTACCAAAGCCCCTATGCACAGCTCGTTTCCTAGTTTTATATTTTAAGCTTTGGGTTAGCCTATTGTTTGCCACAGCTGTTATGTACCACCTCAGGCAGCCATGATCTTAAACAATTATCTCTAATTGTGTTTGAAAAGTACTCCCAGGGAAAAGGGTTTTTCAAACTGGGTGAGCTCCAAGTCAGGACAGATAAAGACACCCTTGTGAATGAGGTCTCCCTGGGATCCATTAGACAGGACAAATAATAATATTTCTCAGGAAATGGGCTTTGAAGGAGCTGCCCTGTTTTGCCTTCTCCAGTGGTTTCCAGGCTACTAATTTTCTCCGTGATTGTGGCTGTTGGTTTTCAATGCTACTACAGAAACTGGGAAGAAAGGTAGGATAGGAATAGAATAAGTTAATCAGTCACAAAGCTTGCTCTTCTTACTGGGTACAGCTGGGTTTTGTTTTCATTTTTAATGAATGCTCCCTAGATTGCTCTAAGCCTATGATTAATTTCCATAGTTCTGGAAGGTTGATTATAATCATTTTTGCCTGTTTTCTCTTTGGTTTCACAGAGGAAAGAACTTTTGGAGATCCTGACTCTGACATTTATCCTGACATCCTCCCGATGTCATCCAACCCTCCACAGGGTTACATCATTTACTGTTTTCTCCTTAGGAAATATCATCCATGTGTAGGTCTTCAGATTCTACCCCAAAGTCAGTATCTCTCAAATCTACATCTTTAACACACAAATTTTCCCTGGAAGCCTTATTGATGACCAATGGCCATTTCTATGTGGATATTTTACAGGTGTCTCCAGCCAACATGTCTTAAAAACTTCATCCACTTGATTACCCAAACCAGGAAACTGGGAAACATTCTAGGTTACTCACTTTCTTTTATCTTAAAATATTTTTATCTTAAAATCATCAAACACCTCTTCCATCAAATCTGCCAACATCCCACCTTCCACAAAGCTAATCATTCTCTTATTACACCTATCCCCTTGTATAAAATTTACTTACATGGATATTCCCCTTACTAGACTACAGCATCACACAAGCAGGAATTGTATACTATTCATCGTCTTATTCCCAAAACTCATCCTATTGCCTAGCACATTATAGTCAGTCATGCATTTTATCAGTGCAGCAGATTGCCCACACACCAATATATACCCTTTCTCACATGTTCTGTTCATAATATAGTATTCACATTCCTCCATCAGGAGATGAATGAGGTCAATGATCTCTCTTCTTTTTTTTAAAAATGTTTTGAAGTTTATTTGAGAGAGAGAGAGAAAGAGCACAAGTGGGGGAGGGTCAGAGTGAAGGAGAGACAGAATCTAGAGCAGGCTCTGCAACGTCAGCACAGAGCCCGATGCAGGGCTGGAACCCATGAACCATGAGATCATGACCTGAGCCAAGACCAAGAGTCAGACGCTTAACTCACTGTGCCACCCAGGCACCCCAATTATCTCTCTTCTTGCAACTGGGCAAAACTTCGTAGCTGTCTTGACTGAAAGAAAGTAGCTGAAATGACACTACTTGATTTCTGAGAGTAGGTCAAAAGGGTGATAGGGATTTCACCTGGTTCTCTGTCTCAGGACGTGGGTCCTGGGAGTCTTAAGCCAACATGTGAGAAATCTCACTACCCTGAAGCTGCCACGGGGAGAGATCACATAAAGAGAGATGCCAGAGGAGCCCCAGCTGTTTGAATCTTTCTTGTACGAAACCCAGAAATGTGAGTGAAGAAGGCCTCAAGTGGCCTCGGCCCCAGAGAAATCCCAAGCCAGAACCACCCAGTGACATAGCTCCTCCATTTCTGAATGACAGAAAGTTCAGTGATAATAAATGAAGGAATGAAGGTGACAGAGGTATCTTGGTGTGTGGATATCCCTCTTTGCTTTCTCTACGATGCGTCGTTTTTCAATGGAAAAAAAAAAGGTAAATATGTGATTTAAAGAAAAATATCTCGTACTTGTGTCAAAATTTTTCAAAATGTAATCTATGTAGATGCAAAATTAACTGGCATCTAGCAAGGAAGACTTTTCCCCCAGATACTTAGAGACTGCATTATTTTTCTCTAAATACATTGGACTCCATTATTTAACCTGAAAAACTATTCTCCACTCCTTCAAATAAATGATTTCACACACACAATCTCTGGATCATAAAGAAAGATTGTGGATCATTCATATTACAAGTTGACAGCATTATAATATCTAAATGTATCATGTTTCATGCATTGAATGTTCATAGGCAATTTTTGCTAAATTAAATGTCTTCATGTGTTTTAGTAGGTTTCTAATCAAGAGTCATTTTGTGAATCATTGAATACTTCTTCTAATTCTGAATTTTCACACATTTAGTGATAATAAATTTAAAAGTGGTTTATCTTCATGAATTATTTAATATATCCTAGATGGAGACAAATCCACAATGACAGAAATGATTCTGTTTTTAACACATGTTTAACCTCAAGTTAATAGCTGTTAATCTTGAGATTATATTTTTTTAGAACAGATGCTTTCTAAGCACAGATAAAAGAAGTTAAACAATAAACAAAGCCTCATCCAAAAGAATATGCCACCTTTCAATAACCTCTCAGCGTGTTCTAAGAGAGTTGTGATTAATTACCTGTAATTTTTAAAAATGTGTTTTGCTTGGTTTACCTAAGCCAAACTCAGTGTTAATGTAAGTAAACACAAGAAAAGCCTTGTATTTTGAGTCAAAAATATAAAAAAAACTTCTCTCTGTATTGTTAAAATTAGCTGCACAATCTATGCTCGTGGCATTGTTTTATATATTAAATCTATAAAGCTTTTTTTTAGAAAACAAACTTTAGATATTTTTACTCTTCAAATGTAGGTAAATAAATCTAATTACTCACTCAACAGATGTGTTGGGAGGACTATATAAACTGTCAAAATTCCTCCCACATGAGATGTATAGTTTACAGTTATCAGGAAAAATTTCCTCAGTTCACATTTCTTTTTGCTTAGTACACTGAGCATAATTTTTCATTAAAGTCTATTTCTGATGCCGTCACTTAAAAAAATTCCATATCTGAGTTTTATTTCCCAATTTCAGGCAGCTACATTCTGGGCTGAATGAAAAAATTAATAGTATTTTGTGAATTATTTAAAATGCCTTATTGGGGCACCTGGGTGGCTCAGTTGGTTAAGCATCCAACTTCTGCTCAGGTTATGATCTCACCTTTTGTGAGTTTGAGCCCTGCGTTGGGCTCTGTGCTGACAGCTCAGAGCCTGGAGCCTGCTTCAGATTCTGTGTCTACCTCTCTCTCTGCCCCTCCCCTGCTCATGCTCTGTCTGTCTGTCTGTCTGCCCATCTCTCTCAAAGATAAATAAACATTAAAAAAATGCCTTATGTACAAGGGTGAATATAATTTATTGTCAAGATTGGATGATTTTTGAGAATGAACAAAGTGTTAAGAATTACACTGAGGAAACAGGAATTGAAACTAGGACCTATGGTCATCCTACATTTGAATTATATCTTCAATATGCTTTTAATGGAATAACATTAAATACCACTCTCCTAGGTCAAGTCCACAGTCCATCTAACCAGGAGAGACCCTATACAAGTAATCTTTATAGAGGCAGGAAGAGTCATAAAGGTCCTCCTCAACACCATCATTTTCATGTATTTTGGGTGCGGAAAATCAGCCAACAGCTTGAAAGTGGTTGCCATCAGCATAAAGGGACAACTGAGGAAGCGGATTTAGAACTATAAAAGGAGAGAGCCAGAATGACGACGGAATACGCTGGTTTTAAGTCATCGCCTGTGTGGCACCACATTGTCCACAGAGACGACTGAATGGTCAGGAGGGTTGCTGATGTCCGACGTCATCAGCACTTTTTGTTTAAAAGAGTCGGGGAGGGGTACATTAGAGAAATCGTCTTCAAAATGTCAGTGTGGGCACATGCATAGGGATTACATTTTGGTTATTTAGAAACCGATACTGGGAACATTTTATTCCTGGACAGTATCTGGTGAATGAGGCATTCCTGTACTTCCTTTTATTTGTCTTGAAACTATCTCTTTCAAATTTTTCCAAACAGTGCTTCGTTGAAAAAAATAATCCGAATTAACCCAATCGCGGTACCAGAAGATCAGAGAATCTGATTCAAAATACCTCTCAATCTTCTGCCTAAAATGAGAATTTTAGAAAATCTTCACCGGGAGGTTGTCTCATTCCCTTTATCCTTTGGGTATCCTGTTTCAAATGTTTACCAGTTCTGTGTTTTCATAATTTTAAGTTTCATTATGGATATATGCAAATCACATTTGATACAATAGCAGCACAAATGTTGTGATCTATTCTGTTTTTAGAGAGCTAGGCAGCATTTGTGTCAATTTTACTGGTTTGTGAAATCAAGGCCCAAGAATTATTCTTTTTTTAAACTATTTTTTAAATGTTTATTTAGAGAGAGAGAGAGTGAAAGAGCATACTGTGCACAAGTACAAGAGGGGGAGGGACAGAGAGAGGGAGAGAGAGAATCCTAAGCAGGCTCCACACTGTCAGCGCAGAGTCTGATGCGGGGCTCGAACTCATTACCTGCACCGAAATCAAGAGTCAGACGCGGAACCGACTGAGCCACCCAGGCACCCCACCAAGAATTATTCTTTATGAAATCTTTTCAGTCTATTTGGGGCACTATAATCGAGAAAACTGTAACGAACCATCCCTCCATCTATCTATCCAATAAATTTTTACTGGACGTCTACCATGTGTCAAGCACTGTTCCAGACCCAGAAGAAACAACACTGAATAATGACCAAGTAAACAAATAATAATAAATCATGAGTGAGAAGTGTGGGTACAATAA
The DNA here is from genome assembly GCF_023721935.1 of Panthera uncia. Taxonomy (NCBI): domain Eukaryota; kingdom Metazoa; phylum Chordata; class Mammalia; order Carnivora; family Felidae; genus Panthera; species Panthera uncia. The sequence goes on along the minus strand of NC_064814.1, from coordinate 19,359,754 downwards.
CAGAAAGTGGGGGGGGGGAGTTTAACACTTAGGCAGGGACCACCGGGCATTGGGAGATACGAGATCTGAAAAACGTATCTGAAAAAAGATGGAAAAAGTAAGTGTAAAGGCCTGATACAGGAGCAAGCCTGGCATATTTGTAAATAATAAGCTGCATTCCAGATCTGCCTAACCGAGGGGGAGAGGAGCAGGGGATATGTTGAAAGTTAGGCAGGGGCTGGATCTCACGGCACCTGGAGGGCAAAGCTAAGGAGTTTCCATTTTGCTCTAATAGTGATGAGAAGCCACTGGAGGGTTTTGAGCAGGGGAATACACACTGACTGCTGCGTGCAGAACAGACTGTTGGAGCAAGCGTGAAAACAAGGAGCCCAGGTGCTTGTGGACGAGGGTGATAGTGGCAGAGGTGATGACAAGTGGTCTGATGTGGGATATATTTTGAAGTTAAAATCGGCAGGACTTTCCCGATAGGAAGAATGTGGGTGCAAAAGGATGAAATGAGTCAAGAGTAACTGAGTCCTACTTACTGGTTTGGAGAAGACTGGTTTGGGGAGGATAAGAGTTCTGTTTCAGAAGGGGTAGGTGTGGGATTTCTATTAGAATTTCAGGGTGGATGTCTACGAAGAGGTTGGATATCTGAGTTTGGAGTTCAGGGGTGAGAGACTAGGACAAGAGACACAAACTGGAAGTGGTCAGCGTGTAGATGTCACACAAAGCTGTGAGACTGGACAAGATCAGTTAGGGACTGAGCAGAGAAACATTAAGAGATCTGGAGACGAGGTGGGGCCAGTAAAGGAGGTGGGGGAACAGCAGCGAGCCAGTCTGGAGAGACCCCTGGAAAGTATGATGTTTCTTCTAACCGATCATGTGATTGAAGTCTCAGAAGAGGGAGTGATGGGTGGTACCAGAACTGCTGAGACATTGCTAGGGACGGAGACTGAGGAAAGAGCACTGCATTTACTGTTGAGGTCATTCGTCGACCGGACAAAGGTTTTTGTGTACTGGAGCAGCTGAGGGCCCCATTGACATGGGCGCCAGAAGAGAACACGAGAAATGGAGCAAGGAAGGAGACAACTCTTTCTGGAGAGTTTGATTATAAAGAAAGGCAGAGAAAAGGCAGAGTGGTTAAAGAGGGACTTGGCCTTCAACAGAGCCTTTATTGCTTGTTGAATATTCATTTGCCTCTTAGTATCCCTCAACTACATTTCCCAGCCCCCCACATGTCCGTGGGCCCTCTGTCTAATTTTGGCTGAGGAGCTGGGAGTAGAATACGTGTCACTTCTGGGCCAAAGCACAAAGAACCAGGGAGGAGTTCTTCAAGTCCTCTTTTCTCCAACCACGGGTGACTGGTGCTGTTCAAGATGGTGGAGTCTCCCTGTCGGACAATATTGGACTTACAGCCCAATACTTACAGGAGAGTATTCCTTAGTCCCATGAGATTATCGATACTTAACCAGTTTAGACCTACAAAGCAGCACTTTATGGTTTAATTTAACAATATACGTTTGTTAAACCACTGAGATTTTGGGGTCAATTTGTTAATATAGTACAACATACAATTCGGTCAAAGCATTCTTTAAAATATAGGGGCACCTGCATGGCTCAGTCAGTTAAGTGTCTGACTTTTGATTTCGGCTGACAGCATGGAGACTGCTTGGGATTCTCTCTCCCTCTCTTTCTCTCTGCCCCTCCCCCTCACTCTCCTTGACAAAATAAACATTTAAAAAATATTATGGTGTGTTTTTATGATTTTGTAAATAATACAGTAGAGAGGAAATTGACATAAGAAAACTAATGGGTAATTAAGGGAGAAAGTCCTTCAGCAGAGATGAGGGGTGCCGTGCCCTAGTAAAGGCCTTGGAAAGAGGCAAACACCCTTTAAGTAAGGTACCATGCACTTTAAAGGAGGGAAGGTGAAATACAGGGGCACAGATGCAACTGGAAGGTGGATACGGAGTGGGCCAATGAGGTGAGAGAGAGAGAGAGAGAGACTGAGGTTGGAGGAGACAAGAGAGGTAGGAAAATTTCTTAGATATTAGGAAAGGAATTAACTATTGCCATCCCGAGGCCCCACTTGAGCTTTCTGGCCTTAAGTTTAAGTGAGACCAGTTAGCCTAAGTGTCTTTTACTCTTGAACAAGATTAGACACAAGAGTAGGGCACACAAGCATTTGGTTCAGCCAGGGCTGAGGATTTGTCAGCGAGAAAGGTCGAGGAAAAGAGTGACAAGGAAGGTGAGGGTAGTTCGAGGGAAGGATTGCATTGATCGACTATGAAACTTGAGTTAGAGAATGAAGACATAGGAAGTTGATGGAAAGTGGAAAATGGGGAGACTAAAGGCTTGGAAGCTCCCACTGGACAATGGTTTGGGTTAGAACATGCTTTGCTCCGTCTATACCAATTTTGTTACATGCAAATTGCAGCCACAAATGTCAAGCTCTATGAGATAGTGTTTACAACAATATCTAAATTTCATAAGGAAACTGTTACCCAGTTAAATGAAAGTTTAAAAGCTTTTGCTCTCCTTCACTTTATCAATGTATTTAGAACTGAAAACTAGACGAAGAACCATACATTTCTGCAACAACAGAAAGCCTCATATTTGGCGTACTATTCTAAATTTTACTATTAAAATATGTGTAAAACCATTCTTGGCGTTTCCCCCCTATTATTACACTTTTTTTTCATTTCTGCTTTCCAATAATAATTGTATGCATTGAAAAGCCATTTTTCTTATTGAAAAATATCTTATTCTCCATTGACTTTATATTCTTGCTTTCCAGGATATTTACAGGAAGAATTGGCTTTTCCCCCTTGTAGATGATTCACAGTTAAGAAAAGAATAGAACTGCTTTATATTCCAACACAGACCCTAAGAGCCCAGAGAAAATTCTTCCACATCTATCAAAAGCAGCAGTCTCACCCAGCTGACAAGGACACCGAAAGCCATCCAACAAAAGCCAGCCTATTTATAATTGAAGGTTTTTTATTGAACTATTTTGGGTTCCTGTTATATATTATCTCCACAAGAAACCAATCAGATTAAAATGAAATATTACAATGAAACAACAAAACTTCAGTTTTATTTAGAAAAAAAAAAAAAGGCAACCTTCCAAACAAACATCCTAATCTCTCAAAGACAATGATAAGGCAATCTGGCACCTTTCAAAAGTCAAAGCAACTTTTAAGCACTGTTATTTATGTGAACAGAATTTTCTACAGATGTCAATGCAAATTTTTTAAAAAAGAACACTTTAAAAAATAAATGTGTGAAACTTTGGAGTTTATATGGGATAAAACTTGTTTTCAACATTTTTAAGATTGAAAGCAAACACACACACTGCTTTTTGCAAGTAGTTTTGAACAAAACAATCGTCTTATGAAAGTACACAACTAATCGAGTACAAATTCAAACACAAAGCAAAAATCAGAAGATGAATTTTGAAGAGTCAGACAATGCATAGGCAAACATTTCCTCTGACACCACAGAACCCAAACGACTCACAGCACGAGGCAGGAGGAGTACCCTTCTGGTCGTCCCACACAGAAACACCAGAGAAAGGTCTGGTGTTTGTCTAGGAAAATGGACCAGTAATTCTTCTAGAAAAGGTACATTAAGAGAATCCTAGCAAGTCAAACAGATCTGAGGTCAAGTCCAAAATGATCAGATAAGAGCTGAAAGATGAGTCAGCTACCAATTATTCAAGGAGACCAATAAAGGTAGAAATAAGAAAGACAGATAAGGGAGCTTGTGGACAGAAGGCGTGGGTAATAAGGAGCCAGGAACCCAAATCAGAGTCTGGATGGAAATGAGGAAAGTGGCCATAGGTATGAATTGGTCCATAAAGCCAACTATCTTGTGATGAAGAGCTGCTTCCATCTTTTGCTCATGGAGCCATATCTGAACCAGCATATGGCTAGATTAGCTGGGTCATGACGTGGAAAGCAAACAATTCCTTGCACAGGTTCAGAGAATTCAGAACTGGAATTGGAACCTCGGTTCTGCAACTTGTGGCCGTGTAACCCTGAGCGGGGGGTTAATTCCTCCAAGCTTCAGGATCTCAAACTATACTAAGGGAATAGGCCTTCGAATGAATTAACGCAGAGTAACGTGGGAATCAAGGTTGATCATGTATGTCCAAGTACCTGACACGTGGTAAGTGTAATATAGTATCTCCTTCCATTAGGTCAATACATACTGAACACGCTTCTCAGTTGTTTTAATTTACATCGGGTATTTCCAAGAAGTTACCTGAGCACAAAGCAGTGCAAGACAGAGAATCCATGTTTGCTAGTCTTACAAAAATAGAGAAGATAGTTACTTTGACCTATGACATTGAAAGTGTCAACTTTCAACAAGAATGATTCTATAAAAAATTCTTGTATTGCCTGATCAAATTGTTGGGGTGGAAATGAGACGGGACAGAGGGTAGTAAACAAAGTAATCATTGCAAACACAGAGAAAAGGAGACACAGAATCTGAAGCAGGCTCCAGGCTCTGAGCTGCCAGCACAGAGCCCGATGCAGGGCTCAAACTCCTGAACCCCAAGATCGTGACCTGGGCTGAAGTTGGATGTTCAATCGACTGAGCCACTTAGGTGTCCCTAACATTCACTCTTATCAAAGGAGCAGCATCAGCATTATTTCTTCAGGGAAGACTTTTTGAGACCAGAAACCAAGTTGTTGGCTCTGGTGTATTCTCATATCTCCCTACGTTTCCCTTCTCAGCACAGTCATCAAACATATTGTTACCACACGTACAATATAAGAAGAGTTAAGGGCACAGGTTCTGGAGTCACACTGGGCTTGAATCTCATCTCTCCAATTACTGAACCTATCTATCGAAGCCTCCACAAAGGGAATGGCTGCACTTCCAGGGGATGGTGAGAGGGGACAGAGAGATAAGTCTTTACAACATGCTTGACACTTCGTGCAATAAACATTGGCCATTTTTGTTACTAGTCAGTAAGGGTGATCAGGGCAAGGAGTGTTTAATACCAGATGTTTGGCGCATACGGGCTGTGGTGCTCCCCAAAGCAACGTAGAATGTGTGTCCCTTATTGGACACTCAGTGGAGTTGAAAACCCAGAAAATTCATACACTTGGAAGGCGGTTGTGATTCTGTATCTTACACATAGGCAGTCTTTGCCATGCACAGTTATTTGCATTGATTTTCATGGTTTCGTCAGATGAGCCCAATGCCCCAACAGCACAGTTAAATTTTCAGTTAGAACGGTACATCTCCTGGGGTGAAGAATGGTAAACGGTTTTCTGATTTGTAAAAAGTTTATGGTCTTCTTATCAAGTTATAAGAATTTTTATATGTGTTTGACAAGAATCTTTTATTAAAAAATTCTTTAGAAGATCCCGCATTGTGCAGGTATTTTCTCCCAGTCTGTGGCCTTTTTATTTTCTTAAGAGTGTCTCTCCAAGAGCAAAAATTTTAAGTCCAGCTTACCAATCTTTTTTTCTTTCGTAGTGTATACATTTTAAGTCCAATCAAAGAAAATTTTGCCTAAACCAACATCAGTAAGGTTTTCCCTTAGGGTTTTATTTCTATTTTCATCATTTACGTGTAGGCCCATGATCCATTTGACAATACTTTTGTATCCTAAGTTCGACGTATGTGCTGAGGTTGTTCCCCACCCCCCACCCCCACATAAATATCCATTTGTTCCAGAACTATTTGTGGAAAGACCGTCCTCTCCTCATGCATTATCTTAGCACATTTCTATAAAAACTCAATTGGTTATACCCGTGCAGGTGTATTTCGGGATTCTTGATATTGACGCATGGATTGGGAAGCTTTCCTTACACCAATACCACCTTCTCTTGATGGCTGTAGGTTTATACTTAGTCAAAAGCTCAAGCAGTGGGCATCCTCCAACTTTACCCTTTTTCAACATTGATTTGGCAGTGCTTTGCATCGTCAAGTAGAATTCAGAGTCAGCCGGTCAATTTCAACACAGAAAACTGCTGAGATTTTCATTTGGGTTGCACTTAACCGAAGGATCAACTTGGGGGAGAAATGACATTCCAACAAAGTTGCATCTTCTCACCCGTGAGTTTGGTATTTCTCTCCCCTTATTGAGGTCCTCTTCAGTTTATGTCACCAATGTTTTCTAATTGTCAGTGTAGAGACCTGTACACGTTTTGTTAAAAGCGGAAGTAGTCTGTCTCTCTGTTGCCATTTTAAATGGTACTGATTTTTGAAAATTCAAATCATTATTACAGAACACATTACTAGTACGCAGAAATCCAACTGAGCTGGTACCTTGTGACCTGGCTCAGTTTACCTATTCTGGCAGGGGTTTTTTTTGTTTATTCGTTTGTTTCTTTGTAGGTTCCCTTCGATTACTTCAGATAGATGACATGTTACCTGCGAATAAAGACAGTTTTACGTCTTCCTGATTTATATGCTTTTTCTTTTCTTTCTTCTGATTTATTTATTTATTTATTTATTTGTCTTTTTACACTGACTAGGATCTTCAATATAAAATAGAATTATAGGGCGAGAGGGGAAAATGGGTGATGGGCATTGAGGAGGGCACTTGTTGGGATGGGCACTGGGTGTTGTGTGTAAGCAATGAATTACAGGAATCTACCCCCAAAACCACGAGCAGACTGTATACACTGTATGTTAGCCAACTTGACAATAAATTATATTAAAAAATTTAAAAATAACCCCCCCCCCACACACACGCACACATACACACACACACAAATACAATAAATTGGAATTATAAGTGAGAATGGACATCTTTGTCTTCCTACCAGTCTTAAGGAAAAATCATACAGTCTGTCACCATTAAGTATACTTTTAGCTGTAGGTTTTTCTTTTTCTAATATTTGCTCTTTATCCTACTTTTCTGAGAGTTACCATAGATGGGAGTTAAACTTTGTCAAGTGCTTTTTAAGCATTTACTGAGATAGTATCATGGTTTTCTTTTTTAGCCTTTTAATATGGTAAATTACACTGACTGATTTTTGAATGCTGACTCAACTTTGCATTGCGGGGATAAATGCCACTTGGCCATGATGTGTTACCCTTTTTCTACATTGCTAGATTTGACTGGTTAATATTTTGATAAAGAACTTTTTGTGTCTGTAGTCTTCTTTCCATAAATTGCCCAGTTTTGGCATCAAGGTAATGTTAAGTTCATATGCTGAGAAGGGCTTCTCCTCTTCTATTTTCCGAAAGAGTTCGTGTTGAATGGTATTATTTCTCCCTTGAATGTTTGATAGAATTCACCAGTATAGTCATCTGGGTTAAAAGGTGCTTGTTTATTCATTTATTATTTATTGTTTATTATTCATTTATTATCTCAGGCTAATTCCATAAAAAGATTGTGGAAGTGGTTGCTTAGCGAAGTATTGACAGAGGCCTGGCAATTTCCAGAGAGTGCTAGTATAGTTACTTGCATACAGACTAACAATTACAGATTTATGAAAGCAAAAATTAAAATGTTACCTGGCTTATGTTTTTCTTAACTCAAAAATATTTTGTGTGTGATTAGAAAATATAGGTGGTAATTTATATATGCATTAATATGTAATGAATTTAGATGAAAGATAATATTAAAAGCTATTTTACAAATACAAAATTATAAAGGGGATTCGTACATACTAATTAACAGTTAAATATAAACATTCAGCACATTGACCAGTGCTCTTCGTTTAATTAGGTGATTAATGAAACTACCTAAGTCATAAGACCAAAACGAAAATATCATCTAAATTAAAAATGTTACAAAACAGTGGCTGAAATACTTGACGTGAAGATGTGTAAAAAGCTGAAACAACCAACAGCTGTTTAAATGAACACGATTACAAAATGGTTTCTTCCGAAGTAACTTTCTCTTTTCCTTCTTGAAAGATCTAATCCGGGGCACCTGGGTGGCTCAGTCGGTTAAGCGTCCGACTCTTGGTTTCAGCTCAGGTCATGTTGGTCTCATGGTTCGTGGGTTCAAGCCCCACACTGGGTTCTGCGCTGACAGTGTGGGGCCTGCTTGGGATTCTCTCTCTCCTACTCTCTCTGCCCCTCCCCCACTCTCTCTCTCTCTCAACAAATAAATAAAACTTTAAAAAAACAAAGAAACAAAGAGAGCTGATCAAAGCCAACATCAGACTCCTTTCTTTTTTTGTATTTTTTCTAAATGTTTCTTTTTTTTTTTTTTTTAATTTGAGAGAGAGAGACAGAGAGACAGAGAGACACCGGGGGAGAGGGAGAGGCAGAGGAAGTCCTAAGGAGGCTCCTCGCCCAGCATGGGGCCCAACACAGGGCTCAATCCCATGACCCTGTGATCATGACCTGAACTGAAATCAAGTTGGAGGCTCAACCAAGTCAACCAGGCACCCCCAGACTCTTTTCACGTTCGTGTACATCCCTGCTCACGTGATTTTTAAAAATCTAAGATTTCCCCAAGAATTGCCTATCAAAAACTGTGCTGTTTCTAGCTCCTGAGTAGTAAAGACTGGGTCTCCAGCATTGGCCAATTCTGACTTGGTTCTATTCCCAAGGTCTCGCAGAGTATTTAAAAAACAACAACAACAGCAACAACAAAAACACTGATCTTCACATCTGGAGTTTTTATTAAAATGCTGTCTAATTCCTTGGCCATATAAGGCACATTTTAAAAAGATGGTACAGGGTGGTTAAAAGTCATGCCCAACGTCACTCTGACTGGAAACTTTTATAGTATTTTATTTTCAGCTTATAACCTAATAAACACAGATAACATGGAACTTCTAGAGACCCTGCCAAATATAGTCCACTGACCCTGGATGAGCTCTTCATCTAATCTGAGCTGATACTATGTTGGGGCTAGTTTATTCTCAGCTACACTGTATAGAAATAAGCTAACGTACAATTTTTTAAAATCTGTGTTAAAATATATTGTCGCTCTTTAGGTCCTTATCTTTACTCTGTATCCTCCATACTTCAAGTGTTCCCTAGCTCACATTAACTTGAATATAAAGTTCCACTGAATTAAGCTGGTAACATGGCAATTTGCAGAATAATCCAGAGATTCAGATGCTAATGCGATATACAATGTGATTCGTATATGTGATTACGTGTTTAGTTTTCCTTCATTGAAAGTTGTTCTAAATGTACAAATACATTTACTTTGCATTCATCCGATAGGTAGCCAGCCATTCATGTATATGCTGTGAAAAGGTCGTTTATTTATTTATTTTAAATGCTTACTTATTTTTTTTGAGAGAGAGAGAGAGTGGGGGAGGGGCTGAGAGAGAGGGGGAACAGAGGTTCTGAAACGGGCTCCGCACTGACAGCAGACAGCCGGATGCCAGGCTCGCAAACTGTGAGATCATGACCTGAGCCGAAGTTGGATGCTTAACCAACTGAGCCACCCAGGTGCCTCTGTGAAAAGGTTTTTTAAGCTTTTTGTTAAAAATAGCCAAGACTTGATTGCAGATCAAAAGTCACATATTTGACAGTAATGTCAAGATCTTCAATAGTTTCAGCTGTATAGAAAAAGAAAATGGGGGCACCTGAGTGGCTCTGTTGGTTGAGCGTCTGACTCTTGATTTTGGCTCCAGTCATGATGCCAGGGTCATGACATTGAGCCCCATGTCAGGCTCCACACCGAGCATGGAGCCTGCTGAAGATTCTCTCTCTCTCCCCCCCCACTCCCCTGCTCATACTCTCCTCTAAAATAAAAAATATATCATAATATAATAAAATAAATATAATATAATATAATATAATACAATATAAAAACAAAGATAAAATTAAAAAATAGAAATAGACAATTAACAAAAGAAAAACTAAGCAGAAGCAAAACTTGAAGAATCTACTCAAGAAGTCCAACAGATAGGGCAAATGCTTGGCAAACCTCAATTTTGTTAGCTTTCTCCTCAAGGTTAATATTGTGGGACTTTTTAAAAAAATTTTTTTAAATGTTTATTTATTTTGGAGAGAGAGAGAGAGAGGGAGCACGAGAAGGGGAGGGGCAGAGAGAGAGGGAGACACAGAATCTGAAGCGGGCTCCAGCCTCCGAGCTGTCAGCACAGAGCCCGACGTGGGGCTCAAACTGACGAGCCGTGAGATCATGATGTGAACTGAAGTTGGATGCTCAACCGATTGAGCCACCTAGGCACCCCTGTGGGACTATTTTATAACAAGGTTATTCTGGGACATTCCTATTTAATCTCCTTTACATGACTTGAGACCAAATGATTTCTACTCCAGAGAAAACACTATTATGAAAGGTTTGGGTAGTTAGCACAGTAGCATTTGCCTAGTGGGGATTCAAGTTTTATTCAAGTAAGCACTATCTGGTCAGTAATTTATTTGATCCCAATTAATTTCAGGAACCTTCCAAGAACTTTTATGAGTTCTTAAGGACTTCTGGAGCTTGCATTGATTTCTAATATATTATATCTCATGGTAACAGTTCCACTATTTTTAGAAAAGTTGAACTCAATGTGTACTACAATTCCATTTTAAGAAACTATCTGGTAAAAATGTTATGTTTCACAAGACTGTTGAGGATGTTAACCACATTACATACTGACTTCTTTGTGAGAACCTCTAGTAAATTTTTCTCTGAAGATTTCAATTGCAGGAACTTGAACTAATTAATTTTCAAAATCTGACTGCACTGAATCTTGTTCTAATTATGATGCTCTCTTTACATTTGTTCCTGGAAAATGTAGTCAAATTGAGGTTGCTTTCTGGGTATACAAACCCTTGTATCATGAATTGTTTTTTTCACAAGCCTCCACCTTTAGTTTATTTTTTTTCTTTTCTTTTCCTTTAGAGTTAAATCCTTACTCTAAAAAACTTGCATTTAAAAAGTCACCTTGGGGCATTGGGTGGCTCATCTGGTTAAGTGTTCAACTCTTGATTTCGGCTCAGGTCATGATCTCATGGTTGTGAGATTGAGCCCCGCATCAGGCTCCACACTGGGCTGGGTATGGAGCCTGCTTAAGATTCTCTCTCTCTCTCTCTCTCTCTCTCTCTCTCTCTCTCTCTCCCTCTATCCTTCTCCCACTCGCTCACTTGCTCTCTCTCTCCCTCTCTCTCTCTCTCTCTCAAAAAAAAAAAAGTAACCTTGACTTCCCATATTTTCTTTCCTAAAGACATGAAAAACTAAAATGAAAATTAAAAACAAAATACCACCCTCAGCAGAAGTTAAAGCCAGAAAATGCCGAAACTTCAAAGGAACTGATTAAAAAAAGATAATAGTAGTGTTGAAGGCAAGATTCACCAATGGATGCCAAAATTAGTGGAGGCAAGTCTGAGGAGGGATAGAATATTTCTCAAAGAACCTCCTCAAGGTAGTTTACATATTACAAAGAGAATACATCAGGGAAACCCGGCAGATAGCACCTTAAACAAGTGATCAATGTCACCGTCACCAGTGGTAAGACATTTCGGTATCATGTGCCCCTTGATATAATGCACTTGAGAAAGGAAGAACATCATTTCCGTAGTATTCTTGCCAAAAATGCCTAACCTCAGTGCAATCATGAAAAAACATTAGGCAGACCCAAAGTGAGAAACAGCTTAGAAAATAACTAGTACCCTTCAAAGATGTCAAGGTCAAGAAAGAGACAGAAGACTGAGAAACTGCCACAGATTGGAAGAGACGAAAACGACACGGCTACTACACGTGGCGGTAGATCCTAGAACAACGCAAAAGGAACCCTCGCGGGAAAACCGGTGAAATTCAAATAAGCCCTACAGTTATTACCAGTGCAAATGCATTCTGCCAACGTTAAAGGATCTTACTGTTCATTTCCTCATTTTATTGGATGTACCATTGATAAATAGGATGTTGACACAGGGTAAGCTGGGTGAAGGGTGCATGGGGATTTCTCTGTACTATTTTTACAACTTTTCGGCAAGTGGAAATTAAGTTTTAAAATAAAAAACGTTTCAAAAATTCACCGTCAATCTTTTTTATAAGTAAGGTTTTCCTAATTACTGTTTGACATTCTCTCAATTCGCCCTAAGCTCATGGCTTCCCATTATATCCCCTTGGACTGCCTCCGAAATTTCTTCCTGTCTAGTGCCAATCCAAATATTGTACTTCAAGGATCACCTCCTCTATAAAACATCCTCTGAATATTACAGACCTTCTCAGATTTCCCAGCATTATACACTAATCTAGAATTTTATTATGCAGAGTTATATAGTTTTTAAAGTTCTTTTATGCTTGTATTTCTCATTATCGCTACAATAATAAAAGCTTCCAGAAAGCAGGGACAAAGTTACCTTCCTTTTTAGGATCAGCACTGAGCTAAGTGTATAGTAAATGCTTGTTAAATATATGTTGCCTCATTCACCCACAAATTATTAAGGAAACTAGAGATGTGGACGTTCAAAATACCCATATACTTGTGAAAGGTAAGGCTTGTGAAAAAAACAATGATCTTGGTGCCCTTAGACATCAAATATGGGACTAAATGGGCCATCCATTATGACCTAAGTATGGCAATTCTAATAATTTCTTAATCTCAGGAAGTCTCAAAAATGGATGATACTTTCAATCTAATAAAATAGTCTGGGTTGAATAAACACCATCATCCACATTAGAATTGCAATCATTAATAGAATTATAGGCCTAAATTGTAACTCTTTAAAAGCTCATTGGAAGATCTGTTAAAATCCCTTATTCAATAATAATATTAGATGTACAGTAACATAAGCAGCTGTCACAAATAGATTCAAAGATATCAAACTTTGATGAGATATTTTCCATGACCCAGGGTTGCTTCCTCAGAGTATCCCTAGGATGTCTACTGATCTATTAAATTCACGCAGTGGGAACAAATGTCCATTTTCTTTGCCAAGTAAATACCATAGATGAATATTAAAAATTGTTCTGTTCGCCAAAATTCACATCTGCACACACTTAAAAATGTAGCTTTTCTTTTTTCAATAACAGTTTGTAATACATTCTGGAAAATACAAAAAATATTATACAATACACCTGGCTGGTTAGTCAGCCATAAGTGCAATGATAGGGCCTATATTATTATTGGAATTAATTAGTATACTCTAAATTGTGGACGCATGTATCTCTCTCTCTCTAAGGATGAGATATATTCCCCAAAAAGTTACTTGAAAGAGAGCTGGTTGTGAATCAGAACATAAAGTTCAAAATACACTCTAATGATGTAAGGGACCAGTTAAAAAATATTTTTGAGGAAAAAAAGAGAAAACAATATTTTCAAGGGGAACATAATGTCAAACATGGAAGTTAAAAAGATTTTCTACACAATTTGGTGATTCCAATACTTAAAAAAAAACTTATCAAAGTAATATTGTTTTTTTAAAAAGTCATTCATTCACTGAGAAGGACATATCAAAATGGTTTTTTGTTTTTACCAATTTTTCAGATGAGGTCAGGTGCATTCAGGGTGGTATGGCATAGACTTTTCTTTTCTTTTTTTTTAACCAATTTTTCAATATGTGTGTAGAAGACCTACATTTTTGGCCTGACTTCAATATTGTTACATTTGTAAAATTTTTATTGTTTTATTTTATTTTTTAACATTTATTCATTTTTGAGAGTGAGAGAGACAGAGCATGAGCAGGGGAGGGGCAGAGAGAGAGAGGGAGACAGAGAATCCGAAGCAGGCTCCAGGCTCCGAGCTGTCAGCACAGGGCCCGACGTGGGGCTTGAACTCACAGACTGAGAGATCATGACCTGAGCTGAAGTCGGACACTTAACTGACAGAGCAGCCCAGACACCCCTAAAAATTTTATAATTTTAAATAGCAGAGGCTCTCAATTGAATGCGATATTGAGAATATATTCATAAATTATATTATTTTAAACATTTTAAAATCATTTTGATTTTTAAAAAGGATGATCAATATGGGGAGTCAAGACCAAGAATAATTTGCATCTTAAAAAGAGGTATTTAAAAATACCCATGACTTTGCCTATCATATGTTTGTTTGTATTATTGTTATTTTTAAAAATCATATACATATCACTGGACATAACAAAATAAACTGGGAAATTACAAATGCGCCTGCCTCCACATCCTATATGCATTTTCTCCGATTGGTGTAATCTCATTTGATTTTTCTTAGGTTAGGTTTGTTTTGAGAAGTCATTTTCTAAAAGTCACCAGTCTAATAAAATAATTATGTCAGTGAGAGTGTTGAGAAAGATCTTGATATATTTTGCTTCATTAAAAAAAGAAACTCACAAGGAAAATTATTAAATAACAGGTACTTCTCTGATTATGTAGAAATCCCAAAGGATCTATAAAAAAAAAAAAGTGAAAGGTCATAGGCCACAAGATCAATATTAAAAAATCGATTGTATTTTTATATATTAGCAACCAACAACTGGGAATTAAAGTTAAAAACATGAAATGGTTAGGTATAAATCTAACAAGATAAATGCCAAATCTGTATGCTGAGAGCTATAAACCTTGATGAAAGAAATTAAAGAAACCCTGAATAAATGGCAAGATAGTCTATTTTCATGGATTGGAAAATTCAAGATCATTAAGATTTCATTTCTTTCCAAACTCACAAATAGAGTCAACACAGGTTTTTAAAAACCCCAGCAGTATTTTATGCAGACTTTACTATGCTGATTCTAAGAAAAGCAAAGGAACTACCATAGGCAAAACGTTCTTGAAAAAGAACAAAGTTGGACAACTTACAGCACCTGTCTCCTAGACCAATTATAAAACTACATTAATCGACACCCTGTCGTATTGGAAAAGAACAGTCATGTATATCCATTGTACGAAATTAGAGTCTAGCAGCACACTACATATTTATGGTCAATTGATTGTCAACAGGCTGCAAAGGCAATTTATTTATTTATTTTTTTCATTAATTTTTTTTTTTTAACGTTTATTTATTTTTGAGACAGAGAGAGACAGAGCATGAACAGGGGAGGGGCAGAGAGAGAGGGAGACACAGAATCCAGAAGCAGGCTCCAGGCTCTGAGCCGTCAGCCCAGAGCCCGACGCAGGGCTCGAACTCACAGACCGCGAGATCGTGACCTGAGCTGAAGTCGGATGCTTAACCGACTGAGCCACCCAGGTGCCCTGCAAAGGCAATTTAACAGAGAAAAGATAGTCTTTTCAACAAATAGTGCTGAAACAATTGAATCATTTTTTTACATTGATTATTTTTTCTTTTATTTTGAGGGAGAGAAAGAGAGAGGGAGAGAGAGAGAACGCCAAGCAGGCTCTGCACTGACAGCACAGGGCTCAAACAGGGCTTGAACCCATGAACCACAAGATCATGACCTGAGCCGAAATCAAGAGTCGGACGCTTAACCAACTGAGCCACCCAGGCGCCCCCGAAACAATTGAATCTTAATCTGTGCCTTGCACCATTCCAAAATGGTCACCAAAACTGACTCAAAATGGAGCACAGATCTAAATATAAAACTTAAAACATAAAACTTCCGCAAGGAAACAGGAGAAACTCTATGTGACTTTATGTTGGGCACAGATTTCTTAGATATGACACCAGAAATGTGATCTGTAAAAGAACAAAGTGATAAATTAAACCTCATAAAAATTAAGAAACCCTGCTCTCTGAAAGGCACTATTTAAGGATGAGAAGTTAAGCCACTGACTGTGAAAAGTGTGTGCAAGTCATACATCTTACAAAGGCCTTGTATCCAGAATATATAAAGAACTATCAAAATTCAATAAAAAGAAAACAAACACATATAAAATCAGAAAAACATTTACGCTTTACCAAGAGTGATAGTCAAATGACACATACCTGAAGATGTTCAACATTATTAGTTATTAGGGAAACACACAAGCCATGTGACACAGCCGTTAGGATAGCTAAAATGACATTACAAATTCAACAATATCAAATGCTGGTGAGGATACAGAGCACCTAGAACTCATAGATGCTGTCCGAATGCAAAATGATACAGCCAATTTGGAAAACAGTTTGGCAGCTTCTAAGAAAGTTTAAAAATACAGTTATGGGCGCTTGGGTGGCTCAGTCAGTTGAGTGTCCTAGTTCAGCTCAGGTCACAAATCGTGCGGTTCCTGAGTTCAAGCTCTGCATCGGGCTCACTGCTGTCAGCACAGGGCCTACCCCAGATCTTCCATCCCTCTCTTTCTCCGCCTCTCCCCCGCTCACGCTCTCACTCTCACTCTCAAAAATAAATGAACATTTAGAAAATATACATATAAACAGTTAACATGCAACTCGGCGATCCTACTCCTTGTTATTGACCCAAGCGGAATGAAAAATTTATGTTCCTACAAAACCCTTACATGAATGTTTAACCACCCAAATACTTCTCAACTAGCGAAGGGACAAAGTTGGTACATGTGTGCAGTGGAATATTATTAGCAATAAATAAGAATAGACTGCTGCTACACACAAGAACATAAATGAATCTCAAACGCATGATGCTAAAGGGAAAGAAACCAGACACAAAGGGCTGTAAACAGAATGATTCATTTATATAACATTCCAGAAGAGGCGAATCTAATAGTCACAGAAAGCAGATCAGTGGCCACTGGGAATTGGGGCTTAAGGGAAGTGGGATTGACAACAAAGGGTCTGGAGAATATTCGAGGTGGTGGAATAGTTGGTTCATCTTGATTGTGGTGACGGCTTGTCAAGAGTTGCATAATGAAACATCATCAGTAGGTGAATTATATCTTGATAAAAAAAAATGTTTTTAAGAGAAGACACCTGATATGGGAAAAAGCCTGATGTCTTCTGGAGCTGGTATAAGAAGGAGTAAGACAAGGACAGGTCACATCTCTGAATGAGGACAATGAGTTCACCAGGTCTTCCTGGCAGAGAGAAAAAAACACACGTAAAGCTGTGAAGGCAGAATGCTTCTGGCCTCTTTGTGGAAAAGGGAACCTGGTGGGGCGGGCGCACAGCACAGGTTGTGTCTGTGGTGGGGAGACAGCTGAGAAAGGTAGACGATGATCCCAACTCACACTCGTTTTGATGGCAATTGGAGAGACAAAACAAATCAAAACCAAGTGTTGGTTGGGGCATCTGAGTGGTTCCGTGGCTTAAGTGTCTGACTTCAGCTCAGGTCATGATCTCACGGTCTGTGAGTTCGAGCCCCGCGTCGGGCTCTGCGCTGACAGCCCGGAGCCTGAAGCTTGCTTCACATTCTGTGTCTCCCTCTCTCTCTGCCCCTGCCCCACTCACTCTGTCTCTCAAAAATGAATAAATGTTAAAAAAAAATTTTTTTTTTATATCAAGTGTCGGCAATGATGTGGAGAAACTGGAACCCTCATGCACCTGCCAGTGGGAATGGAAATAAGGCTCCAGCTACGGGAAAGAGTATGGAGGGTTCCTCCAAAAAGTTAAAACAGAATTACCACCTGGCCCAGCAATTCCACACTGAGTATTATACCCGAAATAATTGAAAGCAGAAACTCAGACAGATATTTGCACACCCAGATTCATAGTAGAATGAGTCACAACAGCCAAAAAATGGAAGCAACCGAAATGTCTACTGATGGGCCAAATGGGTAAACAAAGTGTGGTGTATCATACAGTGCAGTATTATTCAGCCTTTTTTAAGAAAAGGAAACTCTGGGGTGGCTTGGTGGCTCCGTCAGTTAAGCGTCCAACTGTTGATTTCGGCTCAGGTCATGATTTCATGGTTCCTGAGATCGAGCCTGGCATTGGGCTCTGGGCTGACAGTGCAGATCCTGCTTAGGACTCTCTCTCTCTCTCTCTCTCTCTCTCTCTCTCTCTCTCTCTCTCTCAAAATAAATAAACTTTAAAAAAAGAAGTATTAAAAAAGGACACTCTACACATGCTACAACGTGGATAAACCTTGAAGACCTTGTGCTAAGTGAAACACACCAGTTACAAAAAGATAAATACTGTTTGATTCCACTCTCAAGAGGTACCGAGGGTCACCAAGTCCATAGAGAGAGAAGGTAGAATGCTGGGTGCCAAGGGCTAGGGGAGGGAGAAATAGAGAGTTAGTGTTTAATGGGGACAGATCAGGTTTTGCAAGGTGAACAATCTACCTTGTCCAGAAGGTCCTGCTGGATTCTACCCCTCCCCCACAGACTTCCTGGGAGTTCCTCAAGTCATGCTGGCCAACAGACCTAGACAATGGCTCTGATTTCAGTTAAATGTAATCACAATTTCGTTTGTTCCCATTATCCCTGCCCATTAAAGGAAATCTCTTTGAGGGGAGAGGCTGTTTTCATATTGCCAGTGTCTAATCTGGCCCAGCAATGAGATTTGTGTGTGTGTTTTTTCTTTTTGTAAAGTAAGCCGTGATTCCCACCATGGGGCTTGAACTCACGACCTCAAGATCAAGAGTTGCATGCTCTACCGGCTGAGCCAGCTAGGCGCCCCGAGATTTGTTTTTTAAAAAGATCCCTGTCTCAGGAGCAGAGAGAGTGTCTCTGTCTTACCTTCTTCTCTCCGAGGTCAGATGGTCATGTGTCCCTCAGACTACCCGCCTGCTCAGTCTCAGGACCAAAACCATCTTCTCCTTTCTTCCCTAGCAGACCCGGGATCTGGCTTTCCTTGGGGGAGGAGTAGTCTAAAGTCAGAGAAGCCCACATTTCCTTTGGCACTCATCAGGGTTGCAGGAGCAAAAGTGGGAGCCCTGCGAGCAGGCTGCAGCTAGGCAATCAAGCTTTGCTTCTGCTTTTCTTTGAAGCCCCCCTGCCCTGATGGAAAGATGACCTGGACCAGGGGAAGGGTCTTCGAGAAGCCCCCAGCCTCGCACGCAAGGCTGAGGAGGGACTGGTGACATCACAATCGTGCCGCTCAGTTTCTGATGTCAGCTAATGTGACACCAGGACTGAAGGGCCGGCCGGCACATCCTTTTTTTGTGTGCAACTCTGGTCTCTCAGGGCGGAAAAGGGGAAGCAGGCGGAAGACGTCCCAGGGCTCGGGGCAGGACACTAGAACTAGCTGGTGACTGGTACATCGCAGTCGGACTATGATGTGGTTATAACACAGAACGTTCTGAAAAACCACATGATCCCATCCCACAGAGATGAACTAGCGTATTTGCATTTTTCCCATCGTAAACATAATCTATGACCTCTTTTCTCTGGATGGGTCTCACATCCCGGATCAAATCCATCAAGAAGCCGTGCTGGCACTAGCTTCAAATACACCCAGAACCTGACCACCTCCACTGACGCCACTCCGGTCCAAGCCCCCATAATCTCTCCCTTGGGGTACAGCAGTACCCCTCTAATGGGTTTCCCACTCTCATCCTCACACTGCCAGAATGATCTTTGCAAGTCCAAGTTGGATCACATCACTCCTTGGCCCGATGCCCTAACGTACTTCCATCACGCAGAGTGAAAGTCAAAGTCCTGACGGCCTCGCAGGCCCTATGTGATCAGGACCCCTGGGATCCCTCAAACCTCATCTCCTGCTCTCTCGCCCTGTCTGCTCTACTCTCCCCACACTGGTTCCCAGCTGGTCCTTCACCAAGCCAGGCTTGCTTGGCCTTTGCGCTGGCTGTTCGCTCCATCAGAAACTGCTTCCTCCAGGCATCCATATCGTTCATTCAACCCCTTCCTTGACTTTCTCAATGAGGCCAACCCGACCGCATTACTTAAATGTCCCCGATTCTGGCACTCCAGAGTCTCTCTTCATCTTTTCTATCATTTCCTATCCAGTAGCACTTAGACACTTTTTTGTTTGTTTGTTTGTTTAACAATTCACTGTAAGTTCATTATGTGGCATGCTCACTATTTACTGTCTGTCTCTCCTGCTAGAATGTGAGCTCTGAGGACACAGGAATATCTGCCTGCTTTGTTCATTACCACATCAAGCATCTAGGATGGCTGTACACAAAACAGGCACCAAATGCTGAAAGCATTAAGAGAGTGCCATGGCCTGCTAACCGTCCCTCAGCTAGCTAGCTTTCTTTCCCTCCCTCCCTCCCTCCCTTTCTAAATTTATTTTAATTCCAGTATAGTTAACATACAGTGTTGTATTAGTTTCAGGTGTACAATGGAGTGATATGCTCCCACACATCGCCCAGTACCCGTCGTGACAAGTGCACTCCTTAATCCCTATCGTATGTTTCACCCATCCCCTCTGGTAATCACCATTTTGTTCTCTATAGTTAAGAGTCTGTCTGTCTCTCCCTCTCTTTTTTTAATTTGCTCGTTTGTTTTGTCTCTTAAATTCCACACGAGTGAAATCATATGGCATTTTGTTCTCTCACTGACATATTTCACTTAGCATTCTACTCCCTAGCGCCATCCATGTCATTACAAATGGCAAGATTTCATTCTTTTTTATGGCTGAATAATATTCCATTGTGTGTATCTATATCTATATCTATATATCACACCTTCTTTATCCATTCGTCTATTGACGAACACTTGGACTGCTTCCATATCTTGGCTATTGTAAATAAAGCTGTTTTAAACATAGGGCTGCATGTATTCCTCCGAATTCGTGTTTTTTGTATTTTGGGGGGAAACAGTAGTGCAGTTACTGGATTGTAAGGTAGTTTTATTTTTAACTTTAGGAGGAACCTCCATACTGTTTTCCACAGTGGCTGCACCAGTTTGCATTCCCACCAGCAGTGCATGAGGGTCCCCTTTCTATATAGCCTTGCCAACACCTGTTGTTTCTTGTGACTTTTATTTTAGGCATTCTGACAGGTGTGAGGTGGTATCTCATTGCAGTTTTCATTTTCCTAATGATGAGTGATGTTGAGCACCTTTTCGTGTGTCTGTTGGACATCTGGATGTCTTTGGAGCAATGTGTTTATGTCCTCTGTCCATTATTAAATTGGATTATTTGTTCTTGGGTCTTGACTTGTATAAGTTCTTTATATATTTTGCATACTAACCCTTCTTTGGATATATCATTTGCAAATATGTTCTCCAATTCAGTAGACTGCCTATTAGTTTTGTTGATTGCTTCCTTTTCTGTGCAGAAGATTTTTTTTTTCTTATGTAGTCTCAATAGTTTGTTTTTGCTTTTATTTCCCTTGCCTCAGGAGATATATCTAGAAAAATGTTGCTATGGCTAATGTCAGAGACATTAACTGCTTGTGCTCTCTTCTAGGATTTTTATGGTTCAGGTCAAACCATTTTGAGTTTATTTTTGTGTATGGTGTAGGAAAGTGGTCCAGGGTCATTCTTTTACACATAACTGACCAGTTTTCTCAACAGACTGTCTTTTTCCCACTGGATATTCTTTCCTGCTTTGTCAAAGATTAATTGACAATATAATTGTCAATTTATTTCTGGGTTTTCTATTCTGTTCTATCGACCTATGTATCTATTTTTGTGCCAGTATGGTACTGTTTTGATCACTGAAGCTCTGCAATATAACTTGAAGTCTGGAATTGTAACACCTCCAGCTTTGCCTTTCTTTTTCGAGATGGCTTTGGCTTTTTGAGTCTTCTGAGGCTCCATATAAATTTTAGGGATTTGTTGTTGTTGTTATTGTTGTTCTAGTTCTGTGAAAAATGCTGTTGTTATTTTCATAAGGAATGCATTAAATCTGTAGAGCGCTTTGGGTAGCGTAGACCATTTTAACAATATTTGTTCTTCCAACCCATGAGCATGGAACATCTTTCCATTTCTTTGTGTTGTCTCCAATTTCTTTCACCAGTGTTTTATAGTTTTCAGAGCACAGGTCTTTCACCACTTCAGGTAGGTAAATTCCTAGGTATCTTATATTTGGTACAATTTTAAATGTGATTATTTTCTTTTTCTTTTTAGAAATTTTTAATGTTTATTTATTTTTGAGAGAGAGAGATGGAGTGCAAGCAGGGGAGGGGCAGAGAGAAAGGGGGACACAGAATCCGAAGCAGGCTCCAGGCTCTGAGGTGTCAGCACAGAGTCCGAAGTGGAGCTTGAACCCAGGAACCGTGAGATCGTGACCTGAGCTGAAGTTGGATGCTTAACTGACCGAGCCACCCAGGCTCCCCCAAATGGAATTGTTTTCTTAATTTTCTTCCTTCTGCTTCATTTTTGGTGTATAGAAATGCAACAGAATTCTGAGATTAATCTGTTGTTAGAGGGCTACCTGTTTTGGGTTTTGGTATTGATGTTATGCTAACCAAGAAACAGACGACTAAATCAAAAGAGACGAATATTTTAGAAGTCCACAGTATAGATAATTAAAGACTTTCAGGAAAGTTGTACCAATTTACATTCCCACTAATAGAATTTAGAATTTTGGAGTATTTATCTATTGCACCCTTGGAATTTCATATTGTTAATTAAAAGTGATACTCGGTATCATTTAAAATAATTTGTTTACTCAATACATGAAAAATAGTATCTTGTCTAAATTAGTACTGCCTTCATTACTCATAAGGATAAAGAGCTATATTTAAACCAAATGCACTTTTTCTGGTCATATACTATATTTATTTTTACTGTGTCCCATAATGTATCCAACTTAGTTATATTCATTGGCCATTTTTGATTATTAACTTAATCCTCACGACATTGAATTAGAAAACCCCCTTCCACAGGAATGACTGCCGCCCTCCCATTATAAACAATGATTAGGACAAGACTTGACTCCCATCCCAGAGCTCTACCCATGTGCTATGCCCTCTGACACCTCTGAGAGTCAGACACTCTGCCTACCACCTGATGCCCATCAGCTCGTCCTCTGCCCTCACCTCCCAGAAAGTCTCCAAACAAAGAAGGCAGGAGTATGGATAGGGAGGCTCTGTCCCTTCATTCCAACTTCCTTGAGCCTCCTAACAACTGGAAAATGCTTTTGTCCTAAGTGCATAAAACATTACTGAAATGTTGGCCTGGGATAGAAAAAACATCAGGAAAGGCTAGTTAGAATGTTAACATAATTAGAGTCTAGTTGCCTATAGTTGAAGTTTAGTATTATTTTCAAAAAGGCACTCATTTAAAATCTATGTAGTCAGCATTATAATGTTCAACAACTAAATCATAGGATATATAAAGAGAAGAGATGCCTCCTTCACATAAAAAGCACCCTCATAGTTAGGGTAATCACAGAGCTTAACATGCAGGCTGGGACATGTTTAAAAGTGAAAGGAGGAGGGGGGTGTTAAATCATTCAGGATCCTGGGGCAACAGGTGCAAACTGGGACCTTCCCAGGTAGGTTGGGAGGCGTAAGCCCCCTATTTATGGTAAACCATCAAGACAGTGCCCTAAATTACAATTTCTGTTCTTATTTGTAATCATTTCATCATTGCTGAAGATATTAATGAAATGCACATCTTTTCATTTTTTTTTCTTCAGTGTTATGAAAAAAGATACACAGCTAGTAAGACTCCTACAGGTTCGACCATGAAGCTGAAAGGATCGAAAAGGATTGTGCAGTTATCAATACTCATCTCAAACACACACACACACACACACGCACACGCACAGACGCAAAAAACCTCACAGAAACCAAAATGAACACACACACAAATGCTTTTGGGCACAAATACCTACTTATTTCACTCTCAGTTCTCTCAGTTGGGATATCACTCTCTGAAGATGCCAAATAAATTGTTCTGTTTCCAATAACTTCTAAAGTCAAAATACTATCTTTGTTACCCTGGCCTAACAGAGATTTTCCCTTTATTCTAGGTAGAGATTTTCTCCCTTCAGAAAACCCCAAAGGATAAAACCAACAGCTTCCAGTGAACGGCAGGCTTCCATTGCCAACGGTGCAATTAAGAATATTAGAAAGTTAGGCTGGAGAACAAGGGAGGGTTAATCTTGTAAACTGTAAATATTTACTTTAAAAATAAACAAAGATTCACTTATAATTCTAGATTTTATTTTGAAATAGCCTTAACGCAGAATATACTGCCTTTTAATTTTCTCCAAGTAAAACATAGCTCTCTGGCCTAGGAAAACTAGACTTTGAAGTTAAGCTATTGATTTGCTCTCCCAGATTGCCAGAAAACAGAAGTGCTCTTTAACATGCAGCACAGAGGCGGAGGGAGAATCGGCGAAAGAGTCTGTGGGAAACAGCAAGAGCCATTCAGCAGGGAGCAGCCCCACTGCCATGTGCCACTGTGACTCCACCCTGGCATTGAGTTTGGCGGCCCCACTCAGGTTGGGGCGGCAAACCCTTGACAGCGTAAATATCCAATATCTGCTCTTCTTGTTCAATAGGCAAACACCTCAGACCGCATTCCAGGACTCATCTAGTGGACTCGCTGTGAAACAGGTGACCCGCATGAGAACAAGAAAAAGTAGGAGAGGGCTGGGGATCGGTGCAAAACTGTGTCTCTGAGGAACACACAATTCCTCTTGTGACACAGAAGGTACATAGACCGATTTAACGAAAATACTTGGTTTGGGCTGATTTGCAGATATTGTCGAAACGACAAAAAAGTCTTAGCTCTGGTATAAAACAAGACTTAGGCCCGTTCAGCACTTCAACGAGGTTCCCAATGGAGGTACTCTGAAGATGCTTCGAAATTCTAAACTTTGATATAAATGAATACCAACTCATCACATTCAAAGTATGTGCACCAAGTTTTCCAAGTTGTCATCTGTGCATGTTTTTCTTTTGTACGTTAATCTACTGTTAGGTTGAGAATTATCATTATGGTCCATTCTATCAAACTGTGACTTTTACACCCAGAAGAAAATGCCAACTTGGAAGTTCCTCGACATTTGTGGAATATTGTAAAAGTTAGGCAGGATGTTATTTGTCAATCAATTTTTATAAATCTCAACTGTTTAGGGATAATATTTAATTTAAAAATTTAAGGATATAAAACTTCACATTTTTAGCAAAGGAAAAAGTCAGGGAAAAGATCAAAGTAAAGGGAACAGAATTGAGATTAGAAATCCATTTTAAGCCAAAATGACAATGTCTTCATAAGTTAATATTAATCCTTTAATTATAAATTTCAAAGGTTTAAGTAGTTTCTATGACCTTAGCTTTGAATAATTATGCCATATGGAGCTTTTCTTAAATTTGAAAAAGATGCTGAATTGTTGCTCAAAGCCTTTTAATGACTTCAGGCTGGCAGAATTCCAGTATAATCCTTCAGATACTATTAAAATTACAGACCAGCAGCCCAAGCTGGTAAATGCTATGTCAATTTCATAAGCGCTTTTTACTTAGTAGAGTATGGTGTGGAAAATGTTTGATGTGTTCATATGTTTTTAAATATCAAATTGTGAAGCTTAAAACAACTATTCATGGAGAATTCACAAAGGAAATGATGGATGGATTACACTAAGCACAAACAGGATCTTTTGTGTATCATAAAATTAAATGATAAAGTTAAAAGGCAAACACCAAAAATAGTTGCCACAAAGATAAGAATTTTTTCGTCCTAAATGCAAATGAGCTTATGTAAGGTGCGGAGAAAAACATCAGGTCACTAACAGAAGAGAAATTGTCAAAGGATATGAAGAGGCAATTCTCAGAAAATGAAATATGGACAACCAATTTATTTTAAATGTTCAATCTCAGTCTTAAAATACAAATTAAAACAATAAATTATTGACCAAAAACTACCCAAAAATTAAAGAAAAGTATCAATAATGAGGACTGGTTAGATAAAACAGATATTCTGTTGTGGAAAATATAAATTAGTACAACCTTTTGGAAAAAGTAACCTGACCCCATAATTCTACTGGGATCTTAACCTAAGGGGAAAAAAATGGAAATGTTGACAAAAATTTACATAAGAAGATGTTAATCTCTGTATCAATGTAGGCAATTTTTTAAGAAGCTAAATGTTCAAAAATAAGAGAATGCTACAATAAATTATGCTACATTCATAATATGGAATATCATGAAAACTATATTTTCAAAGAATCTCAAATGCCATTGGAATATTCTTAGCGTAACTTTTTAAAAAAGCAAAAGACTGCACTATGTGATCTCATTTGGTGTGATCTCAGTCTGCTAAGTTCATATAGCTATTGTACATGCACATTAAATCACTGCTCTTGGTTTCCTCTGGCCGGTGGTAGTAACAGGAAATTTTACACTTCTATATTTTCCAAATTTTCTAACATAGCACCTTATTTCAAGGAACTTATTTTAAAAGCAACTGAACAGATTTCTGAAACAATGGTAAATTTTCAATCCCAAAGGTTTTGTTTCTTCTTCCAAGATTTTATTTAAATTCAAGTCAGTGAACATATAATATAGTGTTGGTTTCAGGAGTAGAATTTAGTGACTTATCACTTAACATACAACACCCTCCCGCTGTCCTGGCAACAAGCACCCTCCTTAATGCCCATAACCCATCTAGCCCAACCCTCTCCCACCTCCCGCCATCAACTCTCAGTTTGTCCTCTATAGTTAAGAGTCTCTTATGGTTTGCCTCCCTCTCTGTTAAATACCAAAGTTTTAATCAAACTTCGGCAAATGACCCACCACCATCACTTAGTAATATTCTGTAATTTTCAAAGGTTCACGTTTTCTGTGGACTTTGTCTCAGATTGGTTTCAAAAGATTTTAAAAGGTGTGGGGCTCCTGGGTGGCTCAGTAGGTTAAGCGTCCGACTTGGGCTCAGGTCATGGTCTTACGGTTCGTGGGTTCGAGCCCCGCGTCGGGCTCTGTGCCGACAGCTCAGGGCCTGGAGCCTGCTTTTTAGATTCTGTGTCTCCCTCTCTCTCTGTCCCTCCCCTATTCATGCTCGCTCTCCCTCTCTCAAAAATAAATAAACTTAAAAAAGAGATTTTAAAAGGTGAGTAAAGCAGCTTTCGCTTTTCAGATGTCAATCATTGCCTCTCTTGGATTCTCTGTTGCAAATCTTTCGACCTTGTAGAGGCATTACAGGTTTCTCTTCAAGCCGCTGAAGATGTCAGCAAGGCCTGAATTGATGCAGACAGAGGCTCAGGTAGGGGCTGGACTCAGGAATTCTCTCATGACCTCAATGTTGTAAGTGCCACCAACAACCCAACCACAGGGAGTGCCACGTTCAGAGTATTTATTATTCTGGTGTTATTCTCCTCTCCTCTTTGAACCTCACTTTTATACTTAATGAGAGAAAAATTAATTTCTAAACCCCCCAATTCTGACAGGATTCCAAGCTGCTGGCGAATATTTCAACTTTCAGATTTAAAACGTGACAAAACATTAAATCTTTTATAAAAATACAGTAGAAGAATTCAACTGTCCCACACAATGACACAACAGGCGGCAATAGGATTGTCTACCAGTTTACTGGTGTTAATTCAGATTTTTATATTAAGAATTCTACTGGGGAGCCTGGGTGGGTCAGTCAGTTGAGCGTCTGACTTCGGCTCAGGTCATGATCTCGCAGTTTGTGGGTTCGAGCCCCACGTCGGGCTCTGTGCTGACGGCTCGGAGCCTGGAGCCCGCTTCGGATTCTGTCTCCTTCTCTCTCTGCCCCTCCCCCGCTCACGCTTTGTCTCACTCTGTTTCTCAAAAATAAATAAATGTTAAAAAAAAATTTTTAAGAACTCTACTAATTTGTGTAAAAAAAAAACTGTCTGAAAAAAGCTTTATGCTAGACATTTAACGTACTAAGAAACATGAATATTTGAATATAAAAATGTATCTTGTCCCATCGGAAGTATTTACAATGGGTCAAAATCAAATACGGATGAATCAAAACCAAGGTTTTATTTATTCACACTGCCTTTCACAGTGGCTAGACTGAATTTGTCAGTTCATCATCATTCTTTCATTTCCTCGACATTTATGTATGGTGCTTTGTCTCGGGTGCCACGCGTGGTCCTGGGGCTTTAGAAATGAGTGTTTTACAAGGACGGTTTTCAAGGAACTCAGTCCAGGTCTTCCTGCACTTAGAAATACTGCACTCCTTTCGCTAGTTAAGTTAGAACATTTATCAACCAGAAACACCAACGGCTCTTCCCATCAAGAGCCCGGCACTTGTTTTCTATCACATGGACTTCGGGATTGGCTAATTCCACCAACTCAACAAAAACCAAACTCATGGCACTAAACACCGGTCCACTTTAGCGCTCTTGTCCCTTTCCCCGGACTCTCCTTCTGCCAACAAGTCGCTACATTCTGATGAACCCCTCCAGCACCTTTCACCATGGTGGCTAATGTTACCACGCTAAAACCCCATTTCTGTCCTCTTGTGTTACCTGTGTTCTCAGTTCAATTCAGGACCATTCCATTCTTCCAGACTCACGCTGCCATCGCCCCTCCTCTACCTGCAGGACTCCACATCCACCCGGTCGAATTCCCTTACACCTGCTTCCTGCCACGTTCCAGCCATCTGCCCAGGCTGAAGCCTGGCCATTTCCACCGTCCTGACACTCCTCGCTCAGAAGACTACTGCTATTCTTTACAGAGAATAGAGACGGTATCAGATAGAAGCCCTTCGCAAGTCTCGTCGTGGAACCCCCTTGTACCTTTACCAATCCTCTCCCTTCTTCCGTCCTTGAAAGTCGTGGCTTCTATCGTTCCCTCACTCAGTATATGTGCCAAGTTTTCTAAACACGAGCAGTACAGACATGAACAAGACAGACCCAGATCCTGCTCATGGAGCTCACATTCCAATGGGGGAGTGGGGAGGGGAAGAATAGAAAATAAACGATCAGAAAAATGAAAAGATGATTCCAGACGGTGACCTGAGGTATGAAGACAGGGAAAAACTGAGAGCTTTTTCCCTGAGATCAGGAACACAACAGGGATGTCCACTCTCACCGCTGTTGTTTAACATAGTGTTGGAAGTTCTAGCATCAGCAATCAGACAACAAAGGGAAATCAAAGGCATCAAAATTGGCAAAGATGAAGTTAAGCTTTCGCTTTTTGCAGATGACATGATATTATACATGGAAAATCTGAAAGAGCTCACCAAACTCCACACCCGAAAAACAAATAACCCAGTGAAGAAATGGGCAGAAAACATGAATAGACACTTCTCTAAAGAAGACATCCGGATGGCCAACAGGCACATGAAAAGATGCTCAACGTCGTTCCTCATCAGGGAAATACAAATCAAAACCACACTCAGATATCACCTCATGCCAGAGTGGCCAAAATGAACAAATCAGGAGACTATAGATGCTGGAGAGGATGTGGAGAAACGGGAACCCTCTTGCACTGTTGGTGGGAATGCAAATTGGTGCAGCCGCTCTGGAAAACAGTGTGGAGGTTCCTCAAAAAATTAAAAATAGACCTACCCTATGACCCAGCAATAGCACTGCTAGGAATTTACCCAAGGGATACGGGAGTACTGATGCATAGGGGCACTTGTACCCCAATGTTTATAGCAGCACTCTCAACAATAGCCAAATTATGGAAAGAGCCTAAATGTCCATCAACTGATGAATGGATAAAGAAATTGTGGTTTATATACACAATGGAGTACTACGTGGCAATGAGAAAGAATGAAATATGGCCCTTTGTAGCAACGTGGATGGAACTGGAGAGTGTTATGCTAAATGAAATAAGCCATACAGAGAAAGACAGATACCGTATGTTTTCACTCTTATGTGGATCCTGAGAAACTTAACAGAAACCCATGGGGAAGGGGAAGGAAAGAAAAAAAGAGGTTAGAGTGGGAGAGAGCCAAAGCATAAGAGACTCTTAAAAACTGAGAACAAACTGAGGGTTGATGGGAGG
>NC_064814.1:19268001-19330158 GCF_023721935.1 Panthera uncia | reverse complement strand
AAATAAGCCATACAGAGAAAGACAGATACCATATGTTTTCACTCTTATGTGGATCCTGAGAAACTTAACAGAAACCCATGGGGAAGGGGAAGGAAAGAAAAAAAGAGGTTAGAGTGGGAGAGAGCCAAAGCATAAGAGACTCTTAAAAACTGAGAACAAACTGAGGGTTGATGGGGGGTGGGAGGGAGGGGAGGGTGGGTGATGGGTATTGAGGAGGGCACCTTTTGGGATGAGCACTGGGTGTTGTATGGAAACCAATTTGACAGTAAATTTCATATACTGAAAAAAAAAACACAACAGCTTAAAAAAAAAAAAAAGAAGTATGAAGACAATGGGACCAGCAACGCCGGTAGAGCTGGGCAAGATTTGGAGAGCGAGGTCAGAGAAGGACACTGAGCAGTGCAGAGTGAGGAGGAGGAGAGCCACAGAGACTCCAGGGGAGGGGAAGAACATCCCAGGCTGAGAGGCGGCAGGTATAAAGGCCTGGAGGAAGGAGAGGGCGAGGCAGGCTCCAGGAACAAGCCAAGGTCTCACACGGCTGGATCCTCGCGGCCAAGGGCCCAGGGTGGGCCTGTGCCACTCTTTCAACCACACCCTTATGTCTCAGATGGCAAACCCTCAAGTGTCTGTGGTTCTCTGCCTCACTAAGCTCTTCCTTTCCACTAGTTCCCTTCTCCTGTATTTCAAGACATTTGCAGCCTAAAAATATACTCCTTTGGAACTACACCTTCCTTTTAATATCCGGTTTTCTGAAACAACAGAGTATTCACGAACCTTCCCTTCCTCACTCCTTTCTCATCTTCTGCAACAGGGTTCCTGTCCACACTATCCCTTGAGGGTTCTGCCCAAGATCATCAGTGAATTCTCAGTTTCAAATCCCGTGACCTCTCCTCTGCCCTCACCCTTCCTGATTTTGTGTCACATTCTTGAAAATCCTCCTTTCCAAATATTCTCTGCCTTTGCGTCCATGAAAATATAGTCTTCTCAGATTCCTCTTACCTCAATGACCCTTCTTTGGCTGCTTCCTCCCCAACATCTTCAGTGAAGTTCTTCCTTCACGGCTGACTGTTTTCTTTCTATATTCCTCTCATGAACGGGCCCTCCCTGTGGGTGACACCCCACAGCTGTTTCTTCGAGTCCTGCCCTCTCTTCTGGCTCTCTACAGACGTTCCTTCAACAGCAAGTGAACGTCACAGCTGGGTGGAGTGGGGGCACGTCCAACTCAACAAATGGCACATGCCTTCTCTCTCCCCAACCAGACTTCTCCCTTCCCCATGTATTCAGGGCTGGATGTAACCTTGACAAGTGTAACCAATGCCACCTCTGAGATGATTCTCAGCCATGTTCCCTCCAGCCCATTGTCACCACTAGGCTCTCACAGCCTTCCCGCATTTCTAACGTGCTCACAGAGACCTCCTGCCCGTGTTATTAATCCGGTCCCCACCAATTGGCATTCCCACTGCAACAACACCGACAGAAAGATTTTCCCAAGAATCACTTGAATGCTGACTTTCAGGGCTTAAAAACTTTCAGCAGCTCCTCACCGTTTACCCGATGAAGCTAAAATACTATCACGGCTTTGGAGAGTCTCAGTGATCCTAGACTGTCTTTTAGCCTGATCACTAACCACCTCCCTTGATTAACCTCAATGCCATATAAACAGTTTTGTTTGTCTTGCTATTGTTAAGTCCTCTGGCTTTGAATGCCCCCTTGCATATCTACTAGTCAAAATCCTACATATTACCTATATCTGGTAAAAGTGACACCTCTTCCAGTGAATCTTCCCTGATTTCCTTAACAGGAATGATCTCCCCCAATTCACACTCTACCTTGCATTATGGTTATTTTTCTATGTGTGAATATCTTACTGCCACTGTTACTTTCAGACCTCCTTAAGGACAATACCTTTTTTGTTTCTTTTTTCTATGTGTCCGCACAGTGCCTGGGATGTGCCTTTCTAGGTTACAGAAGATCTTCCAGAAATGTTTGCCAACTGAATCACTAATGGTTCTATTACTATTTTTCTTTATTATCTGCAAACTGCTAATTAGTTACAACACATATAGACCTATAGTTGAAAAGGTTCATCTTCTAGTAAAAAGAAACATCTGAAATATGAGTATATAATGCAAGAAAATTAAGGCCCAGCTTGTATGTTTTTAAGTCTGGTTTTGGTATATCCAATTTTCTGAAATCAGTGTGCAGGGGTTCCTGTGCCATTTCAGAACATCTCCTTAGAAGCACTTTGAGCTGTTGGCTAGAGCTGATTGGCACCAAGGCGAGGGGAGGGGCATGTAAGAGTCACCAGAGAGGATGGGCCGACATCCCTTTCGCTCTCCATCAGTCTCGCTGACCTGCTATTTTCAGAGGGCTAAAACAGTCTCAATAAGGACGATTTCTAATTCCTGAAACTCTGTATATTTTAGCATCAAAACATTCTTATTTTGTACTGCCTTGATGGAATTACCACAAATTCCTCACTTAGGTGTATAAAAGGCATCGCAACCCGGACCCGCCCCCAGTGGCCCCACCACCTGCTCTGTTACTCTTCCTTCAACAACAAATAACTCCACTGGTCCGCTGGCTCCCGCAAGTCACTGTGAAACCGCCCTTGACTGCACCATAGCATACGCCCCTCTCCTTCTCTCTTGACTCCACGTCTGAACCAACAGCAGACACTGTCTGTTCCCTTTTCAGAACCCAACCCGAATCTCATCAGTTTTGACCACTTTTGCTGCCACTGCCCAGGCCCGGGCCTCTGTCATCTCGTCTAAACTTCCTGCAATGGACTTTTCACTGGTGTCCCTACTGCCTTCTGTGCCCTCAGTTCAGTCTATTCTTAGCACGCACAGAGAGATGCTACTCAAATGGGAATCAGAGCATCGTCCCTCCTCTGCTCAAAACCTGCAAAGCCTCCTTACTCTCAGAGAGTCAAAGCAAAACCCTGCCAAGGGCCCACGTAGGCCCACAGGACCTGAGGTTTCTTCCCTAGCCTCATCACCTCCTTCTCTTTCTCCTCCTCGGTCACCATTTCTGGCCACGCCAGTCTCCTCGCTATTTCTCTAAGAAGCCAGGCTACCTTCTGCCTCTTTAGAGTCTTGCTCCTATTTATTTCTGGGTTCAGAGTTATGCTGCCAAGGGCAAAGCCTGATAAAATCCGACCTCCCAAGAAATTAAGACACTATCAGGGAAGCATCTTAGGGTCACAATCCGTGTAACATCAGTGGAGCAGGGGCACCTGGGTGGCTCCGTCGGTTAAGCATCTGACTTTGGCCCAGGTCATGATCTCGTGGTCCGTGAGTTTGAGCCCCGTGTCGGGCTCTGTGCTGACAGCTCAGAGCCTGAAACCTGCTTCGGATTCTGTGTGTGTATCTCTCTCTGCCCCTCCCTCGCTCACGCTCTGTCTCTCTCTCTCTCTCTCTCAAAAGTAAATAAACATTAAAAAAATAAAATAAAATCAGTGCAGCATTAGAATGGTGTTGTGTGTTCTGTGAAGACAGAGTATTCAAAGATGAAGAAGAAAAGGTAAAAAAAAAAATAAGCAGAATTAGAAGACTCTTAGATTACCCTATTCAAGTTTTTTGATCTCAAGATAAGAGACGGGTCTGTAGGAACTCAAGAGGTCATTTACAGCTGCTATGATTTATAACAGTTCACATTTACTACCCAATTAAAATGTTTCCACTTTTTCAGAACATTGAAAGAATGAATATTTGAGATTATACCTGGAATACAAGTCAACCCCAAATGTGTGAACATTATGCTGACATCTTTGTCAAAAATATATAATTCTAAAGAAACTTTTCTTAATCTGAAACATCTATCTGGGAAACTACATCATCACTTATGTCATGCTATTACAAAAGACTGTGAAATATAGAAACAACTACTGGAAAAACTACCAAAGATCTAGTCTTAACCTAGGAAAACTTCGGGCTATCGCCCAAGGATCCCTGCTCAGCACAATACTGGACAGTGTTCTACGCTGCTCTATCACCATGTGTATTCAATCCCTACGGAAATGGGATATTCCAACTATCCCTTCTGTGAACGTCAAGGGAAAAGTTAGGGAACCTACTCCCCGGATTCTTCTCGTGGTGTTTAAACATAGAGCGAGATACTGAAACTGCTCGTGTGAATAGTTTACAAATTTCGGGAGTGGTTCTAGGCCTGCCATCTTTGAGAGATCAAATCCAAGGGTGGCAGCAGTGGTATCCAAACCCGGGTCCCAGGGATCTGTACGAATCCAGCGGGATGCCTTACCTTCTCCAACGCCACGTCTGTCTCAGCGGCATGAGCCCTCTTCAGCTCCAACTTCATCTTTTCTGACTCGGCCTTCAGCTTATAGACCGCGGTCTCGTGGTCCCTTGCAGCCTTTTGCTTCTCCTCTTCACGAAGAAGGCCGAGTTCCACCAGCTGCTGTTTCCGCTGGGAGTTCACGTGAATCAGCTCTTCTCTCAACTTGTGAACTTGGGCTTCCATGTCGGCAATAACCTTATTTTTAAAAATGAAAAACGGGTAGAGGATATGAATAGGAAAAATCATAAAAGAAGAATCACAAAAGATTAATAAATCTACCAAAAAAGTTCCCTTCCTTCCTTCCTCCCTTCCTTCCTTCCCTTATTCTCCCATCCCAGGCCATCCCCTCCTCGTTTAGACATAAATGCTACCTAGAACATTTTACCATATACAACATAGTCCATTTCATTTGCTTCAAATATTTATGTAAATGGAATGTTATATGTATTCCTTTGCAACTTGCTTTTTCAATATTCAACATTATGTTCCGAAGATTCATCTAGTACTTGCTATTGTATTTTCGGGCTTTTTTAAGTTCATTTAAATTGAGAGAGAGAGAGAGAGAGAGAGCTCGTGCACAAGCAGGGGAGAGGTGGAGAGAGAGGCGGAGACAGAGAGACAGAGAGGCAGAGAGACAGAAAGAGTCGCAAACAGGCTCCATGCTGTCAGCGTAGAGCCCGACACAGGGCTCAGTCCCACAACCATGACCTGAACCGAAATCAAGAGTCAGACGCTTAACCAACTAAGCCACCCAGGTGCCCTTGTATTTTCGTTTTTATTTCATATGATGTCTGCTCTGATTTTATGATGTCTAGCATTCTACGTTCTTGGGTTTATTTTATATTCCTCCTCCTATTTTCTTATTTTCAGTATTTAAGTCATTTATTTTTATACTTACTTCTTTTCTGATTTATAAACTTAAGACTATAAATATCCCTCCAACTATTGCTTACGTTTAATCTCTTAGGTGTAGAAATATGAGATTTTCATTATCATTTAGCTCAAACATTTTTAACTTCCATTATTATTTTCTTCTTTGACTTATAAACCATTTAGAAGTACGTTTCTTAATTCCCAAACATATGGGGTATATTAGTTTCCTGAGGCTGCCATTAACAGAGTACTATAAACTGAGTGGCTCAATACAACAGACACCTATTCTCTCACAGTTCCAGAGATTAGTAGTCTGAAATCAAGGTGTAGGTAGAGTGGATTCCTTTTGGAGGCTCAGAGGGAAAAATCTGTTCCATGCCTCTCTTCTAGCTTCTGGGGTTTGCTGGAGATCTCTGGTGTTCCTCGGCTTACAGACGTATCGCTCCAGTCTCTGCTCTGTCTTCACGTGGCTTCTTTGTGTGTCTGTGTCCCTGGGTCCAAACTTTCCTCTTCTATTAAGGACATTGGTCATCTTGGGCCTTCAGGATGTGATTAATGCCTTTATAAAATGGGATTAGTGCCTTTTGAAAGGAGACTCGGAAATCCCTTTCCCCTTCTACCACGTGAGGACGCAGGGAGAAGGCGCTAGCCATGAACCAGGAAGAGGGTCCTTATTAGAACACAAACATGCTGGTGCCTTGGTCTTCGACTTCCAGCTTCCAGAAATGGGACAGGTGCATGTCTGCTGCTTATAACCCACCCAGCCCGTGGTATGTTCTTATAGTAGCCAGGACAGACTAAGACGTAGTCTGAGAGAAACAGACTTGCAAAGGTTTTATCCAAATTCAGACTGATTTGATTTGAAAGCCTTTGTTTTTATCACCTACTATACTGTATCAGAGTTGTAAGAATTTTTTATAGAGAATGACATTTGTTGCATTTTGTTCATTTCTTCTTATTGCACACCCCTAACTTCTCATTTTCACCAGGATGAGTACAAAGCTGCACCCCAAAGTCACAGGGTCATAACGTCTTTGTAAAAAATAAAAAATGAACAAAATAAGTTAGCTTCCCAAAACCACCGAAACCACCCCAAACTGAATTTCTATCTTTGTCGATGTACATAAAAATATTTACTTTCTTTTTTTTTTTTTTAAGTTTATTTATTTATTTATTTTGAGAGAGAGAGAAAGTGTAAGTGGGGGAGGGGCAGAGAGAGAGAGGGCGTGAGAGAATCCCCAGCAGACTCTGTGCCGTCGGCGCAGAGCCCCTCGGGGGGCTTGATCTCACAAACCGTGAGGTCATGACCTGAGCTGAAATCAAGAGTTACGCACTTAACTGAGTCACCCGGGCACGCCCATAAAAATATTTTCAATGGTATAGTCACGTTTAGATGCTGTTCTACCTTTTCCTATACCTAACTTTATGTCTTCGTTTCCATTTATTAGCGTACTGACTCACTCTTAGTAGCTCTTTAATATTTCATCATTGCAGTATATCGTCATTTACTTAATCATATTATTTTTGGAGATTTGTCTTATTTCCAATTAGTCATTATTACATATGCGACACCTATGAATACATGACAGTGCTATTTTGCTTTTAGTTGACATTATGAAGATTATTTCATCAAAAGATAAGAATGACTTTGTAGCTTTTTTTTCAAATTGCTCTACAGAAACAGAGTCCATTTTCCAACGTGAACAACGGTGTATACGGGAACCTGTTTCTGCACACCCGAGCCACCGGTGCACTTCGTAATTCTGTATATTTTTATGAGTTGACTAGGAATGTGATGAGAACTTAAGGAAGGCATTTTAAGTTGCTGGCACATTGATATGCACTGGCTTCAGTCCAATGACGATTTTCAAACAGAAAAACTATACTGAAAAATGTATCAACTAATTATGGGAGAAATAAACATTAAATGAAAGAACTTAATGCTGAAGGCTTCCCTGGGGTATTTAATATTTCAGTCCTTAGCAAGTGCTGATAACTAGAGTGACAGAACTGCCAAGATCAATCTGGAATAGACGTGTTCATTTTTCTTTACGATTATAAATAACGAGCTATCAAACTTCATCCATCTGACTGATACAGAACAGGAGAATTACAACAACATTTAACAAATTAATAAAGGTTGTTATCTGTCTATAGGGGACACACACCGTAAGCACAACTTTTAATCGAGCTGAGTTCAATTAACAGTTAAAAACATACAGACAGACCAGAAAACATGGAAGCAACTGCATGTCCATCAACAGATAGGGGGATAAGCAAAATGGGGTCTGTATGTACGATGCATTGTTCTTCGGCCTACAGAAAGAAGGAAATTCTGACTTATACTATAGCACGGATGAAACTTGAGGACATTATGCTCAGTGAAGTAAGCCAGTCACCAAAAGACAAACACCAAACATTTATACCAATTTCCTTAGAAAGCTAATGACTCTTTTTTTAATGTTTATTTTTGAAAGAGAAGAGAGAGCGCACGTGTGCACAGGTGCGAGCGGGGGAGGGGCGGAGAGCGAGGGGGACAGAGGATCCAAAGCGGGTTCTGTGCCGACAGCAGAGAGCCAGACACAGGGCTCAACCTCATGACCTGATGATGAACTCATGACTCAGATCATGATCTGAGCTGAAGTAGGACACTTAACCTACTGAGCCACCCAGGCGCCCCAGAAAGCTAATGACTCTTCAAACCACTCTGAATCTGACAAGTTCTGGCAAGAGCAGTGAGAGGTTGAAACATCTCATAAATGATAATAGATTGCCAGGATTATCATCAAAGTGGTCCCAAACAAAATTCAAAAATGCATTTTATGAAAGCAAAATGTGTCTAAGTTGAGAACATGTTCATGGTTAAGAAAGAATCATTTGGACTATCTTGGAAATCCAAAAATTGCTCTATAGGTGCTCTTGGAAAAAAGACAACGTTAATAAAGTTATTAATGTATTAGGTTACCTTTGTACCGTCACAGAAAGTTTGTGAGCAATCACCACCAAGAGCTGAAATGTTTCCAATGCGCTACTCTTTAATGTGTAGGTATATGTAATCTACCATTTGTTAGGATCTATGATGTGGAAGCCACCATAAGTGACTTCTAGAGAAGAAACTTTACCCACAGAGTTTAGACTACAATAAATAAGCTACACACACACACACACACACACACACACACACACCCCAGAGAGCCATAAAAGAAGACGATGTGCCATAAAAGTTCAAAAGAGGGAGCCCTTACTTTGAGCTAAGAATTCTGAAAACCTAAATAAAATTGAATGCATCTGAGATGTACCTTAAGAGAGAAATTAGCACCATTTGGGAACAGGGATAAATACAGGACATTTCAGGAAGAAAGAATGAGTTGCATGGAAGAAGAAAAACAGAACGTCAAAGAGGAACAGGAGAAACTCCGAAAACAGAGATTTGCTGCAGATATTGAAGACATTAAACTACAGGGGTTGGAAATCAAGGCACTGGAGGACCAGTAAGATGCCGAAATTGGATGCTGGAAAGGAGTATGTGGGGATGGTAAGTCAAGAAATACTACTGAATCTGTATTAAGAAAGACTAACCTGGAGGCAGTTTACCTCATGGGTTAGACACACCAGAGATGGGAAGGCCAGCAGTAGTGGAAAGAGTGGAATGGATGGGAATACAATTTTAGAAGTAGAACTGAAACGGTTAGGGGAAGGCACCTGGGTGGTGCAGCGGGTTAAGTGCCCGACTCTTGATCTCAGCTCAGGTAATGATCTCGCGGTTCATGGGTTCGAGCCCCACATGAGGCTCTGCGCCGATGGCACGGAGCCTACTTGGGATCTGTGTCTCTCCTTCTTTCTGCCCATCCCCCACTTGTGCTCTCTCAAAAATAGACATTAAAAAAAGGGCTAAACAACTAAATGCATGATGAAGGCAAGGAAGGGAGAGGAATATTGGTGATTTAGGATGGTTACCCCAGGCAGTTTGGCAGATTAGATATTCTGAGAGACCTTCATGAGATGAAACAACTAGATTCTGTACAAAATACAATGTTTTCTTTCTTTGCTCATAGGAAGTAAGAGGAAAATCCAAAAGAAAAAACAAAACAGAAATCACACACTATAAAACTGCATGTGCCAAAAATAGGATAGTGAGCACTGAGCACGCTCAAAAGGCAATGTATCTTGGAGGACAAATGTCTTTACGAGCATTGCAGCTTCTGGGGGCAAGGAATATGGGAGCTGAACATGATTCCATGGAATTAAGTCAGAGGGCCTGGAACAGGACTAAAGTGGTTCTAGGTCCATAGTGTTATTTACTCCTGCCTGATGCTAAAATCAATTCCCTCTGGAAAAAAGTTTCTTTAGTTTAATGTCTCCAAGTTTTCCATAAATTAAGGTAAACCAAGAATGAGCTCATAATTTAAAAATTATTAAATCCAGGGAAAAAACACCATCGGTAAGAGTCAGCAAAAACAGATTCCCACTGGCAGGCACTTCAAATATGAGAATTATGAGAAAAAAAAGATAAAATAACATGTATTAAATGTTTTAAAAAACAAAAGATGAAACATTAAAAAAAAATTTAAAAGGGGCGCCTGGGTGGCTCAGTTGGTTAAACATCTGATTCTTGATATTGGCTCAGGTCATGATCTCATGGTTCGTGAGATCAAGCCCCATGTTGGGCTCTGCACTGACATTGTGGGGGATGCTTGGGATTCTCTCTCTCCCTCTCTCTCTGCCCCTCCCCCCTTTCCCCTTCTCTCTTTCCCTCTCTCAAAATAAAGAAATAAACACAAAAAAATGTTTTTAAAAGATAGAATCACAAAGTGAGTAAGTCACAAGAGACTAAGCAAAAATTATCATATTTGAGAAAGAATCAAATATAACTTCCAAAAAAAGTTTTTGAATAAAAGAATAGATGAGTTAAGGCAGTTTAAACATAGCAAAAGCAAAAAAGTAATGAAACAGAAGAGGGATCTTAATAAATTACTTAGAACACAGCAAATTAATAATCAGAAGATAACTGTAAGTGAGATGTTTAAAGCTATGGAAGGTAAAATAAAAATATCTAATATATGTCTGGAGTTCCAGAAGGAGGGGACAGAAAAGAGAAGATAGGAAGGATATGCAAAAATGAGAATTTTCAGAACTGAGGAAAAATAAGAATCCTCAGGATTAGTGAGCAGAATAAATATCAGACAGGACAGAAAAGGAAGGAAGGAAGGAAGGGCAGGAAGGAAGGAAGGAAGGGCAGGAAGGAAGGAAGGAAGGAAGGAAGGAAGGGAGGAAGGGAGGAAGGGAGGGAGGGAGGGAGGGAGGGAGGGAGGGGTCTAATCTGTATACTAGGTAATGAAATGGCAGAACACAAAAGACAAAGAGAAAAGCTTAAAAGCAGGTAAAGTAAGGGGAAAAAAGAATATATTCAGTAAATGACATCCCAGTAGCAACAAATACACCCAGCACTCAGATTTTGGGTTCTAGTACCATTCCCTGATAAAAGGAAACAGTGGCCCTTAGACAAATGACTGAGTCTAAGAGTGAGCAGGAAATATATAAGATGAACCAGAGCATCTTGCTGTGCTAGTAGTAAGGAAGTGCTCCTTGATGACAGTATATTAAAGACACAAGAACCAACTGAAGGAGCTCCCAATGGCCAAAGCTGGAACAATTTGAGAAAAAAAAAAAAAAAAAAAAAAAAAAGGACTGGATTATATTTCAAAGAATAAAATAAATATCCATGAGTACATACTCATATAAATGATTTAATAAATTAATTAATGGGGGAGAAGAAACAAATCTTCCTTGCAGAGGTATTCCAAATTACAATGAAGGGCATTTTACAAATTCCTAATGGGCACTCCTCAAAACTGTCAAGGTTATCAAAAGTAAGGACAAGCTGACAAACTATCATAGCAGAAGAGACTAAGGAAAGAAGACAACTAAATGTAATGTGATATTCTACATGGGATTGTGTAACAAAAAAAGGACACTAGGTAAAAACTAAGCAAATCTGAATAAGGTATGGATTTTAGTTAATGATGACATATCAACATTGGTGTGTAATTTAAACAATGTACCATATTAACGTAAGATGTTAATAAAAGGGGAAACTGGGTGCAAGGTATATGGGAAAACTTTATACTATCTTCTCAATTTTCACTATAAATTTAAAAATGTTTTTAAAATACGTGTCAGGCTCTGTGTTGACAGCTCAGAACCTGGAGCCTGTTTCAGATTCTGTGTCTCCCTCTCTCTCTGTCCCTCCCCCGCTCATGCTCGCTCTGTCTCTCAAAAAGTGAATAAAGATTAAAAAAAAATTAAATTAGGAACCTTGGCAAAAATAGCAACAACAAAACCAAAATAATCCCCTAATACTTCAAAGTTTTAAACACAGTGTAAATAATTCATGGTTCAAAACAAATTTAAGATAAAAATTAAAGTACTTAGAAGACCCAAGACATTTTTTTTTTCACATTTGTACTGTTTTAAATGGGAATGAGGGGGTTAGTATCAACAGTCATGGGTTCATGGGAGATATTTTATTGTGTCTATTTTTGTGACTTTTAAATTGATTGATGTTGGGGTGCCTGGGTGGCTCAGTCTCTTAAGAGTCCGACTTCAGCTCAGGTTATGACTGCACGGTTTGTGGGTTCAGGCCCCACATCAGGCTCTCTGCTGTCAGCACAGAGCTCAGAGCCTGCTTGGCAGTCTCTATCTCCCTTTCTCTCTGCTCCTCCCCTGCTCATGCATGCTCTCTGTCCCTCTCCCTTTAAAATAAATAGACATTAAAAAAATTTTTAATTGATTGATGTTAACATATTTCCTAATCAAAAATAAATTCATAACATTTAAATAAAAATTCTTAGAAATGGTTTACAAAGAAAATATTACTTACGAAATCCTGAAGGATGAAGGTGAAGTGAAGGAAATATGTGGCCATAACATATTATTTATTTTTAAAAGGCTAATTGTTAATGAAAAAAAGGCCAATTTAAGAAATTACAAGATAGAACAATTTCTAGTAAGACTGATGAAGGAAACAGGAGAGAAGACACAAACAAACAATATTAGGGCTGCAAATAAAGCTATGGCAATATTACCTAGAAAAAAGAGATAACTAATACTAACATTACAAAAAAACCATACCACAAATCCATGAGACATTAAAGAGATAAATAAGATCATACCATAAAAATATGCCAAGGGGTACCTGGGTGGCTCAGTCAGTAAAGCACCTGACTCTTGATTTTGGCTGAGGTGATGATCTCACAGTCATGAGACTGTGCCCCACATTGGGCTCTGTGCTGAGAGTGCAGAACCTACTTGGGATTTCTCTTTCTTCCTCTCCCTCTCTGCCCCTCCGCCACTTGTGCACTCTCTCTCAAAAAAAAAAAAAAAAAAAAAAAAAAAAAAAAGATTAGGGGAACCTGGGTGGCTCAGTCAGTTAAGCATCTGACTTTGGCTCAGGTCGTGAGCTCATGGTTCATGGGTTCTAGCCCCACATAGTGCTCTATGCTGGTGGTGTAGAGCCTGCTTGGGATTCTCCCTCTCCCTCTCTCTGTCTGTTCCTCACTCACTCTCTCTCTCTCTCTTTCCCTCAAA
This sequence comes from Panthera uncia, assembly GCF_023721935.1. Taxonomy (NCBI): domain Eukaryota; kingdom Metazoa; phylum Chordata; class Mammalia; order Carnivora; family Felidae; genus Panthera; species Panthera uncia. The sequence goes on along the minus strand of NC_064814.1, from coordinate 19,317,399 downwards.
ATAAATGAACTTTAAAAAAATAAAAATAAAAATGAAAGATTATGCCAATACTTGGAGAATAGAAGTGAAATAGATTCCCAGGAAAATATAAAATGCCAAAAAGAAGAAATAAAACAATCTAATTAGATAAATTGGAAGAATAGTGAAAATGCTTCCTACAAAGAAAACAATAAGTTTAGATAATTTCACAGGTGAGTTCTAAAAAATCTTCCAGAAGATAGATCATTCTAGTCTTTTATAATCTCTTGCAGAGAATAGAGAAATGTACCCTCAAACTATTTCAGAATTTATAATATTGATAACAAAGGATGACAAGAATATGAAGAGAAACAAAAGTTATAGGTCAGCTTACTCATGAACACAGACATAAAATCCTAAACAAATTATTAGCAAACCCAGTCCAGTAATGTATACAAATAAAATATGTTATTGCCAAGTTGTACAGAATGCAAGGGCAATTTAACATTTCTCAAAATCTGTAAGTGCCAATAAATTATCAAATTTAAATGAAAAGGAAAATTCATAAACTATAAGAATTTACCAAAACTGGCTAAAAAATTGGAAAATGTGAATCATCCAGCAACCATTAGAAAAATTTAAATAGTAGTCAAAAATCTTTCCTGAAATGAAATATCAAGCCCAGATGGTTCTACTGGCCAGATTTACCAAGTTTTTAAGAAACAAATAATTCACTCTTAGATTAATTCTTCCAGGGACTCAAAAAAAAGATTACTCAACAACTCAATTTATGAGGCTAGTATAACATCGATTAAAAAATATGTCTAAAAAAGAAAAATTCAGGTCAATCACTCTCAAAAATTGTTAGCAAATTGAAGCCAGCAATAATACATCATTTAAATATTGGATGAGACATAATGTTGGTGTAATGGTAAAACATAACCTAAGATATGATTTTTTTCCATTAATGTATTCAAAGAAAAAAGCCTTATGGTTATCTCAATAAACAAAAAAAAAAAAATTTGAAAAAAACTCCATGACAGGAACTCTTGGCCATTTTTTAAGTTTTTATTATTTTTTAAGTTTTATTTATTTTTGAAAGAGAGAGAGAGAACAAGCAGAGAGGGCAGAGAGAGAGGAAAAGAGAGGGTCCCAAGGCAGGTTCTGCACTGTCAGTAAAGAGACTGACATGGGGCTCGAACTCATGAGCCATGAGATCATGACCTGAGCCAAAATAAAGAGTCAGATGCTTAACCAACTGAGTCACCCAGGCACCCCAGAAGAGACCATTCTTAACCAGATGAAAGATATTTACCAAAAACTCAGCAAATTTTATTTATTATTTATTGTGCAGGAAGAAGAAAAAGAAATCAGGAAAAAGAAAAAAATGTCTACCACGACTTACATTCATAAATGTATGACAAGAGAAATAAAAAGGAAAACAAACTCTTCAGTCATGAAAGCTATGATTGTCTATATAGAGAGAATGCGAAATGAATGTACAAATCATTAGGAATAATAGAGTTTAGAAAGGTGTTTGAATTAAAGAGCCACGTTTAAAAATTATTTGTAATATTTACACACCAGCACAAAAATTATAAACACCATGAATAGCTATAACAAACAGAAGATTCTCAGAAGTAAGTCTACCAAAAGATGTGCAAAATTCTAGAGAAAAAATTATAAGCCTTTTTAAAAGACATTAATGAAAATCTAAACAACAGAGATACATCATGGGGATGGAAAGCCTTCCGACAGTTCTCCCCAAATTGATGGCATCGATGCAAATCCAATTAAAATTTTAACAAAAGCTTCCAAGAAACTTGACAGGCTGAACCTAAAATGTACAGGATGAACAGAATCCCATGATAGTCCCAACGAACAAATGGCCTGACACGCCACAGATCGGGGCCTAGAATAATGTGACTGAAATTAATACAGTATAGTATTATAAAAAATAGGAAATTTTGACTAATGGAACATAATAGTGAACCTAGAAACAAGGTCACATCGGTTGGAGCTGGTACTGCACTTTTTTTAAGAAAGGAATGGGGAGCTAATATAGGCTATGACATGAATGAACCTTGAAAGCACAACCAGTGAAAGAAACTAGTCACAAAAGACCACATAATGTATGATTCGACTCATAAGAAATAGCACAAGCAGATGTAGAGGCACAGGATTTAGACTAGTGGTTGCCCAGGGCTGTTGTGGGGAAAATGGAGGGTGACAGACTGTTAGTAAGCGTCTGTTTGGGGGGAGGAGGTGACAAAATGTGCCAAAATTTGGGGGGTGATGGTTGCACAACTCCGTGAACCATACCGAAACCCATGCGACTGTATGCTTTAAAAGGGTTAATTGTACGATGTGGAAATTATATCTCAATAAGGCTAATATTTTAAAAATCGGTGCATAGTGATCAGGGACCAAAAGTGAAAGATGAAATTTTTAAAAATACAGGGGAGGGCTTTTTTTTTTTTAATTTTTTTTTTCAACGTTTATTTTATTTTTGGGGACAGAGAGAGACAGAGCATGAACGGGGGAGGGACAGAGAGAGAGGGAGACACAGAATCGGAAACAGGCTCCAGGCTCTGAGCCATCAGCCCAGAGCCTGACGCGGGGCTCGAACTCACGGACCGTGAGATCGTGACCTGGCTGAAGCCGGACGCTTAACCGACTGCGCCACCCAGGCGCCCCCAGGGGAGGGCTTTTTTACTTGAAGATAAGAAACTTCCTTAAACACGACTCACAAGGCACTAACTTGAAAAGATTGATAAGTTAGACTCTAATATAATTAGGAACATTCATTCATCAAAAGACACCATAAAGATAATGAAAATATAAATAAAAATTTTAAAGGGGAGATTTGTAACATATATAATTGATGAAAGAACAGTATCCAGAATTTGTGAAGCAATACCAATAAATGAAGATAAACAGTCCAATAGAGAAATGAGAAAAAGGTATGATCAAGAACTTTATTATAGGGGCGCCTGGGTGGCTCAGTCGGTTGAGTGTCCGACTTCGGCTCAGGTCATGATCTCGCTGTTCGTGAGTTTAAACCCCGCATCGGGCTCTGTGCTGACAGCTCAGAGCCTGGAGCCCGCTTCAGATTCTGTGTCTCCCTCTCTCTCTACCCTTCCCGCACTTGGGTTCTGTCTCTCTCTCTCAAAAATAAACATTAAAAATTTTTTTAAATAAATACATAAAAGAACCTTATTATAAACAGAAACATTTTAATGGTAAACACATGAAAAGGTGTCCAACTTCACTGCTCATCAGAAAATGCAACTTCATTTCACAATCACCATATTAGCAAAAATTAATAAGTCTGATAGTACCAACTGTTGGCAAGGATGTGTATCAATGGCGCTGTTACATGCTAATGATATGAGTACAAAGCGACAAAACCCTGTTGTGAATTAAATTGGCGATACCTAGAAAAACTGAACATTTTCTTAAGCTTTGTCCCAACATTTTGTAGAGAAACTCTTAACACCCGTACACCAAGGACACGTCCAAGGATGTGCACAGCGGAGTTGTAAAAACTACCTAGCTAGAGATGACTCAAATGGAACGGGACATTGTATCTAGACAAATGAATAAATTGGAATTGCACACAAGAGAATGGATGAATCTTAAAAATATTGAGGGAAAAAATTCAAATCATGGATTACCTATAATATGCAACCATTTTTATGAAGTTCAAATGTAAGCAAAAGCAAACAATCTACTGCTTAGGGAACAGGTATGTGATAAGGCTATGCCGAAAAAAAATGTTAGGTCACCATCAACACACATTTACGGCCAGTGGTTGCCTCTGGGGCAGACCCCAGGAACTGGGGAGAGGAAGGAGCATCCGGACAGAGGTGGCGGATTCAGCAACGTTCTAATTCTTCACTTGGGCGGTCAGTTCCTGTTGTTCGTTCTGATCATGTGCATTAGTGCTTAAATATTATTTATGACACATATTCTTTGTATGTATAAGACACGACACAATAACATCTTTTTAATAATGCAGATGTTCTATGCCTAGATGGCAAGGAGAATGCTTCTGACAAGTAACTTCTTAAAGTATAATACAGTAATTATTGTTAATATAGTCTTAATTATGGAAATGCACAAGCCTCTGACAATTTTTCTTTTTATTGTGCGTTTTTCACAGGAGACCCTTGATTTCAATTATGTTTTGGGACATCACATTACTTCATTATTGTCTACCTCTCATTATTACGTAAAGAAGTTTAAACTGATATATTTTCTTTAGAACAACATAGTAAGAGTTCTAAAACACACTTTAATTATTCGTGGTTAACGGGCCACCAAGTGTTATTTAAAGTCATATAAAACCGACCAAAACAATTTCTCTTCTTTCATTATGTTAAACCTAATAAATAAATATCTGGATTTAAGCTTCCAGATTCAAAGCAAACACACTCTTTCGAGTTGTGGCCTCTTAATTTTTTAGCATCATTTTATAAATATCAAATGCAATAGAATTTTCTATCGTAAATAGGTCCCATAGAAACTTTAGCATAAAAGAGAATTTAACCTTGTAAGAACAGTGCTTTTGTCTCTCCAAGAAAAAAGTACCAGAAATAATGACAGATGCTTTGTGTGTCTAACAAATGAAACACAACTGTCAAACTCCAATCAGCGCTGTTCTGAGGCAGGACAATTGGTGCGTAAGAACACCAAGGCTCAGGCAGTAGGGTCAGACAGTACGGATGGACAGGATGAAACAGAAACAAAGTGATAAAAAGGCAAGAGTTTTCAATTCAGAATGGCCTGAGGCAGAGGTGTTCATAAAATGGGGAGTGCCTCCCGGGGAACTCTTGCTTTCGCACAGGTCTCGTGTCTTTCGAGACTTTTGATCCTTAGGTAGGTCAAGGCTCCCTGCTCAGCCATGTCAGTCATGGGTTTGTCCATCTGTGTGTCCATCCACCTAAACATCCATTGCCTCACTGAATTATGTTTGAAGGACCTTCAGTGGCTATTTCTGAAGAGTTGTGTTCTCATTCACAATGAGGCTCAGCAAGGAGGGAGAATCCTCCGAGGAAATGGTTTGGGATTGCATTTCAAGAGAAACAGACCAAACCACTAACCTCCTCCTCACTAGAAATTTCCCCCCACGATGAAAGGGCAAGACCCTGAGAACAGGGGCCCTGACACCATTCCCCGCCTTCCTTAGACCTTCTTTGGCTGGTGACAGGGGTTGGAATGAGGACGCAGAACGGCACGGAAGCAGATAACGTTCGGTTAGCCATTGTAACCGCTTCACACCGGCTTCAAGAGCAAGAGGGCACAGAATTCAAACACACCTGCATGTCTTACATGAGTTATGAGAGTGGAGTGGAAGGGCCGCGATGTGCCCGCTAATCTCTGCGGGGTGCGGGGGAGAGCTGTGAAACACCGTGTGCAGCTTCATCATTTCAAGGAAGTCACACATAAATGCCACAGGAATGCAACCCTCGCGGGTGGGTAAAGGTTTGAAGAAATGACCATCTAATTTCTTGGCCGGTAACATCATGCAGAAAAGGTCAGAGCACTCCGTATCTTGCAGTTAAGCGGCCTTGGGAGATTGTGTGTTTTCATCTTTTATTCACTTGGTCCTTTCATTGTAGCTCACACAGCAAGCACTAGGGCGGTTGGTCTGCACGGCGGGTAAACCTGAGACAATTAACTCATTGTCGATATCACAAACTGCAGGAACTGAGCGCACCCGGCCAGGGAGGGCAAGTCGCTGCATATATACTTATGATACTTCAATCTTTCTTTGAAGATTTTGAAGATATTCCCAGGCCATAAAATAATTCAAGGTCATTATAATAAATACCAACCGGCATCGTAAAGAACATAAATGTATGCAGTTTAAGGTATTGGGGTTAATCTGTGGTGACCAGATGGATATTCTAGGAGTGATTTTGGAAAAAATATCCTTGCTGTCTGCTATTTACTTTTATGAAACATATACATAGGAGTTTATTGTAGAATAACTCAGCTTTATTTTTTGTTATATTCCTATTTTAAATGTGTTTTTTTTTCTTTTTTTGAATATGATGCTCATCATTTTTTAAAGTTTATTTATTTTGAGAGAGAGAGAGAGCACAAGCAGCGGGGGGGGGGGGGGGGGGGGGGGACAGAGAGAGAGGAAGAGAGAGAATCCCAAGCAGGCTCTGCTCTGTCAGGGCAGAACCTGATGCAGGGCTCGATCCCACAAACCGTGAGATGGTAACCTGAGCCGTAATCGGGATGACTCTTTGTTAGTTATGATATATAATCTAGTCATAATACCTTCATTATGAGTTTGCATTATTTATTTTTAGTACCAACTATTAAATTTTTAAAATAGATAGCAGCTTGCTTTCTGTTATGTTGGGTTATTGATCACTCCTTATGTCTAAGTTATTTCTGAAGCAAAACTTTAGGCTCTTATTCTGCTAGAACTTTCACTCCACCCAAATAAAATGTCCCATTTTGGTTTGTTTTTTGTTTTCTTTTGGGGTTTGGGTTTTTTGTTTTTGAGAGAGTGAGTGCGCACCTGAGTGGGAGAGGGACAAGGGGAGGGGGGCCAGGGAAAGAGAGAGAGAGAGAGAGAGAGAGAGAGAGACAGAATCTTAGGCAGGCTCCATGCATAGCATGGAGCCCAACGTGGGGCTCAATCTCATCACGGTGAGATCATGATCTGAGCCAAGATCAAGAGTCAGACACTTAACTGAGCCACCCAGGCAACGCCTCATTTTTTTTTAATGAAAGGAATACTTTGAATGAAATATGCATTTCTGAGATTTTATTAAATATATAGAATTGGTGTGAAAGCGGGTATTCAGATTTCAAGGAAGGACAGCATATATATTAAAAAGTCATTAGGAGAATATATTAGGAGAATACTGTTGGATCAGTAAAAACTAGTGTTTTGTGAAAGTTTAACGTATCTATTTTAGAGAGTAAATTTATATTGTGCATAAAGCTATATCTTATATTTATTGTCATTTAAAAACCATATTTATTGCCATTTAAAAACTGAAATTCATATAAACAGTGAAAACAGTAATCTTATTTTACTGTATAAGTATAGCATATGACATAATATACTTGTTAACATTTTTTGGAAATCAATGATTTCAAATTACGCCAAATGTTATAAAATTATTTTATATGTATGGTAACGTTTTTAGATAAAAGTTTATATTTTTATAGCATTTTTATAGGGCTAGAGCTTTTAGAATGTGCTCTCATATGCCACAGGAAAGACAGGTAGTTGATAAAAGTAGAAATAAGATTATTAAGGGATGTAGTTAAAGTCACATAAAAGGTTGGGTAGGAAACCAAATCTTCAGATTCCCAGGACAGCATTTTATCTATTTTTAACCTGATGCATCTAAGCTGCAAACAGAGATTCCTTGAATCATAATGCTGATGTTCTATCAAATGAAAAATACATTTTACATCCCTTAAATGACTGAGAGATATTTGAACTCAGAGCCAGCAAATGTACATTTAAATAATTCAAAACTTTCTTGGGCATCCAATATAAATGTGTGGTATATTTAAAGAACATTTGTGGGTTTTTTTTTTAACATTTATTCATTTTTGAGAGTGAGAGAGACTGAGCGTGAGTGTGGGAGGGGCAGAGAGAGAGGGAGACACAGAATCTGAAGCAGGCTCCAGGCTCTCAGCTGTGAGCACAGAGCCCGACGCAGGGCTTGAACTCATAAACTTTGAGATCACGACCTGAGCCAAAGTCGGATGCTTAACTGACTGAGTCACCCAGGCGCCCCAAGAACACTTGTGTTTTTAGACTCCTGTTCTATAGTTATTAGGCCTGGTAATTAAAAATAAAATCATTATTCCACTTTGTGGTTCAATGACAGTATCTCCTCTACAACTTGTAGAGATGAGATGGGCTAGAATTCCTCCAAATTCCAAGAGACTAGCTTAGCTCTGGAAGGAATTTGATACACAAAATTAAAATAAAATGTGGTACTGTGGTTCGCACGGACACTACTAAATTATGTGACGAAAGAGAGGACAGAGCTTAGCATATAGGAAAGGCAAGAAAAACTTTAATTTGGGAAAAAACTTTAGCACAACAAATATTCAGTTTGGGAGTATACTACATAGGGCTTAAGAAAGGAAATATGTTTTTACCTGCAAAAGAAGGGAGCGTTCTAGGTAGAGGAAAGAAAGAAAGAAAGAAAGAAAGAAAGAAAGAAAGAAAGAGAGAAAGAAAGAGAAAGAAAGAAAGAAAGAAAGAGAGAAAGAAAGAAAGAAGAAAAGAAAAGAAAAAAGAAAAGAAGGGTAACATTTAAAAAGAAAGTCTTCAGTAATTTACATGCCTATCTGCAGAAAAAAAGCTTCAAAAGAAGTTGAACATGTAATGAGTCACAGGAACTGGCAAACATTAAGGCTGTATTTGTTTTTTTGTGAGTAATGATGATATTGCTAAAAACTCGTAACTGATGTTGAAATTTCTAGTGTTATTCTAAAAGTACCACCCAAACCATCTATTTGAAAATAGGTCTTGAGGAAAGTGAATAAAAAACCCACAGCAAATTGCTTAGTTTAGGTTGAAATTAAAAGGGGGAAAAGAGGGTTCCTAACACATTGGCCCATTTTGGAAATTCGCAAGTGGAATGTTGACCAGACGTAAAATGACTGTGTATGGGCATTTATTTTAAAAGTTAAACCATATAAATAATTCATAGCAGCACAAAACATAAATGTTCACGTTCAGGACTCAAGTGGAATTATAAGAGTGGAAATATTCCACTTGAGAATGACTTCCCTTAAAAAAAGGCACTATCCACAAACAGCACTTTTAATAATCTCATCTCCAGAATGCAAAATGCAAGTATGCAAAAGCCAAAACAGAGGTAGGATCCACAACATTTTGGTGCAACATCGGGGCTCAGGAACAGGACTACATGTGGGGAAGAGGTTATTTGCAGCATCTAGAAACATTTAAAGCTATTTTCTTGTTAGAGTGTTTCCAGGAGTGACAGGTAACCTACTGGGCCTTGGAAGAAAAATAAAATTCAGGCTGAATTCTTCTTCACCAGAAACCTTCTCCTATAAAGAATGACATTCAAGTAATTGGAAAGCAGATTTCAATACTCTCTCCACTTACTATACTTTCCCGTCCCAGGAAAATAAAGCTTTGACCTAGGTATTCCGCAAGTTCAGCTGCTCTATCCAAACATCCTATACACACGTAAGGTCACAAGAACCCACACATTACATTACACTAGTGCCATTCAGAAACACTGATTACTATGCTAACAACAACCGTATGACTTTTCGAAAGCAAAGTGTTCACAAGTTTGGGCTACTCAGTGAAACATGAGAAAATCTTGAACACTTAAAAGCACAAACAGTTAACCTGATAACAAAGAGCTGATGAAAGAGAAAGGAGTCCTGCCCCTTAGGAAAGTGGAAGCTGACTCAGTGACTTCCTCTGTCAGAATGGACACAGCGCCCTCCCCTCCCCTTATCATGATTACTGTTAGCAGCATTTCCTCCCCATTGGGTGTACTTTCTTACACATTGTGCGCCCCTGATGTAACTAATTCTTTAAATATATGCAGAAACTAATACAGAAGGATCACATGATACGTTTTAAATCAGTAGCATGTAAACACCAGAATCACATTTGTAACTTAGGTGTGTAATAAAAACATACAATTAAGTCAATAATCTGAAACATGATATTGTCGTTTCAGCCATTTTTCGCTTGACCATCAGATTATAAGTGAGGATATCTAGTTTAACATTCCTTTCACTAACTGTATAAAATTCTTGATAGATCTAGGTCTAGGGATTCTGAAAGCTCAAGATAAATATCCAAGAAGTCCACTCTCAAGCCATGGAGGCTTTGGTGGTAAATCTCTCCAGCACAGTAGCATAGTATCCTCCCCAGTCGACTTGACCTTATAGGACAGTTTTACTGCCCAGTTGAGCCTCCCCAAGGTATCTTAGTGTCAGAATACTTGCATTATGTTTACCTTATCATGAAAGAAGACAGAGGGAGGTTACCTCACTCTTAACCCAGGAAAGCATCCTGGATGATTGTGACATCAACACAGCGACCCCATGAGAGAGCAATGTACTATAATAATTTGTACTTTGCATATGACCTGTTATTGCTGCTTTTACCTCTCTATTCATACAATGAATTTACCTAATGTAAAAAGATATACTGCAGGCAAAGCCAATGCAAATAACTACAAAAAATGCACTAAATCCATGGTGATATTATTTGCCTCTGCTTATAAATATAAAATATATAATTGCTAATTTTTAATAACTTAGCCATTTCACTTTAAAATTACCTAGGGTGTCTAAGTAGCTCAGTCGGTTAAGTGTCCCACTCTTGACTTTGGCCCAGGTCATGATCTCACAGTCGTGAGATCGAGCCCCTTGTTGGGCTCTGCGCTGGGCACGGCATCTGCCTGAGATTCTCTCTCTCCCTCTCCCCCGTGCGCACAGGCTTTCTCCCGCTCTCTTTCTCTAAAACAAATAAATAAAATAACTTTAAATTTTATTAACATTTTTTTAGCTGAGACTCTGTAAGATGATAGAAAGGTTGTTCTTAAATATATTCAAGTGTATATTCAAAAGGCATCAATAGTTCTAATTACTCAGCCATCAAAAAGAATGGAGTCTTGTCATTTGCAATGAGGTGGATGGAACGAGAGTGTATTACGCTAAGTGAAATAAGCCAGTCAGAGAAAGACAAATTCCATATGATTTCACTAATATATGGAATTTAAGAAGCGAAACAGATGAACATAGGGGAAGGGAAGGAAAAATAAGATAAAAACAGAGAGGGAGGCAAACCATAAGAGACTCATCTATAGAGAACAAACTGAGGGTTGCTGGAGAGATGTTGGGCAGGGAGATAAGCTAAATGGGTGACATTAAGGAGGGCACTTGTTGGGATAAGCACTGGGTATTACATGTAAGTGCTGAATCACTGAATTGTACTCCTGAAATCAATTCTAGACTATCTGTTAAATAACTTGAATTTAAATAAAATCTTGGAAGAAAAATAAATCCCCAAAGCTGTAGTAATAAAAACAGTATGATGCTCGCACAAAAGTAGACACATTGATCAATAGAACGGAATAGAAAATACAGAAATAGACCCATACAAATATGGTCATTTAATTTATGACACAGGAGTCAAAATATACAATGAGGTAAGGATAGTCCCTTCAATAAATGCTGTTGGAAAAACTGGATAGCCACATGCAATCAATCAATCAATCAATCAATCAAACTGGACAACTCTCCTATATCATATAAAAAAAAAAAAACAAACAAAACCCAAAAAACAAAAAAACCAAAACACATCTCAAATTGGACTACAGACTTCAGTGTAAGACCTGAAACCATAGAACTCCTAAAAAAAAAAAATGTAAGCTCCTAGACATTGATGTTGGCAATGAGTTTTTGGATTTGACACCAAAAGCAAAGAAAATAAATTAAGGGGAACTACACTAGTGTGCCTGTTCTGCCCGGGTAGGCTTAAAAATAATAAAAAATAGTTCTATAAAAACTGGCATGCAGACATTAGAAACACGATTCATAACAATGATATAACATAAAAATGAAGGTTTCAAATTAATTTATAGAAGGATTTAAACTATCATTTTTATGAGTTTATCTTGCTAGATGTCATGTTAAACTCTTCTCAACATTATATTCTTGCACCTGGTAAAACTAGACACTTATGTAGTCTAAGTTACGCATCTTAGATATTCATACACTTAGCTATAGGCACTCTGCTCTTAATACATTTTTAAAATGAAATAAATAGGGGGCGCCTGGGTGGCTCAGTCGGTTAAGCGTCCGACTTCGGCTCAGGTCATGATCTCGCGGTCCGTGAGTTCAAGCCCCGCGTCAGGCTCTGTGCTGACTGCTCAGAGCCTGGAGCGTGTTTCAGATTCTGTGTCTCCCTCTCTCTCTGACCCTCCCCCGTTCATGCTCTGTCTCTCTCTGTCTCAAAAATAAATAAACGTTAAAAAAATAAATAAAAATAAATAAATAAAATGAAATAAATTTTTAAAAAAGCTACCCAGATCAAGATCATGGATACCAACTGATCTGCAAAAGTCTTAGAAAAATGCAGGGGCACCTGGGTGGCTCAGTCAGTTGAGTGTCCAACTCTTGATTTCAGCTCAGGTCATTGGTCTCACGATTTGTGAGATCAAGCCCCACATCGGGCTCTTGCCTGGCAACCCTGAGCCTGCTTGGGATTCTCTCTCTCTTTCTCTCTCTCTCTCTGTCCCACCCCTGCTTGCACTCTCTCTCTCTCTCTCTCTCTCTCTCTCTCTCTCTCTCTCCTTCTCTCTCTTTCTCTCTCTCAAAATAAATAAGAAAGAAAAAAAATTTTTAATTTAAAAAAAAAACAGAGAAAAATGTTGTAAGTAAATTTAGAGATGAACAAAAGAAATATGAAGTGTTTCAATCAGCCTAACACTTTTGGTAAATACGTAACTTGATTTTTTTCCCTAAGCGCTAACAGACATCAAATGTATTTTAAGATTGACAGGTTTGTTAACAAAAATGGCTTACAGAATTTAACACAGAGCTCTTTGAAAATCATTCTGTGCTTAAAAGCTCTGGCCATATTTACTACCTATGTAGTAATACCACCACTAATCAGTTATTCACCAAGTTTCCAATGCCTGTTAAGATACTGGTAACCTGCTAGTTGCCTGCTGTATTCAGTGTACTGAGCCACGTCACTTGACATGTACGAGACAGACGATTTACGAGACTGTTTTTCTTTTTATTAACCTAAAAGGTTCAGAAACTCCCTTCACTCTCTCTCCCATTTAACCTCAAGCACAAGGTGGTACATGCCCATCCACTCACTGGATCGTTCCCTGCTAAGGAAGGGCACACCCAGGAGGGCTTTGGCCAAAAGAGACCTTGCCTCTAAACTAGCCTCACGGCCATGAACTTTGGGCACCTGCCTGACGACAACCTTTCTGCTACCCTCAACCTCTGATACTTGTTTACTTTATGATCTGGGATTTGGATTCCTGATGTTATGCGTGTTCCAAAATGAGAGTTACTACCGGTTTCCTGGTAGTGTTTAGATTCTTGCTGTGATTAGATTCTCGATATTATGTAATTACATCCTTTTTATCTCTTGTTTTAACTACCTGGACTCTCAAAGTCCTTTTCATGATCTCTTGATCTGACTTCATTATTCTAAAACTGACCTACCTGAATTTCTGAGCCTCCCAGTACCTTAATGGCCCATATTAACGCCTAGCCTTCTGGTCTCCTCTCTCTGCCATGTCCTAGTGTACTGGATTTTTTTCTCAGGGCATTTATTGAGCCATCTATCCCCCAAAGCAACTGGCAAGCCCTAAGAAAGTATAAGAATGAAAATAAATACCTGCAAAGTGTTGAAACAGAAATATATGTTGCTATGGATACAGAACTCTGTTTATGACCATAATTTTATTCTGTGCAGTAGCCAATAAGGAGGGAGAAATTTAGAACTCAGAATGTAATCAAAGAAATCAGAAAGTACACATTACTTTTATTAGCAGAAAATTATATAAAGGATTCTTTGATTTTATTGTGAGATGTCTTGAATGTGGGTATAATACCATACACCAATTTCGTAAGTCATAAAGAAAGAATTTTTCCCAATTCTGCATGATTATATGAATGTATATCATAAAGTAGATGCCATTAATTAAAATGCTGTGCATAATACAAACCACATCACTTAAATAAGCCTCTGTTTCAATTCTACATTTTAGAAAATTATTGTGTATGTGTATGTTACATGCTGCAAAATTTTATAAGCAGCTTCATAAATTTATCTGAAATCCTTGTAATAAATATGAAGGTTTTATCATTTCCGTTAAAAATGATAAAACGGGTACTCTAAAAGGTTGTATTGAGGTATCTATTTAAATTTGAAAATCTTGCAAGTAACAATCAGGATCGGCTCCCAGGACCTCGATTTTCCTCATCTGTGCTATTAGCACAGTTTTAGCTAATTAAATCTCCTTGCCTTAGAGCCCAGAGAAATTTGTACAGAGGTTTAGACTCAAGTGACTGGGGCACTTTAAACAAATTTTAATTAAAATCTTTAATAACCATTATTAATCTTATTTTAAAAACAGTTGCCAGCTGGAGAAATAAAAAAGATTTAACTAACGTGTCAATTCTAAAGAAATCTAAAATAACATTAGTGGATAAAAGCACAAGATTCTTCCACATGGAGGGATTCCCCATATACTGGTGAATTACCTAACTGAAATAGTATCATTTTATTAAAGCCTGATATTTTGTTTCTCACCTCAAATTTTATTGCATCATGAAATTACATTTCAACAAGATGTTCAAGATTTATTAAGAAAGTCTTGCCTCGGGGCGCCTGGGTGGCGCAGTCGGTTAAGCGTCCGACTTCAGCCAGGTCACGATCTCGCGGTCCGTGAGTTCGAGCCCCGCGTCAGGCTCTGGGCTGATGGCTCGGAGCCTGGAGCCTGTTTCCGATTCTGTGTCTCCCTCTCTCTCTGCCCCTCCCCCGTTCATGCTCTGTCTCTCTCTGTCCCAAAAAAAAAAAAAAAAAAAAAAAAAAAAACCGTTGGAAAAAAAAAAGAAAGTCTTGCCTCAATCAGTCTTCTATTTATTTCCACCAAGATTTCATGCAGTTTCTGTTTCTCAGAGCATTCTTCTACGTCCTCCATCTACTTAGATTTCCTATCTTCTATTTGCTACGACACTGAGTACCATACCAGGGGGGCTGACTCACGTACTCTCTATACCGATGAAACTACACCTGAGTTGTGTTCTTCACCTCGCAACAGAAAACATGTCACTTGTCTTACTGCATCGACGACCACCACTGTGGGTATCGCTAAGGTTTCCCCTGTACCGTCTTGAGTTATTCATCCCAATAATCGCTCCAATCGATACTTACTTATCCTTGCCTTCCTAACCCTAAAATGTAAATACCTCTGCTGCACCGATGACCTTAACTGACCACTCTTAGAGGCACATAGTAATAGATGGTACCATAAGATGTTGTGCAGGATGCCAGATAGCTGCATTCCAAAATATCAGATGCAAATTGGAAATGTCTTCTGAATAGCTCCCGATTTCCCTGAAAAAGTGCATCATGAGTTAACAAGTGAAGAATTTGCCCAAACTGATCAGGAACCTAAGTCTGAGCGACACCCCAGGAAACAAAGAGTAGAGATGAAAATGGAAAAAGAAAAACCCGGCCATATTCCATTAGTTGCGAACTTACTCACTACCTATTTGTTTCCTGCTATGAAAGATGAAGATTCAGCTTCCTTACACCATTACTGGCCCTCCTTCTCCATCTTTGAAATATAGTGACTTCACCAGTTTTAGTTCCTTTTTTGATTACCTTTCTAATATCTTTCCGGTTTTATTGATAATTGACTTATAATACTGGATAAGTTGAAGGTGTACACCATACTGATTTGACACAGGTATATACTATGAAATGATCACCGTGATAAATTTAGTTAACACCTGTCACCTCATGTGAGTACAGTATTTTTTCTTGTGATGAGAATTTTTAAGATTTATTCTCTTAGAAACTTTCAAATATACAGGAAAATACCGTTAACTATAGCCACCACACTACATCCTCGGAACTTAATTATAACTGGAAATATGTGCTGTTTGGCCATCTTCACCCAGTTTCTCTACTCATACATCCCCTTCCCCTGCCTCTGGCAACCGCCACCTGTTCTTTGCTTCTATGAGTTTGGGTTTATTAAGACATCACATGTAAGTGAGATCATATGGTATTTGTCTATCTCTGTCTGACTTATTTCACTTAGCATGATGCCCTCAAGGTCCATCCATATTATCATAAATGGCAGGATTTCCTTCTTTTTTATGGCTGAATAGTATCCCATTGCGTAGGTATAGCACATTTTCTTTACCCATTCATTCATCGATAGACTCTTAGGTTGTTTCGATGTCCTGGCTAGCGTAAATAATGCTGCCATGAATATGGGGGCGCGGACATCTCAGGATAGTGATTTAATTTCCTTCCGAGGTGGAATTGCTAGATCACATGGTAGTTCTTCCTTTACTTTGCTGATGTAGAGAAAAGAAAACCCTTGCACACTCTTGGTGGGAATGTAAATTGGTACAGCCACTATGGAAACACAGCATGGAGGTTCCCCTCAAAGTTAAAAGTACTGCTTTAAATAAAATAATTCAACTTTACCAGCAATTATGGATGGTCTCTTCATTCTTAACTTAATTCAATGAGTATATCAGAACTGCCTAACCTCACCTGTCCTAACCATTCTCACAATCTTGATTGTCTGAGTTTATATTCCTATTACGTGTACTTCTGTTAAGATTGGTAACCTTCATGTTATATCTGTAACTATGAATAAACTTCCTATCCAGTTGTACATAAATTGATTTCAAAAGGTAAAATTTAAACAAAGCATCTAGTTATTGCTCAAAACACAACCAGATAATATATTATGTAACTACATTTTGCTTCCCACACACTCCCACCCTGAGGCTTCCAATTAGCTCTTATCACCCTTGAAGTTTCTGCTATTATGGCCTCCTAACATTATTAAGAATTCTCAGGAATAGTATCTAGATTCTTCCTCCCTTCACCCCACATCTGTTCCGATCTGGACCCCATGTTTTCTAGACTCATTGTGCAGATCGTCTTTGCAACTTCTCTTCCCTCCTCTCCTATTTGGATCTGCTGGTGCTTGAATCCTTGAATTTGTGGTTCTTTTATATTTACTCCTCTAATTTACGGAGGGACGTCTACAAGCAACTACCAAAGAAATGCAGATGAACTTTCCAGATCCTTCCATGTCTGCCATGTCTTTCTCCAACCTCATGACTGACTGAACTTTGACTTAGGTATAGAAACCTGGTTTGAAAAATGTTTCTTTTGTAGTTCTGATGAAAGCATTTTTGTCTCCTACCATTATTGAAAATGTGGTGTGCATCTATCTATCTTCTTCCTGGTCAGGGGGCCCCGTTTTTCTGTGCAAGGTTTTAGGATCTCTTTTTCTCCTGCTATCCTGAGATTTAACAAAGCCGTGGTAGACTTACTCGCCTTTTCAATCTGAGGACACACACCCTTCAGCCCTGTGAACTTCACTACTCTTCTTACACTGATAACAGGTCCTCCATCCTATTTTCTGTTTCTGGAACATCAGCTAAATATCAAGCGCCCCGGCTTGTGCTTCACCTTTGAAAGCCGCAGTTTCACACTCATAGTTTTGTCTCTGCTTTTTGTTCTCTCTTGTGGGAGGGTTTCCCCGACGTCAGTTTTGGCAAACGTTGAAAACAAGTTTTCGTCTTCAAAGCCCTTTCTTATGCCCTGGTTTGTGATCTGTTCATAGCAGTCTGTTCTTCTTTTGTGAATATAATACCATAGCTGCTATTCTGGTTTTGCTTTCCTTAAGTTTACTTTTTTCCTCCCTGATGTTCCTTGTTTTCTCTGGAGTCATCTGTTTCGTTCTTCTCTCTTGTGCCTCTGGGGCATGCCTCAAATGTCCGATGATCCAGGGCTTTCTGCTCATAGTCGAGATCAAAGAGATAAAATGCAGACTGGAAGGTCTGCGTGTGTAAGGGGTCACTGCAGTTGAAGGCGGAGAGGAAGCAGTTAGGATGCAGATCCCTCTACATCCTGGGAAGCAGGCGGCTTTGCTCCCAGGCGTCATTTTCCACACCAGCTTCCCCGTACTCTTCCCAGATAGATCATTCATTTCTCACAGCCTGAGAATAAATGCCTGATGGGCTCCCCATTCCGGGCTCGTGGGATAGAGAAAAGGCCTATGCCACACGCCGACTTTAAATGAATCCTATTTTCACCCTCACATCTGTCTTCTGCTACCCTTTGTTCCTGCCATCTCCGAGTCCTGGGTCTCTCTTGGCTTTGGTGAGGAAGACAGGTTCTCTCCTAGGCTGTAATCTTCATGTGGAGCAGGATTGCCGGGCATCTCGGCTGCTTCCAGAAATGTGTCTAAGTCTCTTGTCTGCTGATGGCCTCTCTCGTTTTTCATCGCTATGGTACTTTTATGCCTTTGTTATTCCATTATTATCATTCTATGGAGGCCTTGTGAAGGACAGGAAATGAACTCATGGGTCCCACTATCTGGAGCTTCTATGGGCAAATAAACATGATTCAAATCTCTGAAAGAACTTTTAGTGCAGTTATGGAGGGAAGACTACTGTGTACAGAAAGATGCATCTAGGGGCGCCTGGGTGGCTCAGTTGGTTAAGCGTCCGACTTCGGCTCAGGTCATGATCTCACGGTCTGTGAGTTCGAGCCCCGCGTCCAGCTCTGTGCTGAGAGCTCAGAGCCTGGAGCCCGTTTCAGATTCTGTGTCTCCCTCTCTCTCTGCCCCTCCCCTGCTCATGCTCGATCTCTCTCTGTCTCAAAAATAAAAACATTAAAAAAAAAAAAAAAAGAAAGATGCATCTATATTTCTATTCCACTTTCACTCTTTCCCTTCATTCTAGATGCTTCCAGGGTCTTTGGCCACATCTCTTTGACCTGTCTGATGGCAGCCCAGTTGAGGCAGGAACTCATACGCCATTCCACCTCCAATGGGCTATTATGGCGTGACTCAATTTTGTCACCTTGAGCTTTCTCCAAGGACAGCGAAGGCTACTCAGACAGGACGTGCAGGAGCAGGCAGAAGGGTACGCACGGCCAGGAAGTGCAAGTGTGGCCAGAAAATGCAGGAGAAGATGCCCCCTAGGAGTACCCTCAACTGAAATGAAAGGAGCTGGAATTCTGTGGATAAATGCTCCAGATTCTCATTCTTTGGTGGGATAATTCCATGGTGTGTTCTAGAAGATTATCCAGGGTCCTCAGTGGAAGGAGTCACCCTGCTCTCAGCAGTTAACTCAATCAGTTAGGCGCCCTTCATTGGGTTTTCGCTTCCTTGTTTCATTCTCCTCTTTCCCTCCCTTCGGATTCCGGGAATCCCCTCCAGCAATAAACTACCTGCACACTAATTCGTGCATCAGGCTCTGTGTTGAAAATAACCCGAACCTCCACAACATCATGCACAATTAAGCTCCTAATAATGGGCTTGGTAATTATATTACTTTACAATGTAAAATGGCAAAGGAAGTGGCAGGCTGGATTTCTATTAATATGTCTAGTTATCTTTCATTCCAACCCCTTTTAATGGCCATTAGTTTAAAAATTAATGTGCATCGAATTGTTTGATGTGATAGGCAATGTAAACTAGCAAAGAGTTTCAGCTGATACTCATTCCTTGAATGCAGTATTTTAGTCATTATATGCACAAATATTTTTACATCTTTAAGTGAATATTGTGATGCATCAAGAATTCTGCTTTTGGGGCACTTGGGTGGCTCAGTCGGGTAAGTGTCCAACTCCTGATTTTGGCTGAGGTCATGATCTCACAGTCTGTGAGATCAAGGGGCTAACAGTGCAGAGCCTGCTTGGGATTCTCTCTCTCTCTGCCTCTCCCCTGCTTGCATGTGCGCTCTCTCGCTCTCTCTCTCTCTCTCTCTCTCAAATAAACAAACATTAAAAAAAAAAAAAAGAATTATGGGGCGCCTGGGTGGCTCAGTCGGTTCAGCGTCTCACTTCAGCTCAGATCACAATCTCACGGTTCCTGAGTTCGAGCCCCGCGTCGGGCTCTGTGCTGACAGCTCAGAGCCTAGAGCCTGCTTCAGATTCTGTGTCTCCCTCTCTCTGCCCCTCCCCCGTTCATGCTCTGTCTCTCTCTGTCTCAAAAATAAATAAACGTTAACAAAAAAATAAAAAAAACAAACAAACAAGCTCCTCAAGGTCTATGTACAAAGGAAGTGGGCCCCACGCCAACCTGCAGACAGCAGGCAATCCAGGTGAAAATCAGGAGGCTCTTCCCTAAGACACAGAAGGAACTATCCAGGGAAACCTATGGCTTCAAGTGTGGATTCAGCAACCCTGGAACGTAGCCCTCTTCATTCTAGCATTTAAAGAGCCTGGATTCTAACACATCTTTCGGTCCAAATGTCACATCCTGTCCCAGAACTCGCTCTGATTTTCCTACTCAGGGAGAGACGCACTAGGGCGGGGAGTGGGGGAAAAAATTCCATTTACACAAGTCCGCTCTCCTTTACCCAAAGATGTGCACATCCTAACCCTCAGCAGCTGTCACTATGTTACCTGACATGGTAACGATACGCCACAGATGTGATTAAGGATGCTGGGATGGAGGTTATCCTGGAGTATGCACATGGCCTGATGTAGTCACAAAGGTCGTTTTAAGAGGGAAGAAGGCCATTGTCACAATGGAAACAACAAGAGGAGAGGCCATGGGGGCCACAAACCAGGAATGGAGGTGGCCTCTAGAAGCTGGAGAAGACAAGGAAGCATATTCTTCCCTGGAAACTCCAGGAAGATCCATCCTTGCCAACAAGTTGATTTTAATTTTGTCAAACTAACTTCAGACTTCTCATCTTCAGAGCCATAAGATAATAAATTTCTTGTTGTTTTTAAGCCACAAAGTTTGTGGTAACCTGTTACAACAGCAATAGGAAACTAACACACATTCATCTTTTCTAAATATCAACAGAAAGCCAGAATCACCAAGCTTACATGTAAGAAAAGTGAGAGAAATGAATATGAAAGACAAGCAGAAAGATAAATAGAAAAACCAGCCCTGAAGGAAAGAAAGAGATAATTCAGGGAATGGAACTAAAAAACATTCTAATTCATAAACGCGGGGAGAGGAAAATTTATTACATCTATCAAATGAAAACAAGATGCTCTGAAAAATAAATAGCAAAAGTACAAAAAGATCTTTTAGGCCTTCAAAACATGATTCTTGAGCGTAAAGGGAAAGGGAAGGAAATCTGCAAAAAACATTGAGCAAAAGAAAAAATGAAGACAAATTCAAGGAAATAACAGTCACAAAGGCTTTCTGAGGTCTTTGATTTCGAATTAGAGCAAGCTTGATAAAGGCAATTAACCACCTTGTGGTTTTGAGGAGTGAAAAATTGCCAAGGACAAGACTGTCTCGTACCTCTGACCACAGTATGAGGCATGTGGCCAGTGTTCAGTACCAGTTGTCTTAACTTTTCTTAGTCAAGTGCTAACATCTCCCAGTTGTCCCACCTCAGAGCCTGCCTAGTAAAGGAACAATGTTCATTAATCCCACACTCTCTGTCTCAGATGAGAAAGTTTATAATTACGATGAGTACGAAAACGAGGAATAGCAAGTCGAAGGCCCTCTGTCACACACGGCGATGCTGCTTTATTGTAACTGACATATTTTTTCCCTTTGTGTCATTTTTATAAGAATGGACACAGCCAACTTTATACATTAACTTCAGAGGCGAAGCTGGAAAAAGGCTGTGTATCTGTGTGTGTGTGTGTGTGTGTGCACATGTGCGTGTGTGTGTGTGTGTGTGTGTGTTTTTCCCCTTGGCCAGCAGACATAGCTTCAAACAACTGTCTTATTATTTTATCCCTCAAAAGTTAATTTATTGCCTGGAAAAGAGCTAAAGAAGTTCCTGAAGATGATCTCACACTGTGTTCCCTTTGCCAACTGACTATCCTTAATTATAGCATCATACCCATTGGACGCGGATGAAAAGAATGAGGGACGCCTCCATGGTACCACAGTACACCATCACACAGTCACCACATTTGTCCTCGCAGTGGCAACACTTCCATGGCATTTAAGGAGGATTTCTACACACGCTGAATTCATCTCATGTACCAGAGAAGCACCTAGAAAATCTCTACGATAAAACCATACCGATCTCAATGACCGCTAAGAGAAGACAACAAAATTAAAGACGCTCTCTATCCCCAACCCCCTTGTGAAGATTTTCGTGTGAAGGGTAGACAGGGACATTAAGTTGTGCAGGAATATTGTTCTAACACCACACACTAGGTAGTGCCATTCACCCCTTGGGAGATCATGATGGCTTTCTGCAAGGAACTAGACAAGGACTTTTGCTGGTTGTGCTCCTGCTTCTTACGGACACGGCAGCCTCTGCAGGAAGAAGCGACATGGAGATAATGTAATTTTGTATTTACTGGGGAAAAAAGCTGAGAGAAATAATAGAGGAGGAAAAGCACACTCTTTTCGATGGAAAGAAAACGCCACAAGGGCAGAGTCCAAGGAGCACGGACTGTTCAAAGGTGGAGCCACCTCCCGGAGTGGCTTCGGTCTCCTTCATGGTTCACAATGCTTCGTTCCACCTCCAGCACCAGGCTCGGCACATGATTTCGCAACTATGTTTCTCTGTCTTTTACTCCCTGCGATTAACTGTGTCTATACATTTCTGCATCCTCAGCAGCTATCGATGTGCCTGAGACTAAGGAGGCCGTCAGCACATGTTGGATGCTTATTTCATAATTTTAATCATATTACCAAAATAGTAACCAGCTCCCTGAAGTGATTATTAGAGATACAACAGACAACCTCCGCATATTTCAGAAGTCGGAAGGTTAAAAAATATGCTATGGGAACAAGCAAAGCCCAGACCTACACCAATCCCTGCCAAACGGTTAAATTTGTTGATCTGCGTTCATTCATTCACTGAGGAAGCATCAGAACTTGGGCCAGGCCCTCTAGTAGAGAGGTTCTTAGAGAGGCAAAGACAGAGAAGCTATAGTCTCTCCTCTGGAGACCCAAACATGTAATTAATAATGACAAACAGTAACTGTGGGCTAATTATGTAGTAAAACCTTGGATTGTGAGTAACTTGTTCTGCGAGTGTTCCGCAAGATAAGCAAACATTTCCAATAAATTTTAACTTGATACACGAGTGATGTCTCGTAGTACGAGTTGTATGTGACGCTGAACCTCACATGATCTCTACCGAGCCAATGGTTCCTCTCTCTCGCTCTGCGGGATTATGGGTAATCATCTCTCATGTTCCGACGCTTGGTCTCAGGCTGCAGTGTTTGACAGAAATCAAAGATTTTTTCAGAACACTGGAAGGTGCCCACAACTGGTACTACTGTGTTTTTTGTCACTTGAAAGCACCTACGGGCATCCCTCTGCTTTTCTACACAAGAGGAAGTTTAGGAATGCTTCGCTTCATTCTAGGTTATTGGATAGGCTCCTTGTTAAAACTGCATGAAAAGAAAAAAGATTCCATTGGACCAACAGCAGTGATTCCACGAATGATAGTGAAAGCCGTCCTACACAGTAACCCTCCTCTCTCCGGTCTCCCTCACACCAGCCACGAAGGTTTTGAAAGGTAAGTGCAGGTCAATTTGTTTATTTTTCTTCATATTTTGTATTTTTTACTATTTTGTATTATATTACAGTATTGTAATCATCATTACATTAATATTTTTGGGTTGTGGCACAAGTCATCTGAGTTTCCATGATTTCTTATGAGGAAATTCGCTTTGATATACGAGTGCTTTGGATTACAAGCATGTTTCTGGGATCAATTATGCTCGCAAACCAAGGTTTTCCTATATATTTCTTTCAATTTTTATTTTCATAGTTTTTGGTTGCTGCCTTTTAGAAGTTCCGTGGGAACTCAAGGGACGGGAACACTTAAGTACACTGCCGTCCAAATGCCATCCGAACAACCAGAACAAACAGACGAAAAAGAAACAAAACGCAAGCAAAACCAAACAAGAAACGAAGAGCTAACATGGACTGGTGGCCTCTGTGACGGCATGGCAACCATCAGCCTCTTCCTCTGAGACCTAATCCAACCCACTAGCTCCTCAGAGAAGAGCTCAGCTGTCCTCTGGCTGCCGCTGACCAGTGACCCTGCTCTTATCAGTACAGATGGTCAACAATGTTTCCTGAGGCCACAGTATGTACCAGGAATCTTTTAGGTACAGGTATACCGAAGTGAGGAAAAGGGACAGGGTCCCTCTTTTGGGTCTCTTTGATGGAGTAGGCAAAAATTAGTAAGTATGTAAAATAAATAGAAAAGTGCTCTGAAGTTCACAAATGAGGTGCTCTGATAGAGGGTAGCAGGGCGAGGCCTTCTTGGAGAGAGTCGCTTGAGAAGTCCTATTCGAGGAGTTAACAATCGGGCGAAGACTTACAGAATGAGAAGGAGCCGATCCTACGAAGCGCTAGAGCAAATGCCTTCCAGTTCCAACGAACATGACGAGCCAAAGCGTGAAGGCAACAAAGAGTGTGGTATATCTGAGTAACTAAAAAGAGGCCCCTGGAACTCAAGTATGGGCAGCAAGGGAGGAGCTGATGGAGAAGAGGTTGGGAAGGTAACGCTAGGACCAGAACGTGCAAGGTATTGTAGGCCATGCTAAGAGGCTTGGGTTTTATTCAAAGTACAGGCTCTTGAAGGATTCTATTTATTTATTTATTTATTTATTTATTTGTTTGTTTATTTTTAATGTTTATTTATTTTTGAGAGAGACCCAGAGAATGCAAGCAGAGAAGGGGCAGAGAGAGAGAGGGAGACACAGAATCCGAAGCAGGCTCCAGGCTCCGAACCGTCAGCACAGGGCCCGACACGGGGCTCGAACCCATGAGCTGTGAGATCATGACCTGAGCTGAAGGCAGATGCTCAACCGGCTGAGCTACCCAGGAGCCCCAAGAGGGATTTTAAATTCCCTTGCTTAAAATCCTTCAATAAACATTTTGATCACTATGGCTGTCGAGGAGAACGAGAGAGAAAGTGAGGCTCTCAGAAGACTCCTGTTGAGGTCTGGGTAAAAGGCAGCGGTGAGCTGCACTAAAGGAGTGGGCGGGAGAGAAGGAAGTGAATGGGATTAGACATCTATTTGGGGGCTGAATCTATAGCATTGACTGGTGAATTAAGAGAAAGGGAAGCCTTTTCAGAATGGCCTCTAAGTTCTGCCTTGAGCACTGACTGTACAGTGATGCCATTTATAGACACAAGACACAGAGAAGGTGGGTGTGGAGGTTTCGGTCCCGGATGTGTGAAATTCGAGGTGTCTGAGAGGCCAAGAGGCGGCTGGATATTTGAGTCCAGCTCTCTGATGAGAGATAAGAACTTTGAGGTTATCAGCACAGACTTATTCGAGGCCACTAAAATGCAGATGATCACTTTACAGAAGAATGAAGAGGAAAAAGAGAAGGACCCAGACTCGAATATTTAGTGGAGAGGTAAGAGCAGCTGGTGGAGAAAAGACAAGCTAAGACGGAGAAGTAGGGGAAGCAGGAGAACAGGGACTCGGTGGGAAGACAGACATAGTTCAGCACGATAAAGAGAAGGAGATAAGTCAGTGATAAAAACCTAAGTGTGTGGTTAACAGCAGCGAAAGACTGGCCAGTCACGGTATAATAAAAAGGGGGGTTAAAAGAGGTCCCAGGGTGAAAAACGGTGATGATTACAACTGAGAGAAAAATCCAACTTCTGCCAGGTCACTCAATAAACTCCCATGAATCTACAAAAAAAATAGGTAAGGACTAGCAAAATATATTTCCTGGTAAATCTATACCAAAAAAATTAAATTACATTAAATTAAGAAAATAATAAAAAGGTTTCCTTCTAAGGAGAAAAGAGAGAGAGAGAGAGAGTGAGTACAAGAAACATTCTAGAATGAGGTAGACCATGGACTGGAGTAAAAGAATTCATGTATCACTCCTCTTACTAGTAACTCTTCTCCTAATTTGAAACTGAACATATTCAGAATTTCTTCAAACTATAGTTTGGATATTAATTTGTAGCTTAAATAGAAGTTGTTGGTGGATGGGCAAAAAAAAAAAAAAAAAAAAAAAAAAATGTGGTGCAGAACGACCAAATCTGTAGAATTAAATAGTACCAAACTGTCCAAGTAAATGGAAGAACCATCTTTATTCTGAGCAGCAGACAGCAAATTTCTAATGTAAAGCAGGTGGACGTTATCCTATGAAAATTCTCCATTGGGGGGAAAGTACTATTTATCCTGAATTACTATTAGAAAATTTAAAAATAATCACTTTCTAAAACTTTAACACGGACTTTTATCTATGGTCTGGGTTTGTAATGACCCTAAACTACTCATCTAGTGACTTAACTATTTGGCTCAAGATAGTATTTATCATACAATAGGCATACTGAGCAAAGACAAATGTGGAAGTCTGCCTTAATGATTTTTTTTTTTTCCAGGTCAAAACCCGGGTGAGGGGAAACATTTCAGTGCAAAAGAAGCAAAATGTTTTAGAATCGCGTTGTTTTCCTTTTTTCAAAAAAAAAAAAAAAAAAGTGTTTCGAATTCACTGATTACACTTCATTACCCCGCGACGCACTTGAACACATTAACACAGCAAGACGAATAAGTAATAAAAAAGAGGATGCGTCTCTTAATCCTTCCTGTCAAATTTAAAGAGATACCAATCAACCAAACGCCTCGCTAAGAGTCATGAGACTGCTGTTTTAATTAGCTGGTGATATTTTTGACTAAAGAATCTCAGATGATGAAACCGTTTTTTCCTTGTATTGAACCAGCTTGGCCCAGACTAGCCTGTCCCGCAGTGACATGTATATTGAATACAAATCAGACGGCAGCTTTAAGTCTGTGTTGCAGCTCTCATTTCCAATTCGAGAACTGTACTATAATCATAAGCTTCTGGTGGATGAAAGGAAATCAGCTCTCTGAATATTAGCTAATGCCACATTTGCAAGTCCTGAAGAGATCTGTGCTGTTAAAAAAAAAAAAAATAGATCATTTCGCGTGAACCTATATATATGAATTGCTTTGTACTGCTGAACTGATAGAAGCAATGCCTGTGCTGGGATTAAACCCCTTTTCATCATAAAACCTCATCTGGTTCGGAGTCCAAGTCCATCAAACCTTTTTCCTTTAAAGTCCCGCCTTTGATTCTACATCAATTTATTCAAACCGCAGCTGGGTGGCTGAAAACGAAAGGACAGCATCATTTAAACCAACCATGTTCCCAACTTGAAAGAAGGGCTATAATTAAAAAAATGGGCATAAAAGAATGGAAATGGGATAATATTTTTTAATGGTAGTTCAAAGGCCGACAGATGTCAGAGCCTTTGAAGATGTCAGTACACTGAGCAAGAAGTTGCCATGAAAGAGCTTGCCTGAGAGGTGAAGCAGCTTGTTAATGGCTGAAAAAACCCTTGCAGACACATCCTTGTGTTTTTAATTTGTCAGAGTTTCTGCAGTATTTTCTGATTAATGACACATGATTATAACTGCATAGCCGACATATTTTTATACTCGGTTAAATGAATAGTTTATTCCACATTCTTTTAGAAGTAGATAAGAACGGGGACACTTTCCGAGGAAGGCCAAAACTGTTCTGATTGCCTCGCATATTTATGCTAATTTTGTGGGACTGGCCAAATTCAGACTTACTATATGTTGCCAGCTTTTGTTCTTTAATAGTCTGATTGCTAGTAACATTACAATTCACATGCGGTCGGCAGAATGTGATTCACTACAATTTCACGTACGTGGGGCAAGATGCGCCTGAATAATTAATTTGCGCACCAAGTCATGTCAAACCAAATTAACGTTTAAAAACATCGCTGAGCTCAATCTAAACAACCGTGGGCTGCCATCAGGTTCCAGAAGGGAAAGAGCCGCTTAAGGGAAAAACTTGCAGCCATAACTATGCTATGGCATTAATGACTACTCAAAAACAAAGAGCTGCAATACCGTGTTTTAGGGAGAAGCTTTGCTGAGATCTGGGGGAGGGACTCGGAATATCCCTGAACTATTTGTTCTTCTAAATAGTTCTGACATGTCAATTTGATTTGTTCTGTGAAATCGCCCTCACGATATTCATGAATGTTAACCACAAGTCACCAGTGAGCACTGGTAGCACAAAAAGGCTTTCCCACCAACGGGTATGCCTTCAATTTCCATCAGGACGAGGTGCAGGGGAGAGAAAGTTCACAGGCTTTGAAGTCAGAAAGATTTGGGTTCGAGTCCCAGCCCTTTCACTTATAAGCTGCACAGCTTGGGTCAGCCTTCCCCTCTGTAAAACCTGGGATAATACCTACCTCCTTCCAGAAAGCATGTAAAAGGGTCTAGCATATCACGTTACGCTCAATTCCCCGTCTCAAAATAAATGATACACAGAACGATTAAAATGGCCATCTCTTGTTGACAATGTTTGTATTTCTACATATAACAGAATCACGTTTTCTGGAAAGTGACCGTTCTTTTGAAAGTGGATGTTCCAATTTCCCACTGTCCCAGTTCCAATAGCTCGGAAGTACAGCCTCTTTCTTCTGGTGGAATCTTACCTGGCCGTGACCAGCCAAACCCTTGGGCACGCACCTGTTTGCTTGTGACAGCTCACCTTTAGCCCAGTCGTGCAAGCACACCCATGGAGGCGGCTCAGCAGATGGGGCTCC
The DNA here is from genome assembly GCF_023721935.1 of Panthera uncia. Classification (NCBI taxonomy): domain Eukaryota; kingdom Metazoa; phylum Chordata; class Mammalia; order Carnivora; family Felidae; genus Panthera; species Panthera uncia. The sequence continues at coordinate 19,289,124 of NC_064814.1, read as the reverse complement.
AGGGCAGGGAATGCAGTACAGGAGAGGGAATAACGTGCTGGAACAGGATCAGGCAACCGACCTGGGAAGTCAAGAGGAGGAGGACCCAGGACTCCCCAACCCAGAGACAGGAGGTCTCTCACGGGCGGGAGGCCTACAGCCTTATTCTACAGGAGCTCACCCGTATCCTCTCACCTGTCTCCAGGCTTTCTACGAGGACTGGAGGGTCTTGGGGCTTATTTCCCTAAGGGAGGGGCTGTTTCCCCTTTTGTGACTCAAGGTGGCTATGGTTGGGGCATTGCTCACCTCGGGCACAACTTCAAAGCCGGTGGGGCTTGCCAGAAGCACCTTCCTACCTCCTCGTCTGCACTGCCTAAGTCTTTTGCTCCCCTCCCCCACCTCCAGATGTCCAAATCTTCTGACTACAGCCCCCTACGGCACCTTCCTTCTCTTTCTACACTCTTTGCATCCCTCAAGACTCCCATTTCTTCAGTGTAATGGATTTCTGCTTAATGAGAGCAATTTAATGAGACACAATCTCACGATATGGTAGCCATACAGCCATAGCGGCAATTATGCCGTTTGCAACACTATGTGTACTTGCTAAACGGTCTGGCCAGGCTGTGAATTTCTCCAGGAAAGGGTTTTGTCTTACTTGTTTTTGTATGCCTCCTTTGAGCACAGCGACTGTGTACAGGAAGACATCTGCTAAATGAGAAATGAATGGAGACAGAGGAAGAAATCCTTGGAGATGTATTTTCATCTTGAAAGAGATAATTTGGGTTTCTTTTTTTAACCATATATCGTTACTTATTTAAATTTTAAAAGTGCTCCTGAATTACCTATTCAAGAATGCATTTTACTGTATAGATTTATCCATTTTGGATTTTTAAAGGCTCACATGGGCCACCGAGTCGAGGCCAATGCATTCAGTAAAGAAAAGGGCAAGCAAGAGAGAGAAAACCCAAATTCTACTTAGAGATATTTCAAGCAATGTAACTGACAGATCCCAGGCACGGTGGTAGACTATTCTGGGCGGGAGATTTTTCAGAGCACAGTGACTCAGTCTGAGAACCTGGGCTTTTTAGGGGAGCTTCAGAGAAGCTTGTGATCTTACCTCCTGTCAACTGACACTAGATATGTTCTCCCTCCCATCTCAGACCCTCAAACTCTTGGCTCTTACACAGACCCAGGCAAAACTTGTTCATTTGTATCTTACTGGGTGATTCTAGACAATCGATCCCTGCTTCCCTAGGTGAGCTGTGAAACCTTTCTCTGTACCCAACCTGGAAAGGCTCTCTGTGCACCTGAAACCTCCCTGGTCTCAGGAGCAGTGGAGGGACCGCAGGCACGGAGCAGGCCACATAGCTGACCCTCCCCACATTGCTACGGGAGCCTGGTTTAGTCATGCCTGCAAACCATACCCAACTCTACCACTATCCGCCCGAGCGGCTTCATTTCCTAGGTCTCGTGTTTCCCATCTCTGAAATGGGCTCGCTGTTCTCGAAGCCCACATCTGGCTGGAGGATTGTGGGGCCAGTCTTCAGGGACTGTTGGCTGTTTGGTGCAGTAGTCTATTTATGTTGTGTGGCCACAGTTCACAAATTGAAATAAACAAACTGATATTTATCAGGTTATTAAAAAATACTTGCCATTTCGAATTCTTATAAACAATCCAGAAGTTAAGTATTGTGATTTGTCCTCGCTCGTGAAATGCCACTTTCTCTCGGGTCCCTTCCTATCATCTTTGACCCACTCTCTCGGTCTTCTTGACCTGCTCTTTTTCCTCCGCCTTCCCTAAGGCAATGAGTGTCGTCTCTTCTCATTCTACTCCAGGTCCTTAGGAAAACCCATCTTCACCATTGGTATCCATTACTATCCATCCTGGTGACTCTCAAATCTGTATCCCCAAAGGAGAGCTCTCTTTTGAACTCGAGTCCTGCATTTCCACTTACTTACATAATAACATGGACACCTAAGTGTCCGGTGGCACAGCAAGCCACATCCCTGGGACTCCTCTCTCTCCCTCACTGCCATGTCAACTCACCCACTGCTGATACCTTAGCCAAGTCCCTCATCATCTGGGATGACTCCTAGCTAGTCACCCAGCCTCCAATGTCACTCCCTTCTGCTTCCTAATCCTCTGCTTAAAGTTTCTCAGTGACTTCTGATTGTTGACAGTTATGATCCCTGAAGTTGGTTATTGGACATTTCTATCATAAAAATTTGGGGCGGGGTGCCTGGGTGGCTCAGTTGGTTAAGTGTCCGACTCTTGACTTTGGCTCAGGTAATGACCTCACGATGTGTGAGATCAAGCCCCGCATTGGGCTCTGCATTGACAGTGTAGAGCCTGCTTGGGTTTGTCTCTCCCTCCCTCTCTCTGTCTCTCTCTCTCATCTCAAAATAAATAAATAAACATGAAAAAAAAATGTAATTGGGGCATGAAAGCCAGTGTGTACATGTATAAATGTGTAACACCACTGTACTGATACATTATGTAGTTATAAAAATTCACCCCAAATGGGTATTTTTACAAGATGAAATACAAGTACATGTAAAAAGAAGTTCTACATTTTATCTTCCTATATGCTAATAAACCCTGCTTGGGAGAACACTGTTTTAAATAATTACCAGAAGGGGTAGTAAGTTACAAGTAGGACAAGGAGGTAGACAAATGGAAGACACAGAAATGGCAACACAGACAGAGCATATAAACCCCAAACTGGGGGCAGTGTACAAGGGGATCCAGCCCAGACTTCTCAACGTGGTACAAACTGTCTCCAAGTACTGCTTATGCTAGTCCTGTTTGGAATGCTTTCCCGAGTCTAATTTGCATAGCCAATTTCCACTCATTTTTGAAATGCAATGCATATGATATCTCCTTTAATTCAATCTCTTCTCATTACCTCCCCAAACCTGATGCCCCCATACCACATGATAGACGCATCTTCTGTACTTGGGATCAAAGTACCTTTATCACTTTGCTGTACTTTGAGATATATATATATATATATATATATATATATATATATATATATAAAGATAAAAAAAAAATAGAAACACATATAAAAAAAAGTTCTATTTTCTACCTATATGCTAATAAACCCTGCTTGGGAGAACACTATATATATATATATATATATATATATATATATCTGTAACTCTGGAAGGCTTAAAGGTCAGGCACACTAGACAAGGTCACAGAATAAAACTGTCTGTTTTCATGCTGATATAGTTACCAGTTCTTTACACACTTGGTGGGCAAGGCAGGCATGCAGGCAAAGTTTCCAGACAATAGAAAGGGGCCAGGAAGATATTAATCTCCCTCCACCCTACTGAATGGTGAAGGAAGTATCTTAAAGGGGCCCATTAAGACATCATGCTAAAGCGGGTGGTGTCAATAGCAAAGGGATGCCTTCATGGGGACTTGAGGGCCTGGGCAGGGTGTCCTTCTGACCAAGGGTGTTACTATGTCTGCTCTTATGTGTGGTAAGATGCATCCTCCGTCTATGTTAAAGGAAGGCATTCTTTGCTCCTATCCGTTGGTATGAATCATATTACCCTCCAGATGCAAAATTCCTATTGCCCCAGAGACTGTAAGCTAGAGGGCAAGGATCGTTCCTTTTTTAATATTCCAAGGCCTAGTATAGTGCCTGACATGTGGTAGCAGCTCAACAGGTGATGCTGAGTGAATGAATGAATGAATGAATGAACGAATGAATATTACAGATGTGAAAATGATGATCAGAGATATGAAAGAGGTCACAGGTTTATAGCAGACGCTAAGTGGTAGAGGCTGGCCATGAACCAGCATCACTGTCTTCATATTTGATAAGAAACTGGTCATTGCTTCCAGGTCCATGCTTTAATTACTATCTACATGGCAATGATGTCCAAATTCCTTTTTCTGGAACCTTGACCCGTATACTCAACTCCTCAGCTGACACATCTCCATCTGGATGTTAAAGATGTCACTCAAACTCAGCTTGGCAACAACAGAACTCTTGATTTTGTTGTTATTCCCTCCTAACCATTGTCATATTTGACCCCATCATTTATCTTAACAGCTCAGACTAAAATTCTAAAGAATCCTCTTTCCTTCCCCTCCCACACCTAACCCATCAGAAAGTCCTACTGACTCAAATACATATATCAAATAGAAACCCAGGACTGCACACAACAGCCTGAATGGACTTCAAAAAACATGAACTGGATCCTGTCGCGACACGGCTTGGAATCCTCTCATTGTCTTCCAGGGGCACCTGGGTGGCTCAGTCAGTTAAGCGTCCGACTTCGGCTCAGGTCAAGATCCCACGGTTCGTGGGTTTGAGCCACGCATCGAGCTCTGTGCTGACAGCTCAGAGCCTGGAGCCTGCTTCGGATTCTGTCTCCCTCTCTCTCTGCCCCTCCCCGCTCGTGCTCGCATGCTCTCTTCTCTCTCTCTCTCTCTCTCAAAAATAAACATCAAAAAAAATTGTTTTTTAATAAAATGGAATCCCAGATCTTCAAAGTCCCTGTAACCTTCCCCGTACCTGCTATGTTCATGCCATCAGACCTCCTTTTTTATTTCTTGAAGACACCACATTTATTCTCCTCCAGGGTCTCCTCACTGGTTGTCCCCTCAGCCTGACTGGCTTCTCCTCAATCAGATCTTTCTTAGCTCAGACAGCTCTTCGTTGGAGAGGCCTTCTCTGGTGGCTCGCTAAGACAATCACTCAGTCACCTGTCATACCTCTCTGGGTTAATTTTCAACCTACCCATTATTGCTATGTGATGCTCTCCCTGTCACTTTGGCTGTTTTTGTGTTATCATCTGCCTTCCCCCATTCAAGTGTAAGTTCCTTTAGAGCAGAGTATTGGTCTCTCTTGTTCTTTTCCATACCCAGAGCAGGAACCCCCTTAGGGCTAGATGGGCCACACTCTACATAACCCTGGGACAATATTCACATGCACCAGGATGTGAAACGCACCTCCTGAAACACCCAGCCTCAGAGCCTGGTACAGAACAGCACTCAAGAAATCTTCATTGAATAAATGAATCAAGCTGAATATGGTCTCTGTCATGAGGAAATTCCATATACATAATTCTGCCTAATTTTTACAGGTGGAAAAATGTATATGGAAATAAACTTGATTCATATGTTATCTGAAGAGTCACAGTTACTAAACTTTTGAAGTCACAGTTCCCTTTTGTTGACATCAGTGTGGAACAATGAGATTTCAAAAAGCCATCAGAATAGTTAACGATAATGATGATTTTCAGGAGAAGGTTTACTAGTCTTATTTCTGAACTGAACGACTTATTTTAAGAAATGCCAACTTTGTAGGCACGGGGGTTGTGACGTTTACTGCCGTCACTAGCGATGATCCCAGAGGTCTAAGTACAAGGGTGCATCTCCGTGTTTCCCAAAGTCTGAACCAGGATATGAATAGTCAGGACTGACATTAATAGCGGCTGGCAACACCCTGTACCCCTTGAACTCATGGCTTTTGTCTAATGACAGCTTTGGCATAATTTCTGAATAACTGAAGAACAAAAGTTTTCGAACCTCACACTCCACTTTCATTGCCAACATCACTTTATCTGGAGCTACTATAAAACTTGCCCAACAAGGGAGGATAACGTTTACGTTACAAAAAAATTAGCTCTTCGGGAAACATTTGGTGAACACGTGGATTTTGTACATTAAATGACATCTTTGCAAATAACAAAATAAATAAGGTCCCACTTGACCCTACAGGGATCTGGGGTTTGTTTCATTAATAAATACTGACTTAAGAGGCAAACTTAAGATGAATGAATCACCAGTTTAATTTTAACCTTTTTAAAGACCTGTACCTTTCGAGTCCTTCCACTGGAAAATTCCCTGGTTTTGAGATGCTAGGGGCTGGCTGGGCTGTTGGTTTCATGTTCACTGGAAGCTCCTGTGTACCACAGAGTGATATCAGTGGGAGAGACCTGAGCACGCGCGCGCGCACACACACACACACACACACACACACACACACAGGCACAATGCAAGACTAATGTTGCATTACAATGGCCCCCACTAACAAGGGAAGAGACCCCAGATCCAGGCCACATACTTCAGCAAACTTCATTCTCAGAGGATGCCATTATCTCATTTTCAAATAGGACTAATACTTTTAGGCCTTGACCTCATACCTAAGGAAAACAAATCAAAATGAACCGGAAAAATAACACACATTTTCCAACCCTGCAAGTCGAATTGTGTACAGTTTCTTTCTGATTTCTCGTGATCTCTCTCCAACCTCCCAGGACACAATGATCCAAAAATACTTGAGAGGCCAGGTAACAATGTAAGATAAGTGACGAAAAAGAATTTTCGCTGAATTTTAACATTCCTTTCAATGGGAAAACACTACTCCCAAGTTTCACATGAATCCACCAATTTCAGTGCTTTAAGTCTCAGTTAGGCCAATTTTTTATTATCTCCTATTAACAGTATTTTTCAAACATTTTCTGTACACAAACATTAAAGTAGCTTGAAAATAGACTATTATTTTCATGTAATGCCTTGCTCTCCTCCTCAGACATGAGTTTACGGTCTCCCTGGCATCAATTCCTGTCGTTTTTCTCATGAGAAATTCTCAGGTGTTAAATATCTTTCCTATCATGCAACTAGGCATGATTCCAATTAGTCCTGAATGGAAGACAAAATGACAGTTTAATAAGCTTCAATTTGCCAGGGCTTTGAACGTGTGATGATATCATCATTTTGCCAATCATTTCTTGCACTTTGGCTCCGACCTCTCTGTCACAAAAAATTACCTCAAATGTATAAATGAAGACATCAAGGATGTCTCTCAGAGAACGGACTGAGTCAGAAATCCAAAAACGACTTTTCCAAGACATCAAGAAAGAAGAGTTATTCATGCAGTGTTTCCTCAAAGATAATTTCTGCCAACATTCTTAGTAATTTTTTTGAGGCAGAGGTGAAAAGGACAAGGAGGAGCAAAACGCTAAAAATAACTGAAGGCATTTTTTCCTTATGTCAATGGGAATGACATTCAGGATGTGGAATAACAATTTATCTCTGGGGTATTTTATGTAAAGAAAAGAATTCATCTGAAAACTTCTCATCCGGACCAAAGTCAGTCTAGAATTGAGCTATAACTGCATCAACATAAATTGTCTTTGAGGATTCTAAAAGAAACACGGTTTCTGATTATTCCTTGTATTTCTAGAGAGTCTCTGGGTTTGAATTTACTAAACTGCCTTGACCTCACTTCTAAAAGGTTTGGACTAGCTGTTGTCATGCAATAAGGATCATTACACGGGTTCCCTTAGGGGAAAAATTGGGAAACTGAAGTCTTTGAGATTTAAAAATTCATTCCATAAAGTGAAGGGATCACATGTGAAATTCCAAACTGGTGTGTGACTATGATAGGTGTTCGCCTAGAATAGGCCATCGACACCAAACCGCATTTCACCAGTACTAAGTGCAGATTCCTGCTAATTTTTATCGAGATGGGTAGGTTCATTGACGTAAAAGCTTCCTACATTCTCCCTCTAGACACATCTTCTCATTTCAGTAATAATGCAAAAGCCAAAAGTGAACCCATCTCAAAAACATATTTATTTTTCCAGTCTACAAATTCTGAAATTTGTGGGAAGGAATTCTCTTCCAAATAAAATATTAAGAACTGCCTGTCTCTTCAGAGTTAAATGTGTCTCAGAAGAGAGACACAGCCATGGCTTGTGGCGTCGGAGAAAGCTTGAAACCGTTGCTCAATCTTGATTTGGATTTAAACGGTCTGAGGTATGGGTATCAGTACGTTAAATCTAGCCATGAGTTGACAATCCAACATCGAAAATATAGTGCAATTTATGCAGAATAAATGAAACCCAGAGACGACGGACTCACACACAAGTAGGCATATGGGGCACGGGACTCTGCCACACGAGTCTCAGCTACACTAACTTACCTACTAAGTTACACAGGCACAACGTCCTGCGTCCACACACTTGTAACCTTGGGCATTCTACTTATGCTTTCTGAAACTTGTCTCCTTGATAAAATGGACTGACATACATTCATCTTTGGACCCAGGCAAGAAGGTCCAAACAGAGCTCCCAAATGGGAAGTTTAATCCTCATGGGGGGTTGGAAGGGTTCAAAGAGATGGTGCATCGCGAAGGACCTAGCAGAGAGCCTGGTGCACGCAAAGCACGCAATGAACATTTGCTGCTGCTGCTGCTGCTGCTGCTGCTGCCGCCGCCGCTGTGAAGCACAGACAAGCACAGGAATTCAGTGCTGTTCGGGGAGGTACTGCCTACTAAAGCTGGAACTCACGCAGCAGGATTCAATTAGGACTTTGCAGCAACGGCAAGTATGGCAACTCACGGAAAGAAATGCAAATGGTGAGGAGCCTCTCAGCTTGGGGAGCAGGGTACCAGCGTCTCTCTCATGCTAGGCAAGGGCTCACGTATAACCCTGTGCCTTTTTTGCCAGGTCCGAGTCTCTCCCCGAATCTAAAAATCTCTCTTGCAAGAGGCTGGGGGATCGCGGACGAGTACTGAATTAAGATTAAGGAGCCCTGCTTTGCTAGTTCTGTGACCTTGGGCAAGGTAGTGGCCTTGAACCCTAGGTTCTTCATCTGTAAACTGAGAATAATTGGATGTGGTCATCTCTTTACTCAGTCTGGCTGTGCTGCTGCTGGATACGCAGATACCTGCACAGGTGCACGTCCGGCACAACGTCCTGTGTCCACACACTTGTCCCTCGCCATCTCCCCGGTTTTCACCACTGTACCCCCTGTTTTAAATATCTCCAGCATTTAATTATTACTTCTTCAAGGACAACTTTAATCTATCTAAAAAATCTATGAAGTAGAGTGAGAACAAAAGACGGATTTTTAAAGCAATCATTTAATTGACACAAAGTTGTTGATTCAAAGGGAATACTTCATGCCATTATTTGGAAGGTTTGTCTTTAAAAGGAATATGCTTTATCTAAAAGTGGACCACATGCCATGGAATGTGGTTTCCATGGTAACTGCCACATTTAAAAAATATGCACAGGACTAAAGATACACTGTATAATACTTCTACAAATGGATCATTCCTAGAGAAATCAATTTCCTTGTCTCAGCCTGTTATTGTTTTTTCAACGTAATTTTCTCCACGACGAGGACCAAGTTGAATTATTTATAATAGTTTAATTACAGGAATATACGCTATTTGTGTGCCTATAAGATGAAAATAATTACAGAATTTTAGAATTATAATGGAAAAAGAAGGCTAGTGATCTACAAAAAATGTAAACTTTACTTTGAAAGGTCATCTTCCTATATTTTCTCCTAATTAAGTATCTAAGAAATCGTATTCTTATACATAGTAATACATATAACATATAAATAAAACATATTATTAAATTCATATGTAATACTATTAGACAAAACACCATTGGCTACTGATAAAACAGGATCTTTGCATCAATATATCTGTGTCAAAATATGAAATGAACTTTGATCCTCCTTGGAAATTTCTGTATAACCTGTGCTTTTGGTATCAGAAAAACAGTATTGCCCGCACAGGCTTTTCAAAATGGCTCAGTTAGGAAAACCTCTGTTTATATTCTAAATGTATGCAGTAAGTTTTTGATCGGTCTTAAATGCAGCTCTTCGATAATACCATAAAGCTTCATCTAAGGAAAATAAATTGAAATCTGTAATGTGTGGTTTTACCACAAGTCCACTGAAAAAGTCTTACTTTCTTTTCGCAGAATAATAAATTGTTAAAAACATCTTCCCACCAATCCTTCTTATGTCTGGCATTACACATTATGTGCATTGCAGCAAAACCCACCTAATACTGAAACCACGCTTAATTCCATGCCTCTCTCCCTCTACTACAAATAACTTAGTGTATCGTGGGTAAGTATCAAAGCACGGTGTGCACACGGCTGGAAACCAGGCATCCACTCTGATGTGACTGTGGGTGTCACCAGGGACAGGAAGGGAACAAAAAAGCAGGGTTACCTTGACCGCAACAGCCTCATTACGGTAGGGGGAAAATATTTACATAGTTTGTTTTTTCCACATGATCTGTCCAGTTGACCCAAAGAAATGAAAATATTTGCTACCTCAAAACCAAGTAAATGATATTAGTGAATAAAAGACGATGAGACACCATTTTGGTCATGGAGGGAGAAAGGGAACTGTTTTAGTACAGGTACAAATACCCTATGCTCCTGAACCAAATTATCACTTGCTTTTATTTCTTATAGTTTTCCATAGTATAAATTCAGAGGACAAGAGAATCAGCTGGAAGAAAGAGAGCAACAGATTTCGAAATGAACAGCTGGGCATTAGCTTTTAAACTACCTCTAACCTCAGCCATGTTTCTCCAAAGATGCTTTGTAAGGGCTACAGGATCAGTCACATAATGAAAGTACTAGACTTTGCTAGTCTCGCGATTTAAAATATCCTTTCATTTGATTCATATGTACAAAATTGGAGCTCCTGAAGCACGTGTGTTTTTTGATATTGAGCATGATGGTATTCATCATTTTATTTGATCAAAATGAAACGTGGGCGCATTAAAATATAACCTGCTCATTACATTTTGTGAAAGTACTTAAAGACGCCAAGATGTTCCCGCCACATTTCATTGCCAAATGTTTTAATACATAAAGATGTCAACAGTTATAGTGGTCAGTATCCTTTAGGCTAAGTCCTCTGTCATATATTTCTCTCAGAATTGGGAGCTAGAAAAAAAGTGAACTGGTATGATTTCTTTCACAGATCATCAGAATGTCACACTTCATCATGTTCCCCTCTTCACTGTGGCTTCTAGGTGAGCTCAGAGCTAAAACTGGTACGTCACTAAAGCATTTTTAAAAGTAGTATAGGTTTCCTGATGGAGTGAATATCGTTCATTGCTTAATTACTATTTTCAGTTATATTTTAGCTGTTTAAATGTTTATTACAGAATGCCACCTCACATCCTTTTTGAAAGTGGTTGACATATAAAAAAATTAAAATCAATGTTTCCAATGGAAAAATGCTACCCGAAAAAAGCCCAAAGACCATGTACAGGTTTAGCTATAATGTTTAGAATGTACATATTGCTCAATTCATCCATAAGTAATCTTAGAAGAATCTTAGAACAGCCAATATTTAGTCCACCATACACAGGCACACACCCAGTTTTAGAAATGAACATTTTTAATCTGGGCCCGGATTGCCAAATTCATGGAAAAGAAAGTGATGTCACTGAGATATAATTTTAAAAATTACAATTGTCTTACCACAAACATCTTTTCTGGAAATCTTTTTTTAAGTAGAAGAGAGAAAGAAGAAGATTTCTGAAAACCCTACATTTTACAATTAGCCATAGGACAGCCTCTTACTGTGAATCAATATGGCAAAACCAAGATGTTCTGTCCATTTATTATGCAAAACTTGTTCATAATAGCATCATGATTCTCAGGTTAGGAAATCAAGAAAAGCATCAAGATCCCAAAGTTAGGAAAGATTCCATCTCCTATATGCAAATTTTAAGTTTCATGTATTTTTGGATCTCGTGACAACCATCTCCCAAGTCGGCTCTATTAATTTGCCTTATACTGATGGCGGTTCACAGTGGCTGCTGTGGTCACCCTGAGTCTTCCAGGGGCCCGTACCTCAACAGGTGACATAGACAGCTGTCCTATGATGGGAACCCCACCTTTGGGGCGGATCTCAAAGGTCCTCTACAATATTCATACACACCACTCACTCTGGCAACAAACATAAAAGATCAAGCGATCTCCAGGTGGTTCAGGGTCCTAAGAGAACAACTGAGAAGTCAGGGAACCTATGTTCTGTTTTTCTTATAATTCAAAGGAATAAACTGAGAAATTCTCTCACTATGCTGCAGTTCAAAAGCAAAATCACATGCAGAATCACCATGCTAGAACAGGTTCTCCTAAGATGATCATAACAAAACTATGAATTTTCTTTATGTGAAAAAAACATGATTAAGTCAATCAAATCATCCTCCAAATTAATTTCAATAAGAGGGATCTGGCAAATGAGAAATATCTGACACTGAGGCTGTGACTTTCTATATGTCTTGGTACCTACTGATCTGGATGTTTTTTCTTAAACATTGTAACCTCAGGTAGACACCAGGCTGACCATCTTCTATGAAGGTGATAAAATTTAATATGCATTTTAGCAAATGTAAGTATCACCACATAAAATATCCTACCATTGGAAGTCAAGGTATTATGACAAAGATACAATATATGCATAGAATAATTAGCCAAATACACCAAATAAAATGAAAGAAATGATTACTTATCTTTAGTTGCATTGCCATACCTTATGATTTCTCTAGAAAACAGAAATTCCTTGGGTATAAAGTAACCTGTAATAATTATATAGCACATTCACCTAAAGGGAGTTCCTGTCTGATATATGATTTACCTTACGGTAGGTAACTATACTTTATGATAATGGTTTTCTTATCAGTATATAATACATAATATATATGGAAGAAGCCAAAAGTAGACTTTTACTATATTGTCTGAATTCACAAATCTGATAGAAGAAAAAGCAGCAAGCAAAGCTATAGTATCCAAAATTGGTACTTCCCTGGTCCTTTTTTGGTTAAGTATTTCAAACAGTCCTTTTTACAAAATGGCCTCCATTGCTAAACGGGAGTAGCCAAACGTGAACTGAAAATCAAATCTCTCTGGACCTAAAATGAAAAATGATCCAATCCAATATTTAAGGTACATAATACATGTGTCAAGCCACAAAACAGTGATTTGGAAAAGAAGATCTTCTATTTTTTAAAAATATATGTCCACTTTGTTTTTCTGAAATTTGTGAATGGAATTCAGGACTTAAAAGGCTTCACACATCACATTATTTAAGTCACAATCATGAAAAGATATATTTGGAAAATTTGGAACTTACCTGATGGAAACTGTGAATTAATACCCTCAGTGAATAACCAAAATAAATACAAATTATTAGCATTTTGGTACACACGATAAGGTTTTCAAAAATACAACTCATTGGCAAATTAAAAAAAAAAATACATTCTCTAAAAACAATCAATCAAGTTTGGCTTCCACAGAAAATCATTTTCATTCAGATCAAGAATGCATTTAGCCTAAGTTTCCATTGCTTTACTAGGCGTTCCTATGACAGCAATTCCAATTGTTCCAAGAAAGACAAAATAGGAGAGACACAATCCTATGCTACAGCATTTGAAGAGGTCATATGGTCCCCATACTGATTATTTCAATTAGCAGAAATTCAATTAAGAACCTTATTGTACTCTCCCTGTGGCTTAATTATACGTAATAATTCTAAAATTTCCCTTTTGTTATTGGGTGAACCGCACCCTATATATGGCAGATACGACATATGTAATATCACAAAGATGTCCTCTAAATTTGGCCTCCACTACTGTCGGCTTTCCACAACAGCACCAAAACAGTGGGAGTTATATAAACTAAGGTATTTTATTGTATCACGGACTCAATTCTACTATGCAAACAGACCCTACACAGACTCAGAACCCAAATACTTTATCACTGAAGACAATGCTGAGGCTTAGCATCATCTTTGAAGGAGAATGTTAAGTTGGAAAATATTCTTAGTAAATTATATGGCTAACAATCGGAAGATCAGCTTATATTTTATAAAGGCTCTGATGAGGTTGGTGGCAAAAATATAACCCACATTGACTTAGCAGGAACCACCTGACTCTTCGGGTACCATTGCTACTACAATGACTACCTTTTCAGTTAGCAAATCTCCCATAAAACAAATTGAAAATAGTTCTCCTATAAGCGTATATTAGTGACAAAAAAAATCTGTGCTGAGTATACTTTTGGGCCCCAGTCATTCTCTGAAGGTAAAAGACAACTCAAGGTCAAATGAAAAATAACCAAGAACTCCTATTCTTTGCCTTACCGCCTCCCGCCCTCCACCCAAGAAATAAACATCTTACTTAATCAGCAGTTTTATAGTTTAGATGATTATAAAATTGTTTAAACACATGTCATAAAAAATAGAAGGCTTATTTCATTGTTTAAAAATTATATCATTTGGGGAGAAAGGATATTGAGGAAGAAGCTTGTATGTGATATGAATAATATGGTTAAGATTTCAATGGGAAAAGAGGTATTTATTAGACCTAGTAGATGATATGGTTTTATTAGAAAAGAAAATTATCTTTTTTTGTTATCAGTTGCTCTTCAATTTTTCTTTAATAAAATTTCACAGCAATCTCAGGAGGATACACGAAAGGCCTTTGATTATATATACCCCAAAGAACGTATTGTACCACAAAGATGCCCACACCCAATAAGATTTTTTTTCATCTGAAATTTATAAAGATAATTTTCCATGCTGACAGTGCACATTTCATCCATAAGTTTGAAGAGTCAAATGCTACCACAGCTGGGGGTTATTCTGCCAAATGGTTTCCAACAGGGACTACAGAGGTGGAGGCTGGGGGGCATGTGCATATCGGAAAAAGCGACAGACCTGATGGGAAATAGCCCTTCTCTAGAGTCATTTTTACCAATTGCCATCTGAGTGATCTAATCAAATATAGAGTCTAATGAAAAAAAAAAAAAAAAAAAAAAGCAACACCAGGAAGGAAAAGCAAATATTAAAACAGCTGCTTGATTACCTACAGAGATTAAAACAAAAAGCAAGGAGTAAGGCTGATATATTTCATAGGGATTTGCAGAGGCTGAGGGGAGGGGTAAGGGGCAGATACCTTAAAAAAAATCCATCATGAAAGGAACTGAGAGACAAGATTATAAAAAAGGGGCCAAGTTATAGCGCGCCATGGGATTTTTAATCTGGCTACCTGTGGTTTCTGTAGTTAAAGCCTTATTCATCCTCAAAACGGGGGGAGGGGGGGGAGAAGAAAACAAAAAAATCACATTTATATGTCAGTTTTGCAAATGATCAAACAGCGTGCACCAACAAGAATAATAGGAAAACACTAAACGCTGATGACTTTTTAAAAATAGACAGCCGTTTTATCAAATATTATTGATAATTACCTGTGAATCTCGTTTCTTGAACTCTTGAATTTGATTTTCGTGCTCCATATTGGCAGCGCGAAGCTGTTTTTCCAGGTTTTCAATTTCCCGTTCATGGTCTCGGACTAGGCTATCCTTCTCTGCGTTATGCTGCTGTAATAGGTGCGTCTTCTCCTGTTCATGCTCCAGCTTCAGCTCTACTATCTGATTGGACAATGAGGAGGACAGTTCATCAACAGAACATCCTTGTCGTCATGACAACTCATGGACAGCTTAATTTTTCTCTAATTTGTCCAAGTTGAAAATTTTATTTTTGCGTCATGATTACCTCACCCTTGAAATACTCTCGTCTGGGGGGAGGGGGTGATTTGATCCAAACCTCCTAATATTCAAGCCAGTTGGGCATATGCAGGAAATCGTTCTGCAATCTGTTGACATAAATGCCTGAACACTGAAAAAAATTATGTCGAATGCTACGTACTTCCTACCCAAGAATTCGGGTATTACTGATCAGCAATGGTTATAAATGGTTAATAGTCAGTACGCGTTGCTGTTTGCTTAAATATATACACGTAAAAAGCAGCAATTAAATCGGTCAGTTTTCTTTATGATTTTCAAATAAAAGATCGAAGCTAAATACGCATCTGGATTATTGTATATACAGTTGTCTTTTTAAAAAAATAAAATGATAAATTTCAAAGCTCTATTATCTCGTTGTCAGCTACGGTATACCAACATAAACAGATGTTATGTGTTCCAGAAGGGCACCTGCTGTGCTGCAGGCTTGCGCCATGATTTCATAAAGAGCATTCTATTCTCAGGATCCTTTCCCAGTCCACTCCACACTGGAGACTGTGACCTTGGCCAGTCTTAGCCTCTCCCTGCTAGACTGAATGGCAGCCCGAGACCAAGGGCCTGGTTGCCGCAGCTTTGATACTAATCCTCCCAGACTGTGCACAATGGCACCCTACCTGGCCTGCAAACTATAGCCAGCCAGGCTGTCTTTGAAGCAGGTGATGAATAGGGGACTGCAGGAAGCCAGCTTCCCCAGTGAACTCCAGGCCACACAGCTGCTAAGAACAGTCACTTGGATTTTTCTTCAGTTTTGGTGGATTTCAGGGGAAAAAACTGCTGTTATCTAGAATATGTTGTGTTATTTTCGGCGTGAGAATCCATCTTCAAAAAAGCTAACAGTAGGAGCCTGCTCCAAATCGATCTTGTTTCTTGTGTCGTGCAATGAATCACCAGCCTACCTTATCTTAAAGCGATAGCATTCATTTCTCCAGGCGTACATGCTACGCTAAATTTCAGAACTTCTTTTCTTTTGAGAATTGAAATTCTCATCCTCTAATTGCAAATTAAGAATCAAAACACGAACTGAATGTGCTTACACACAGGTTTCAACATGTTTCCTTACTGTGATTTTTCCTGGAGTTGGAAAATGAGCACGAAATTTCTGGCCACTCATAAATGTACTATACTATTTAGAAGAAAGAAAAGGATACTCGCTCTTCATATCCACTTATCAGAACAAAATAATGTATAAAATAATATAGAAATATTTATTTTGCATCTGAGAACAAAGATGCATTCTAGTGAATTCGTGCCTACTTAAAATGTAGGGATCTTTCTTCCATATTATTCTACTGTTGGCCACATATAGAAAAAATAACATCAACATCGTCTGCTTACCTACCAAGTAGTAAAGCTTTCTTATTTAAAATTAATGTGCATGCTTTACTCTGTGATTCACACAACTATAATGTTAATCGCAAAAAAAGAGAGAATTCAACGTTTTGTTGATATTACTGCATTATTTCAGGCATCTGAGTTTATGAATTATTGAGTTAGAATATTTTTAGTTCTTGGACACATTATTATTTCCACTCAGTGTTACACTATCAAGCATTATTATAATAAATTCGTAAGTTTTAATTAAAATCATTTAAGTATACAACACACTGAAAGAAGTGGATGGAGGTAGAAAGTTCTACTGAGATCTGATTCTCAAAAGTCTCAGGAACATTGAGAGAATGGATAGGATTTAAAATTGATGGAAAACCAATTATTTTATACACTCTAGGAAAAAGCAACCAGTTGACCCGTAATTAGGGCAGAAGAAGTCCAGAAGAACTTCTTTCCCCCAAGAAAAAACACACCACACGATCAGGAGTCACTATCAGATAGATTGTGAGTAATGGTGCTGCCTCATTCTAGGCTCTAAGTAAGGTACTTTCAAAGTAACTGTCTCCGAGTTATTTGAAGAGCTCTTGTAGACTGATCAATGACCTGCCCATGTTCAGATTTCAGTTTATTCATTTTTAAAAATCAGGAACAAATGAAATAGAGATAGCAGAATTTCGAGCCTAAAGTCAGATGTTCATAAATTAGTAATACTTTGTTATTTTGTCAGGACGCATTGCTCAGTGACGCTAGTGAATGAATGAATAAATCTCAGGCTGCGAGAGCCTTTTAAAGTGAAATAGCAGAGGCCTGTCTGCTCACACCAACACTACCTGGCCAACCTCTAGGTGTTATGAACCCTTTCTGGTCTTTGCCCAGGATTCCTCACTGTTAGTACCTTCTGGCAGACGTCTTCTCCTGATAAATAGCAGAGTCCAGAAGAAAAACCCTAATGCTCTGGAAACAACATAATGATGATATTCATAACCACAAAGGCCATCATCAAAGTGGATCAAATTTGGATCAAAGTGGATCCAAAAGTGGATCAAAGTGGATTAAGTTGAAGATTTTACTGGTCCCTAGCCCCTTCCACGTAAGTAAATGTTAACAGAGTTTTTTGGCTTTTCTAGTTCCATCTTTTACTTGTGGGTGTATCTCAAAAGCAAACATGAAGTACAGTACTTTATCTTGGACTAATAGATACTTCTGGTTGACCAACAATAATGTCTAATGGAGTTAATGGTGACCAGGAGGTTGTAAGTCGCAGAAAATGTGGAGGATGTAAAAGTACACAGCATCCACAAAGACGAATGTTCAGTGACAACGAGGTCTGTGTGTCGAAGCGGTCCAGAACCCATAATCTATCCTACAGGGGCGAATAGGATGCACCATCACCCAGGAACGTGCTTCAGTAAGGCCAGCTACAGAGCTCCCTGTAATAAAGGAAGGAAAGCTTTAAGTTCCCTAATCCGAAAGCACGGGGCTGTGGGCCAGGTATCTACACTGGACAGGTATACCCGCTCTACATGCACAAAAGCAGATGGCGGGGAGCCTGGGTGACACAGTCGGATAAGTGTCTGACTCTAGATTTTGGCTCAGGTCATGAGCTCACGGTTCGTGGGATCAAGCCCCTCATCAGGCTCCATACTGACAGCACAGGGCCTGCTTGGGATTCTCTCTCTCCCTCTCTTTCTGTCCCTCCCCGGCTCATGTGCACATGCTCGCTTGCTCGCTCTCTCTCTCTCTCTTTCAAAACAAATAAACTTAAGAAAAAAGGCAGCTTGACATGTCTTCCGGGGGAGTAACGTGAATAGCCCTCAAGTGCAAGCGTCTGGTAGCATCTGGTAGTGCCCTTAGGTGCTGTTCTTGACGCCTTGGTGGTTGGGGTTCAAGTGAGAAAATGGCTTTACAGCCTAGACACTATTAGGTTGACGACAACTATCATTTTTGGAGGTCAAAATAGGAGATGATGCTCCATCCACTATGCTACCCCCCCAACACAGACTACACATGAAGTTCAAGAGTGAAGCTTTAAAGTTCTGAAGGCCCTGAAAGCACAGCCATCCATCACAGACTAAATCATTGTGCAGTCTGGTGCCGGCGTCCCCATTCTAAGTGAGGCTTCACATACGTGTCCAAGAGCAGAAGTACATTCCAGGCTCTGAGAAAGACCAAGATGGAACCACCAAATACGCACGTCTCTGGGGGCCCCGGAATGTATATTTTAAGCCCTGGTAACTGCTTCCCAGTGAAATCAGTGCTGGCAAATGTGGCCTGAACATATTTTAAAAATCTCATAAAGAAAGCGACAACGGGGACAGAAGTCATTACTTCTCGGTACACAACCCATAGAAGACCAACACATCTCAGTAACACACCTCAACGTCAGAAATTCCAAAACCAGAAGCATAATTATAGAAGTGACAGAATACATCCAACATATTTTTTAAAGGGGCTGGTGGTACAGAATACTAACTAAAATAACCTTAAACATAACCAAATTACAAAATCTATATTCTGAAGCCTTGGTATAAGAATGGGTTAAAGCTACAGGAAGTAGAAAAAAGAGGTCTTCCGCATGCTCTGGCTGGGAAAGGAGGGAGGGGAGGAGTCTCCAGTTAGGAGCCCTCGGGATAGACGTGTCTTACAACTCAGTGGTGACTGCGCTCATTTCAAGTGAACAGAAGTATGAAAGCTGAAGTTTGGACACGGGTGAAGGCTACCAAGGTAATACAATGTCCATCTTAATCCACAAGACTTCCCTGTAACACCCTGACAGTCAGTCACTCAGCTGCTGATGGGATGCTTTTGGCAAGAAGGGAACAAGTGGCTTCCAAGGCGACCAGTGCCTCATGGCGAACACACCTGGCATCACAACTTCTGGGGAAAGACTGCTGAAAAATTGTGAAAGGAACAAAACAAATGTAAAACACAATAGGACATTCACTGGCAACAACCAAACAAGGAAAGAAGGTTATCACCTTGGCCATCCATGGCAAAGGGTGGTAGTCAAGGAAAGAAAGAGAGGCTCTACTATTCTGTTCCTTCCCCAGAGGCAGAAATGCTGAGCAAAGTACTGCTGAGGAACATCTTCTAAGGTAAGGGTAAGGGCGTAACTTCATCAGTGGAAATGGCTGCTGGAAAGAGATGGATGAGAAAGTGAAAAATTGTGGCTGATTCTGATCGAAGCACAGGCTTCAGAGTTCCCATTAGAAAAGAAAAGAAAAGAAAAGAAAAGAAAAGAAAAGAAAAGAAAAGAAAAGAAAAGAAAAGAAAAACCGGTCCAATACAGAAAGCAAATCTTGGGGGAAGAGATTAGCAAAATGTTAAAAGACATAGCAGGTATCAGTTTCTCTAACAAAGTGTGTCACTGCCCTCACCTAAGTTCTCCTCCTCGACCTTATCCTAATCTCAAGCTGTAGAAAGTAAATACAACAGAATACCTTTGCCCTCAAACTGAAACCTAGAGGAAGACAGACAGGCTGAAAAAAAAAGGCAGAAATGGAGCCAGAGAGAATTCACGTGTATAAACCAAAATGAATAGATTCGGAGAGTGCTGTCCACTTAAAGCCCAAGTGAGATGAAAGGAAAAAGTGTCTAGACAGCTATAAAAATATTACACCAACTAAAAAACAAACTAAAAGTTGGGGGAGGGGCACCTGGGTGGCTCCGTCGGTTAAGCATCTGACTTCAGCTCAGGTCATGATCTCCCAGTTTGTGGATGCAAGCCCCACATCGGGCTCTGTGCTGACAGTTCAGAGCCTGGAGCCTGCTTCGGATTCTCTCTCTCCCTCTCTCTCTGCCCTTCCTGTGCTTGTGCTCTGTCTCTCTCTCTCAAAAATAAATATTAGAAAATAATAATAAATAAAAACGTTTTTTAAAAGAGGTGGGGAAGGAGAAGGAAGAAAGGAAGGCAGGCCCATCATTCTCGAGGGAAGGAAACACACCCTCAAAATCAGGAGCAAATGGAGTGACAGGGGACCTAGTAGGAGCACAACAGCGCCAGAAGAAGAACCCATAGACAAGAAGATAAAACAACAGAATTAACCAAGGACCAAAGTAACCCAATCACAAAGTTAATTGTAAATTCTCCACTAGAAACAACAATCAACTGAATGAACATGGCTGAAAATCGAATCACTGACATTGACAAAAGACTTGAGAGAATGAAGGAGAGAAGAGAATGTGGAGAGCAAATAGCAAGAAAACCCATGTACACACAGATATATCAGAAAATTTCCCTGTGGGGCGCCTGGGTGGCTCAGTCGGTTGAGCGGCCGACTTCAGCTCAGGTCATGATCTCGTGGTCCGGGAGTTCGAGCCCCGCGTCGGGCTCTGTGCTGACAGCTCAGAACCTGGAGCCTGCTTCGGATTCTGTGTCTCCCTCTCTCTCTGCCCCTCCCCTGCTCATGCTCTGTCTCTCTCTCTCTCTGTCAA
>NC_064814.1:19216977-19267901 GCF_023721935.1 Panthera uncia | reverse complement strand
ACAGAATCCGAAGCAGGCTCCAGGTTCTGTGCTGACAGCTCAGAACCTGGAGCCTGCTTCGGATTCTGTGTCTCCCTCTCTCTCTGCCCCTCCCCTGCTCATGCTCTGTCTCTCTCTCTCTCTGTCAAAAATAAATAAACATTAAAAAAAATTAAAAAAAAAAAAAAGAAAGAAAGAAAATTTCCCTGTAATGAATGAAGGAAGGAAGAGTTGAGTGTGTGTAACAAAGAAACACACCGTATGCCACAAAAAGCCTTTTTTTTTCCAATTGAGGAAAATAATAGCTCAAGAACACTACAACTAAACTTGAAACTATGGAACCCAAACCACTCTAGGAAAAAAAAAAAAAAAAAAAAAACAAAACGTGAGGATGAAATCCAGGCAACCAAGAGACGACCAGGGCAGCTCAGGGCCAAAATATAGTGGAACCATATGTATAAAGCTTCAGGGAAAAAAGGTCCACCAGAGCATGTAATGCCCAGCCCAAACTAAGGGAACATAGAGTGATTTTCAAGCATGCAAAAATGCAGCGAATACAACAATTATATGCCCTTCTTGGAAAAAACAACTCCGTGATGACATCTCAGCGCTCAACAGATGAATCACAGTGAAGGAAACTGCTATGGAGGAGGGGTGCTGGATGTCCCCGTGGTGAGCACAAAAATGGTTTCAATAAAAACCGAACTCCATGTAATGATGTTATGATCCTTGTGCTTACAGAACAGAATACAAATGCTATAACCCTCCACGATGTGTAAATGACACGATAATTTGACGAAATAGAGTGGGAGGGGACTGGGTGGAAGGAGGGTTGAGCATGTCAATTTTTTTTTTATTGTAGTGAGGAAACTAATGCTCTCAAAATCGAACCATAAAATTCAAAATGACTCTAACCTCCGTGTATTTTTTTATCTTTATTTCTTAATGTTCTAAGAAATCACCTGTTGTCATATGGTAAAGAAACATTTTTCTACACTTCAGAAATTCCTTAAGTTTTCCTTGTTTCTTTACTTCAACTGATTTCACATGAGATTATTCTAATATAAGTAGAATATACCGCATAGTCTCATTTCTTTTTTTTTTATTTTTATTTATTTACTTACTTATTATTTTAACATTTACTTATTTTTGAGTGACAGAAAGAGGCAGAGCATGAGCAGGGGAGGGGGAGAGAGAGAGAGATAACAGAATCTGAAGCAGGCTCCAGGCTCTGAACTGTCAGCACAGAGCCCGACGCGGGGCTCGAACTCACGGACCGCGAGACCATGACCTGAGCTGAAGTTGTACACTCAACAGACTGAGCCACCCAGGCGCCCAGCATAGTCTCATTTCTTAAAAAATGTTTTTGTCTTTGTATCTACAAAGCCTTCTATTTATCCATCTCTCAGAAATTTCTGGAATTATACTCATACCACATTATCAGGAGTCACTCCAGAATAAGACTCCAGGGGAATTTCTGCTTCCTCCACTGTGTGCTGTATGTACCATGTCAGCTGGCAAGAGCTCCCCTTGGGGAGATATTTACTTGGCATTGTAAGAACCCTTATCAAGGGTCCGTGAACTATGAACTTAGATCTGGAAACTGGATGAAGGACCATGATTTTCCACTCAAGTGGAGAATGGTCTAAAGTTCACTCACCAGCTCTTGACTTTTTCTTGATGTTGTGCAAGGAGTACTCTCGTTGGTCTCTGTCTCTCTTATCCCCCGGGACAACTGCTGTAGGCACCATCTCTGTTTACATATCCCTGCCCGACTAGACACCTTGATTGCCTCCCTAGCCTTGGGGCCCATAGGAGGAATCACTTCTACCTTCCATCTGACGTTCAAGTGCCCCACCTCCAGCTGGCGTCTGCCATTTTGGAACCCTACCATCCTCTTGGAAGTAGGCAGCCCAGTTCCATGGCAGCATCTCCCGCGACAGGTGCCAGCACGTGGAGGAAGCCACCACGTAGCTGCTCAACAGTATCAGTGCCCCCACTGTCAGTGCATTCCTCAACACCTTAGTGAAGGCAGTATCTTCTAGGCCCTCCCGCGGAGTAGGTTATCTGGTCTAAAGTAGCAGTATCATTCGAATATTCTCATTTTCCTGAGACTTTTTTGAACTCTTCCTCAGTACTACGCTATGGCAGTTCTGGATCCCCCCAGCCTGGTTCAGCTCGAGTAAAGTTGTAGGGAAGACCAATGCCTCGTAAAACCAACTATTGAAATGTGTTACCTTTTTAAAAAGAGAGACGAAGGTCAGTTCAACTATTGTGAGTAATTACATACATATAGGGTTAATAGTTCAAGGGGTACTTTGAAGAGGTAGCCATTTAAAGAAAAAAACAAGGATTTTCCAGGGATTAAGAGTACACTTATCATGATGAGCCCTGAGCAATGGGCAGAATGGTTGAATCACTATATTGTACACCTGAAACTAATAATACACTGTATGCTAACTAACTGGAATTCAAATAAGAACTTTAAAAAAGAAAAGATAAGCC
The DNA here is from genome assembly GCF_023721935.1 of Panthera uncia. Classification (NCBI taxonomy): domain Eukaryota; kingdom Metazoa; phylum Chordata; class Mammalia; order Carnivora; family Felidae; genus Panthera; species Panthera uncia. The sequence continues at coordinate 19,265,417 of NC_064814.1, read as the reverse complement.
TAAGGACATATACAATCTGCTCTGAGCCTTTGGAGTCAGAGTGAAAATTCAGCACAAGTTGGCACAGAAAATGCCACAGCACAGTCTGACTTCACGAACAACATCTTCGCAGAAACAGGCACCAACAGCAACAACAAAAAAAAGCACAAAGTCATCCGTGTGTCAAGAGCAGAAGTAGAACCTGTCACCTGCAGGTGGCCGTGGGGCTCTAGGACTAGATGTCCACTACAACCAAAGAAGCCATCAACGGAATCTGTCAACGGTTCCGTGTAGTTAATGCAAGTCCTCTTCTCTTTAAAGGTTAGTGTTGCTGTGCTAACTGCTATTCGGGATGGAACGAGGGCCCGCCAGCACGTGCAGCTGCTTCCCCTCTTCCTCTCTACTGAGGCATCAGTAGTGGGGACAAGAGCGAGGTGACGTTCCTAAAGCTTAGGATACCTAAGGGCTGAAGGCCGCAAGCGCACCAGCAGCCACGGAGGAAAGGAAGGAAAATGCTGCAAGTATCGGAAGCCAGCACTCTTCTCTGCAGCCTTCTTTCCCACTGAACACTGCAAAATACCTTCCCGGCGCCTGCGGGTCATGAGTGACAATGACCTTGAGCTTTCACAACTTTTTGGAAAACTGGCTACTATTTTCTGGGTCCTTATCTGCCAGATCTCAGTTAAAACCCAGGAAGGATTCATTCAGATAGTCCAATATTTCAAGATTCTTCTTCACGGTTTAATGATGGTCAATTTAAGCCACTCAAAATTGAGAAAATTCATTAACTGAGAATTCACTCTCTTAGAGTTCAGGATTTGGGGGGAAAACATGCCTTCACTGTACGTTTTAGTTTCAATTTCTTTTGCCTGATGTCTGTTCCTCTAAAATGCACTCAGTTTGTCTTAATCTGGCACATCATGCTGCAGAATGAATATGAAATACAAAAATCATCAGGGTTTCTGGCTAGCGTGGGATTTACGGCTAGTATGGGCTTCAGAAGGACAAAGAGATCAACCAGGTTATAAATTCCTCCAAAACATGGACTGTGCCTTTACTTTCTTTTTACTTTCCACACACCACCTACTATAATGCTTCACAATCATTCACCATCTTGAATGAAGCAGGTGGCATTCAGGAACAAACAACAGAAAGAGTTTGAAGGGAATGGCTTCCTCTCATCATCACGTTGACATGTCTACCTGCCTAGGTAGCCTCTGCCTTTCCTGTGACTCAAATGGGTGGCCGTCCTTGTTGCCACCTCAGGAGAGCCCCGCCTTCCGGTGCCATCCCCCCTTGCCAAATCAAGCACTTGCTCTCACAATGATCCCACCAGGGTCTGCATCACCGACATCGTCTTCTCCAACGGACCATGGTCATCAGCAAACGGACCTTCGTACCTATCTCATTTTCTAAAACCTTCCCGTTGACCCTGCATGCCCCTCAGGCTACCACCTCATTTCTCAGCTCCCTTCCTTCGAAATCTCCCAAAAGGGGTGCTCACGTCCCATTCTCTCTCCAGCCCCATCACTCAGGGTTCTGTTCCCGCCTTCCACTGAAACTGGCCTTGAATGAGGTGGCGAAAGACCTTCTCGCCGAGTCTGTCGGCCAGCTCTCCGTCTCCATCTGATTTCCCTTCTTGGCAACACCTGAAACAAGAGGTCACTCGCTTCTTCCTTCCTGAAACACTCACTGCACATGGTTTATGGGAAAACAGACCTTCCGAGTCTCCCTGCTGCCTCATTGGCTGTTCTTTCCGGTCTCGGTATTTCCTCCACCTCCTCCGCATCTCCAGGTGTTGTAGTAGCCCTGGGCTCAGCCCTGGGACCTCCTTTCTCTTCTCTCTCTACTCACAGGTCTGTGTCTGTCACCACCATTCACCTGGTTGTTGGGCTGGGAAAGTCAGGAGTCGTGTTTGAGTTCCCTCTTCCCCTCACACTCCATTTCACATCCATTAACAAGTCCTTCCTACAAAATACGGCCCAATCTGACCACTTGCTGTCACCCCCAGCGTACCCCCCTGGGTCCAAAACAGGGTCGTCTCTCACCAGACCACCGCCTTCGTCTCCTGGCTGGCCTCCCTGCCTCCCCTACAATCAATGCTCTGCACAGCAGCTAGAGAAGGCGTTTTAAGAAGCAGATCAGATCTTGCTCAAATGTTCCCACGGCTCTCCATCATCAGAATAAAACCGAAGCTTCCCACCACAGTGGGACATGAACATGGTGCAAGCTGTCCACAGCCTGACCTTGGCTCCTAACACTCTCTCCCTCACTCACTCCATGCCAGCCACATACAAGCCCATTCCTTCTACGCAAAATATTCTCTCCGTACCTCAAGTTTTGTGTGGTCTCCTCCTTCCCTTCATGCAGGTTTTAATTCTTTATAGAGAACATCACTTCTTTAGAACCTTCCACTGACCTTATCGAAAATAACACCTTCTGTGAAACAACTCTATATAAGATAGCCCTTTCACTCCAACATCTGATCTTGCTTTATTTCATAGCAATTAGCATTATCTTACCTTACCTTTTGAGAGAGAAAGAGAGAGAGAGAGAGAGGTATTGTTGTCTCCTCTATCGTAATAATAGAGACTATTGTGTTCACTGCCATATCCTAAGCACCTGGAACAGTGTTTAGCACAAAGTAGTTGCTCAATAAACATACGTTAAATAATGAATGGTTGGAAAGTCACTGCTTCTCTTTTAGACTCCTAAGGGATCTAGGGAATGGGAATCCTCAATCAGCCATACCGCTATCTAGGAAGCATTGTTCAAATGAAGTACCCCTGAAATGAAACATACATGCTTCACATTACAGTTACTGAAAACAGATGTGTTCACCATCGCCCTCTTCATTCCCACTCCAGATAAAAGGGCCATTTGTCTTAACTGAGATGAGGAAAGTTCCAAACAAGCAAGCAAACAGAAAGGAAGAGGCCTGCTGTACGCACCTTTCACGAAGCATCAACGCCCATTCTGTGGACCCAGGCCACAGACACACAGGCCCAGCCTCTGTGGCGCCACAGGCTCACGTCCAGGAATCTGGCACTTTGCCCATGGCCTGTAGGACCAATGTGTGCCTTGCAGCAGTAATGGATCAAGAATGCCTCTTCCTCGACCACCGCGGAGAGAACAGGGTGGCTGATACGTAGCTTAGGCTCAAAAATTATTGGTTACAAACTGGAAAAGGAAAGCCGAGCCAAAAGACTTAAAAAGAGTAAGGTAAGTGAGCAGGATGACGACAAACAGAATGACAGAGCGGACCCGAGGTACGATGAATGCTCCTGCATGTTCGGAAAGCGAGAAATCCCATGAAAATCCATTTTGAAGAGACCCCCAAATTCACGGTCATTAACCTCATCGGGGACCTCAGTGCCAAAAAGAAGTTTCACCCAGGTTGTCCTAGTCAGATCAGTCATGCCATCTCCCCAACAATATCACACGATCCCCACATCTCTCAGCCCTGCCGCCCACATAATTCCTCCAGTCTCAGCAAAGCATCTCGCCTCCTCTCTCACAAAGGAAAACCTCTTAGGAACAAGAGTGTCCTCATTTCCTTGCTGCAGATATACAAACTTCTGTGCATCTGTCCTCCCTCCTCTTTTCACTAGTTACAGCAGAGGCCTACCCCTCCGCTCTGATGCCAACACCCTCTCCCTGGGCTGGGGTCCCCGCCCGCACACCTCTGCCTTGTGGGGGCGGGGCCGGGGAGGGGGCGCGGGAAGTGCACCCTGACTAGTCAGTGCCTTCACTCTCTTCCTCCACATCTTGCTTTGTACTGTCTCCTTCTCCAATGAAGCTAAAAAAAAAAAAAAAAAAATTGAGATAACAAAAAACTAAAACATTTGCAGGGGAAAAACCTGGGAAGCACAGGCTAGCTGCAAACTGAGTATCTCAACTGATCTTAAAATTTCCCAACTACTTACTTACCTGGTATAATTTGTCTCATCTTTACACTCTCTTTGCTGCCAAAATATTTTTAAGTTTCAAATAATAGTGACGTGTAAGCGGCTGGCCCTTCGGTGTTTTTTAACAATCATTGACAATAACCATCTATTCTTTCCCAAGAATTCGACCACTTGTTTATCTGTTGAACTACATTTCCCTTTAAAGGCTTTGTAGTGAAAAGAGAAGATATAAAATATAAGACTAAAGAATGATCTGATGGGACTGCCAAAAAAATCTCCATAGTTCAGGAAATCCTACCATGCCTGGTTTGCTGTTTGTTTCCAGCTTGAATGAGGGTTGTGCAGACAATTAGAATTGCCTTTTTGTTCCAATGGGTTATACAGGAAAGAAACAGGAAATCTTGATGAAAGCTTGGGCTTTACAGGATATTTGTGTGAGTGTTTAGCCCATGTGTTTGATGTTTTTCTCTCCACAGCTGCCCACTTTATGCCTGTACTCTGGCTGAAATATTTTAAAATACCACTTTGCTTTTTTCACTTCATTGCAGCTACTGGCATGATGTTTTCTATATGAGAGGGACTCAAAAATGAAAATCAAGTAAGGAAACTGAGGCCCCACAAGCACAAGTTGTTCATTTCCTCTGGATGTCAATTCTCATGATAAAAAGTGAGGACCGGGGCGCCTGGTGGCTCAGTCGGTTGAGCGTCCGACTTCGGCTCAGGTCACGATCTCACTGCTTGTGAGTTCGAGCCCTGCGTCGGGCTCTGTGCAGGCAGCTCAGAGCCTGGAGCTGCTTCAGATTCTGTGTCTCCCTCTCTCTCTGTCCGCCCCATGCTCATGCTCTGTCTCTCTCTGTCTCTCAAGAATAAATAAAACATTTAAAAAAAAATTTTTTTAAGTGAGGATTACACTAGATAAGTGCTTCTACAACTTTTCCACCGAAGTACCCCCAGCAGCAGTGAAAATGAATAGCAACCCCCCTCCGCCCTCCGGGGGGATCTGAGGGCATAGCCCGAAGCAGCCTCTGCAAGCTGGAAGTTTCTTTGAAATGCCCTATTTTATCTTATAAATTCATGAGAACTTTGCATTTTACAAAACAGGAAAGTCTATGTTTGTTTTAATATGATGGTGCCCTCAATAGTAAAACTGCTTTGCTTTCCCACAAAATCATCAGGTGACTCGAACCTTCCAGGAAGCTTGTATGGTAGCTTCACATACGCCCTGACCGTGGCTCACTCACTACCCCAGTTTGAGAAAGAAGGGCCTGGGAGATGAGCATTGACATCTCCTTCCAGTGTGAAATGCTATTAGCCATATCACTTAAGATCTCACACGTTGTAGAAAAGTCAGACAAAGTAATAGAAGAATCGTCACACTTGGACCTGAATGTCGGCAGAAGCCCTGAAATAAGGAAGTCCAGCCAGACAGGTACGTAAGTCAACGAGCCGGTGGTGTTGCCGACTCGTCTACACCTACAAGAGATCTACGTCTGTCAAGAGATGCACAGATGGGCTGCGGTCTAATCAGGCAAAAGAACAGAAAGTCACCGAACACTGGATTTGGAAGGGACCTTAGCAGTGGGACAGCCCCCCCAAGGGCACAGGGTCCGTCCACAACACGCCCGACGGGCACTTCCACAGGCTCGGGCTGGGGAACTTACTCTCTCACGAGATACACCATTGCCCATTTGAATAATTCTTTAGGAAAGGACTATTTCAAAATGACTCAAAATATGCCTCACAGTACTACCTACACATGGCTTCAGTGTCTGTCCCCCGGAACTGCAAGGGGGGGGTCGGAGCGTGGCTCTGGTGCAGGTTCTGATTCTCTCATCTGTGAAGTGTGCGGGACCTCAGGTTACTTAAGAGGATGTGCTTCAGTTTCTACAGCTAGAAGATGGGAAGGACAAGTAATGGTCTCTGCCTCCCCCTCCTGTGAGGGGGGACACGGCTCAATTCACGTGGACCGTGTAGGAGAGATATGTGGTCAGGAGCAGGTGCTACCAACTGCTGGCTGTTGGGATATTACCACACAGACCAGTCCTCAGATTTCCTGTATGACAGACCTTGACTCCAAAAATAAATAGATGTGGGGGCGCCCGGGAGGCTCAGTCCAGCTTCGGCTCAGGTCATGATCTCGTGGTTCGTGAGTTAGAGCCCCACATCGGGCCCAGAGCCTGGAGCCTGCTTCAGATTCCGTGTCTCCCTCTCTCTCTCTGCCCCTCCCCTGCTTGCACTCTGTCACAGTCCATCTCTCTCTCAAAAATAAATAATAAACATTAAAAAAAATAAATAAAAAGAAACAGATCTGCTATTCTCTAATATTTCTAGTATCTCTAATATTTCTTGTCTTCTCTTGGCAAATCTCCTCTGAGATGGTTCCAAGCCTTTCTATATTCTGGAGACTTTCATTTGAACATGTCTGTCTGTCGGTGTCCTACTTAAGACGTGGTGACCACAACGGACTTATTTCTTATGTGACCCGATACGTAAACAATGTGCTAGGACCATTATCCCCACCATCCCAGGCATTTTTTTCTGTCTTCCTTGCTGTCCCCACCGTTTATGCCCCTCCCTTACATTACCCCCGACCCTTGCCTCGTATTTTTTGCAGATGATTGTATCATCTAAGCATAGGATTTTATATTCAATCCCAATAAATTTAATCATCTTAATTTCAGCTGTTTAAAGCTTCAGAGAACTGATTGTCCTATCCTCCGTGTTAATTACTCCTCTGGGCTCTATGGAAGCAGGGAACTTTACCTCTTTATCATCATCCAGTGACTGACACACTCAGAAATCTCAATTCAGGTCGACACTAGTCATTCAGAGATGGCCCTTTGAACTCTCACTTAACCACATAAATGCACCAATATCTAAACCATATTTTCCCATATTGCCTTTGTGAGGGACCTTGCCAGATGGCTCAGCGAAGTCCAGTTATACTATATCTATTCCCCTTTCTTTATCTACCAGCCTGGCCCCGCTGTTCAAAGAAGGAAATGAGCTTAGTTTAATCGGCTGCATTTTTAGTGAACTTGCGCTAGCTTGCAGGGACCACAACTCCATGCTTATCATTGCTTATGATAAACTTTCCCAGCAAAAATCTTAACAATTTGGAGAGGTCTGGGGGAATACTGTTCCTGTTAACAGAATTTTCTGCTGGAAAAGGTTTTAAAAAGTTGGTACATTATCACATTGGTAAATATTCTCCTAAAATCTCCTAGCTCAGATTCTTGCCTTTGTCTTTCCCTAGCAAGTTACTGCCTGGGATCTCCATTCTCAAGTCTAATAAACAGGCCTACAGATATAGGAAGAACAAACTGGGTGAAATCACCAAGACCTGAGGGATCCTTGTGCGAGGTGTTTTTTTTTTTTTAATTTCCTGTTATGCATTTGCATACCACTTGTATCATTTATCCCTTTTTCATGAAAGTGAAATACAGAAAAATTAATGCAACAGCATGTAGTTTCTATCAATAGCATCAATTCTTTAAAAGATTAATTAATTCCTCTAATTAAGCATTTTTAAGCAAGACTATACAAAGGATAAACTTTGGTAGATTTTTAAAACGATCATTCTGAGAAAAGACTTTGAAACTTGACATTCTTTCAAATGAAGTTTATGTAAGTTTATTCGTAAACTAAAAACATGACTGTCACATTTAAAAAGACGCTATCATGATGTGGAAAGTAAGGAATGTAGAAAAAGAACCAACCGTGATTCCATCACCTAAATGATAATTGACATTATTGTTTGACTATTTCTGTCTGAGATTAACAATAATTGGGCCAGCGGGTGTAAACACTTTTTATGACTCTTGGTAGATAGCGCCAAAATCCTCTCCAAAAAGGCTATATTAATTTAAATGCCATCAGCAATATATGAAAGTACAAATTTCACTAAACTTTTGCCAACTTTAGATGGCACATCATCGTTAATTCTAATTTGCATTTTTATTAACGCCAAGGCTGTAGATGTTTCTACACTGTCGTTTATTCATTTCTTATCTCCTTGGGTCCTTTGCCAGGTCATTTATCGGGACATTAATGATTTTCTTATGATTTGTGCTAATTACTTAATTTAAATGCTAATTATTTTTATTTGTTATAAATTTATTAATTTCATAAGAGAGTCATTCTTTGCCTATCGCATTTGTTGCAAGTATTATTCCTTTTTTTAACTTAAAATAAGTTTTATTTAGTCAAATGTTAATTTTCCGTGGTGGTTTTCCTTATGCGTCCAACTTTAAAAAGCCAGAGCTCTGCGAAAACAATCACAACATAATGCAAATCAGGCGCTGGAGTCACGTGGCTATCTCTGGCTATAAATTCGTCACCTACACAATTATCATCAAAATGAAAATACAATTTTTTAAACTCTCCAAGAAAATGCTCCTACCCCTTACACTCATCCTGAAACACAACAGTTTCTGAGTCATATCTGTGTCTCTCTCCCCTGTTCCTCCACCAGTTTACTTAGAGGAAGTAACGTTTTTCTTGTTATTGTTTTTGCTTCTAATATCGCTTTCAATCCAAGAATCACCTCCATTATACTTGTAACTAGAACATGACAATATGCAACACTTACTGCCCATTCTTACTATTCTTATCTATATTTGGCTATGGCCTCAGTTTCTTTCTTATCCCCACTTCCCACCCAAGTCAATTAAACAATAATGAATTCGATAATGTATTTCTATTATCGGCTCAATCACAGAAACACAATGTAACTGAGGCTGGAAGAAAAGTAAGAGACAGTTTCTGCTCCCTGGTACTCCATTCTGGATTAAGAACAGCTCTAGATGGTATTTTACAAGAGCTGATTTCAGTGTAAGGAATGATGAGGTGATTAATGAATGCCATAATGTCAGAGAAGGAAGAAATGGGCACGGGCCCAAAAGGTCACGTTCATGTAACGTTTTAGGGAAGTGTTGAAGCAGAATGGAGCAGGACAATACAGATGATGGCAATAACAAAGAAGGACCGATTTGCAAACTTCTGTCTTTGGAACTCTTTTGCCTTTACACCATTCCTGTCAAAGTAACTCAGGTATTTTTACCAACATTTTAAGATGAAAACAGCAACAACAACGTACCAACAGTCAGGTCACATGTCAGACCAGACTTTCTTTTCATGGAACTCAACCGAGTCCCTAATTGCTATCACTTCGGAGAGGGATTTGAATCCAGTAATCACAAGGGATTAATTAGTTTTTGATGCAGTACCCACTTAATAAGGAATTGAAAATACAATAATGAAAAAAATTATTGAGGTTTTCAGAATAAAAAGGTTCAAATACTATCTTTAATTTTTCTTAGTGATTAAGCTAATTAACATTTTTTCCAGATGTTAAGGAAATTAGGGAAATAAATTAGACAAATAAGTAAAAATTAATAGCCATCTTAAATATTCCAAGAATTAGCTGGACTACATTCTTAGAAAAGACACTACCCCGGATGTCCTGGTCCTAGCCAAATTCTCACCCCATCTCCTACAGCTAGAAGCTTCCTCTCTACATACATGCTGAACCAGCCTCTACTGTCATTTTTTTTTTTATGTTTATTTATTTTTGAGAGAGAGAGAGAGAGAGAGAGGGAGCAGGGGAGGGGCAGAGAGAGAGGGGGGGACAGAGGATCGGAAGCAGGCTCTACACCGTGAGCTCAGAGCCTGAAACGGGCTCGACCTCATGAACCATGAGATCACGACCTGAGCCAAAGTCGGACGCTTAACCAACTGAGCCACCCAGGCACTCCCCCACTTTACTGTCATCTTTTGTTCCTTGAACGCTCCCAGCTGGCGCTCATCAGATCCTTGCACACATTGCTCCCTCAGTCCAAGAATACTCTTCTTCCAGAGACTTCATGGCTGGCTCAGTCCTAGTTTTCAAGATTCTGAGCACAAAGTTCCCTGCTCAGAGGGCTTCCCTGACCACCTGTCAGTGCCGGTAATCCCCTTCCCGACTCTCCCCGACGAGGCCTCTGTACACACCTCCTCGCGACTTCATAAATCACTCTTCAAAATTATCTCATCTGTTTGGTTTTGTTTGGTTTTTTATTAATGGGTTGGCTGCGCACCAAGTGGAGTGTGTATGCTCTGTGAGCAAAGGAACACTTTCGGTCCTGCTGACAGCTCCGTCCAGGGTCGGGACATGGTGGGCACCCAAAACCACTTCTCAAATAAATGAGTGAGTCACACTTAGGCCCTGCCAGGAACAGAAGGACTCAGGAATCACAATAAATGTTTCAATTCAACATGCAGATGGATAAACTGTCGGAACAGACTTCAGCGAACAGCTAAAATTGTTTCTGGATTTTACCAAAACAGATCTTATTTTAAATGACTCCCATACACTGGTAACAACATTCTTAGTAAAATTTTCACTGGGCAGGGATTTTATGATATGATATTTTTTTTAGAATTTTATTTTTGGGGCGCCTGGGTGGCTAAGTCGGTTAGGTGTCCAACTCTGGATTTTGGCTCAGGTCATGATTTCACGGTTTGTGAGTTTCAGCCCTGCTTTGATTGGCCTCTGCACTGACAGTATGGAGCCTGCTTGGAATCCTCTCTCTCCTTCCCTCTCTGCCCTTACCTCCCTCTCTCTCTCTCTCTCTCTCTCTCTCTCTCAAAATAAATAAATAAACTTAAAATTTTTTTTATTTTTAAGTAATCTCTATTCCCAATGTGGGGCTCATACTCACGACCCCGAGATCCAAGAGTTACACGCTCCACTGACTGAGCCAGCCAGGTGTCCGAGATATAATGAGATTTTTAAAAGAGAGATTGCACATGCATTTAAAAATTCAAAGGCATCATCAAAATGAAAGACCAACCTGCTGTTCATATCGTTGTTTGACGTCCTCCAGCTGCCATAGAAACTCCTTTGACTGTTTCTCACGAAGAGACTTGGATCTGGTTAGATCTGCTTCTACTTTTTCCATCTGTAAGATTTAAAAATCAAATATATTTTTTAAACAAAAAACTAATTAATTCCATGTTTTTATAATTTGCCCATTCATTAAAATGGCAGATTTTAAACACCCCCTACCAATCATAATACTGAATTTAAAGATGGTAAGATTATGAAAGCTCTATCCATTTATTACTCATATTTAATAGTTTAAGTCATTAGCATTGATATATAATTAACTAAATTCTAATTCTATAGTAACATTGTAATGCGAATATAATTTTGAACATTCAAATACTTACTCAACAAGATTTTTTAAGGCCTAGATGTGTGCTGAATGGGAGAAAATATCTGCAAACCATACATCTGATAAGGGATTTGTATCAAGAATAAAGATTGCTCATGGCTCAGTAAGAAGTGGACAATTTTACTCAATTTTAAAATGGGCAGGGGTGTCTGGGTGGCTCAGTCGGTTATGCTTCCCACTTCGGCTCAGGTCATGATCTCGCGGTTTGTGAGTTCGAGCCCTGCATCGGGCTCTGTGCTGACAGCTCAGAGCCTGGAGCCTGCTTTGGATTCTGTGTCTCCCTCCCCTGCTCACACTCTGTCTCTTTCGCTCTCAAAAATTAAAAAAAACGTTAAAAAAAATTTTTTTAATGGGCAAAGGAACTGAAAAGACATTTCTCCAAAGAAGATATACAATGGGCCAACAAGCACATGAGAAGATGTTCAACATCACTGTAATTAGGCAATTTCAAATTAAAACACTAATGACGTACCACTTGACGCCCACTAGGACGGTCCGAATCAAAAGACAGCTAATAGCAAGAGCTGGTGAAGATGTGGAGAAACCCTGCTGGTAGGAAGGCCAGTGGAAGATAGTTTGGTAGTTCCTCAAAAGGTTAAACATACTTACCACATGTTCCAGGAAGTCCACTCCCGGGTGAGAAATTAAAACACGCACCCACACGAAAACTTGCAGATAAAAATATTCATAGCAGCATTACTCCTAATAGCCCAAAAGAGGAGATAACCCAGATGTTCATCAATTGATGAATGGATAAACAAAGTGTTGTATATCCACCCAGAGGGGTATCGTTCAATCATGAAAAGGAATGAAATACTAACACACGTTAACACGGATGAACCTTGAAAATGCTACGCTAAGTGAAAGGAGGCAGTCACGAAAGACTATGTTTTATACGATCCTGTTTCTACTGAATATCTAGAAGGCAAATCCATAGAAAGTAGATTACTGGTTGCCTGGAGTGAGAGGGGCTGGAGTGTGGGTTGCTGACTGCTAAAGGGTAACAGATTTCTTTGAGGGGCAATGGAAACTTAAAATTGATTGTGGGGATGGTTACGGAAGGTTGAATATAATAAAAACCATTAAATTGGACACTTACAATGAATTAATTGCTGGTATGTGAATTGTATCTTAATAAAGCTGGTATTATAAAAAAAAAAAAAAATTAAAAGCCAAACACAACACCACATTCCATGAGGCCTCATGTGATCCAATCCCAGGTACCCCTCTCAATTCACCTCTACCACTCTATACCACCCCCCCACCACCACCACTGCAGCCCACCTGCCTCCTTGCTGGGCGGACGACATGCCAGAGATGCTCTCGCCTTGGTGTCTGGAAGCTTCTCCTCAGATATTCACATGACTTCTTTCTCAAAGTCTTAAGTTTCTGATTAAATGTTATCTTGGTACTGAAGTCTCCCTGACCACCCTATTTTAAATTGCAGCCTTGCCCCCCGCCCTCCCAGTCTCCCTTTCCTTGTTTTACTGTTCCTTTTTACCATAGAACATATAACCTTCAAGTACCCTACGCAATTGACTTCTTCATCTAGGGCTCATTTTAAGATCTGCCTTGCCCACCGTAATGCAACCCCGCATTCACTCATGTATCCCAACAATTTGGCACACTGCCTGGTGCATCTAGGGACTCCGTAAATACCAATCAAATGAAAAAAAAAAAAAAAAAAAAAAAACCACCACCAAACAAACAAAAAAACCCAAGACAGACCAAGTATATGCAACTAGGTTTGAGATTTGCTGAATAAACAATTTTCAGCATTTAATAGTGCCAGATTCTCTGTAACAAATACAAAATCACATTGGATCTGATGCTTTCTAGCACATACAAAATTAGAGATGATGTATTATTATCCTTGCTCTTGCCAGATGGTCGCTCATAGGTGGCAAGAAAGAAAAATTCTTACGTTTGGTAATGAAAAATCTCTCCACATCGATAACATGAAAATGGCAACTTATATTCATAGTGCAGGTTTTCATGTCTTTTTTTAATGTTTATTTCTGAGAGAGAGAGAGAGAGAGAAAGAGAGAGAGAGAGACAGCGCACACACAAGTGGGGGAGGGGCAGAAAGAGAGGGAGACATAGAATCCGAAGCAGGCTCCAGGCTCTGAGCTGTCAGCACAGAGCCCCACGCGGGGCTCGAAGTCACCAACTGTGAGATCACGACCTGAGCCAAAGTCGGAAGCTTAACTGACTGAGCCACCCAGGTGCCCTTCATTTGTCTTTCTTTCCCTGGCTTAGTTTTTCCTCAGAAGATATTTTTTTTCTGAGACAATCGTCAGTTAGTGTGACAATCATCCTATCACTGGCTCCTCTTACTTATTATTCTCACTTATTATTCTGCTTATTATTACTTATTATTCTGCTTCACTGGTAGGTTGAGATATTTCTTTTTTTTCAGCTTGTACACCATGCTCTCTTTCAGGTTACCTTTTGGTAATTGCTAGGATTAGACAAAACATGAATACTGGGGAAGATGAACCCTAAGAATGCTTCCTTCCCAGTTCAAGTGCATTTATTCAGACATGATCATTAAACCTTAATTCTCTAGGGGCAAAAAAGTTCGCTGAAGAGCAGCCAGTTTCACTGGACGAGAACAAAATGCATATGGCCGCTCACGACTGCTACCCAACAGTACAGTGCAGTTTCTGTTTCTCACAGTGAAGTCTGGAGTATCTACATAACGGCACGAGATTTAGCCTAAGGATTTCTCTGTGCAACCCTAATAACACTAAGTCATCTGCTTCCAAGTTCAACGATCGGTGTTCTAAGGCTATTGATCTACAGGTAGTCAGTATTGTGGCCAACAATAAATTCATTAAGGAATTACTGAAGGAGATACATTCAAGCCTTCCGTACTAAGAGCTTTCTTTCGTCTCTAACTCAAGATGTGGGTGTCAAGGCTCTCTCTCCTTCAATGCTTTTCACAGCAGACCTCACACAGAAAACTCCTTAATTTGTCCCGAGCAGTCGGGCACTCCCTCTACTCTAGTATCATTGGCCTTTCCAAACTCTGGTATCATTGGCATTTCCCAAACAAGCCAAGTCTGTTCTTGATTCTTTAGACTTTTGCTCGTTGCACTATCTGGAAAGTCCCTTCATTTGTTTCCTCATCCAAAGGGATCATCTTCAAGGCTGACTCAAGTCTTCTCTCCTCTCTGAGGTGTTCTTCTTTTTTTTTTTTTTTTTAATGTTTATTTATTTTTGACGAAGAGAAAGACAGAGCACAATCAGGGAAGGAGCAGAGAGAGAGGGAGACAGAATCCAAGAAGGCTCCAGGCTCCGAGCGGTCAGCACAGAGCCCGACGCGGGGCTCGAACTCACGAACCGTGAAATCATGACCTGAGCCGAAGTGGGACACTTAACCAAGTGAGCCATCCAGGCGCCCCTGAGGTGTTCTTTAATCCCACCAACCGACATTAATGCCTTCCTTCTCTCAATGCTCAAGGATCTATTTCCATAGGACACTCTGTTTTTCTCTGTAATGTGGAAGTGTTTCAAACGTGTGAACTTTGTTTATTCATCTAGATCATGAGCCAGCAAATAGAAGGAAATATGATTTATAATTCTCTTCTATCTTAATTATTAATTTATCAGCATGGTGCACAGAATAAATATGCATTAAATCCTTAGGGATGTGCCTGGGTGGCTCAGTCGGTTGAGCGTCCGACTTCGGCTCAGGTCATGATCTCACGGTTCGTGAGTTCGAGCCCCGCGTCGGGCTCTGTACTGACAGCTCGGAGCCTGGAGCCTGCTTCGGATTCTGGGTCTCCCTCTCTCTGACCCTCTCTTGCTCACGCTCTGTCTCTCTCTCAAAAATAAATAAAACATTAAAAACAATTTTTTTAATCCTTAAGGATGAATAAAATGATTGGCAAAAGCAAAGGGGAAAGAAAAAAGAGAAGGTAAACCAAGGAGGGAAGACCTGTTTTATTTAGTAATTTTAAGACAGATCTTCATATGAAATTGATCTTAGGTTCCTATTTTACTTGGGTACAGATTGAAGATTAAGGTAAATAATAAGTATTTTAAAATTTTGAATATTCAGAATTTGAAATAAAAACTAAGCTTTATGTACTCAAAGTTTCTTAAAAAAACCCAGAATATCTTCAAGAAAAAAACCAGAGTATCTTCTAAAATCAAAACAGAAAACAATTTAAAGCACATAAAAAGACCTCTTATACCTAAATGGTAAGACACATTCAAAGTAAATAATAACTAATACAAGAAAACGAAACACATGTCATTTTAGATTATACTGACCGAAAATGCAAGGCCCCACTCCATTTTCCCTCAACAATTTAACAAAAAAATAAAAAAAGTCTTGTAAAATACTTAGCTTGTATAAAAACACAGTGTTCTCGGTTGCCATAGATACAAAAGATTCTGCTTCCTCATACATCATTCCCCATTCCGTTCAAGCGTCAGAAAAATAACAACAACAACACTCCTTTATTGTGTAACTCTGGCTTCAAAAAACCTAACAGTAAAACTTGGTGGTCAAATTAGGAGCAAAAAGGGTCTGGGTGCATTTCTGTGAACGTTTAGTGTTTAAAGAAGGAAGGAGAGGTTTAAAAAGGAGTGGGGGTTGTGTTTTCCTTGTATGGTGCCTCAGGCATTCATTACTTCAGCTACATGTAAGAGAAAACCCAAGTAACCATGCATAGCTTAAACAACATAGGCCCTTTATGTTTTCCTGTGCCACAAGTTCAGAAAGAGGCTGTTACATTGGCAGTTCAAAGATGTCAGGGTTAAGGACTCTGCAATTCAACCTGCCCCTAATAGTTGCAAAATGGCTTCTGCAGCTCTGAACATCTGGGAAGGGAAGGGCAAAGGGTCCGTGTTGGCGGAGCTGGATGCCCTGTTCAGGAGCGTTCCTGCAAGTTCTTGTCAATAGCAAATTAACTATGCTGTTTGCGTCTCATTCACTGGAGCTGCATTAAAAGGTAAGCTCCATCCTCAAGGTGAGAGACTGCAGTTTGAAAACTGTGCCTAAGGCCACCTTAAATCAAATCAGGGCTCCATGAGTAAGAAAGCAGGAATGGACGTTTGGCAGTCACTGTCAAACAGGGTCGTAAGTTATCGCTCTTTCTCTAGTATTCTTGTGTTATTATATTGAGTAATTCAACATGAACAATTCACACTACAATAAGCATACATTTGTATAGAAATATACAGTTCAAAATATATTTTTGTATTAAATACATATGCAGATAAACTATGAAAAACTGTTCTTCAAGTATGTTCAGATCGATCGATCGATCGATTGATCGATCAAGACAGGCAGGCAGATAGATATAAATGGGAGGAAAGACAGATCGTTATATGTGTGCTTGGCTAAAGACTCAGTGGGAACTAATATACTTAACAGGGAAAACCAATCAACACATTAATTGATTATATCTATAGTTCTTTTGTGAGCAATAACCATAAATTGATATAAAACATAATATTTCTGGTATCTGTCCTTAATGGTTGATGAGAATTCTGAATCTGTCCTGGATATGAATTTTTGGTTCAATATCTGAATTACAAATGTCTTCTCCCACTCTGAGGTTGCCTTTCCATTTTCTACTGGTCTCTTTTAATAAACAAAAGGTTTTTTTGGTTTTGGTTTTGTTTTATTTTAGTGAGGTTAAATTTGACAATATTTGGGGTTTTGTTTTTCATGCCTTTTCGTTTCCTATTTAGAAAATCTTTACCTGGTTCCAACTATCAAAATTTTCTACATTTTCTTCTGAAAGTTTTATTGTTTTACCTATCACTTGTACATCTACAATCCTGGAATTGATTTTGTGAATGGGGTAAAGTAAGAGACGAGATTCTTTTTTTTTTTTTTCCCTCCACATGGCTATCCAGTTGACACTGTGGCATTTATTGAAATGATCATTCTTTCCCTGCTGCAGCTGCAATCCTTCCTTTCACATGAATCACATTGATCATGGATGTGTGAGTCTACTTCGGGCTCTCTTTCTTCTGTAACACTGATCATCCTTGTGCCCAAATCATGCTGTATTAATTCTGTAGCTGAATATTAGCTTCAATATCTGGTCATATAAGTTCTCCAGTTGTGCTTTTCTTCCAGATTGCCAGAGCAAGTATCAGCCCTTTGCATTTTCAAATCAGCTGTCAGTTTCTCTCACTTCCTTTCACCTCACCAAAAAGAAACAAAAAACAACTACTACTAACATTTTGATTTTTAGAGAACTGTGTTGCTTTTATAGATTAATGTGGGGAGAACTGACATGTTTATAACATCGAGTCTTTGAATCCCCCAATTTCTTTAGGTATTCTTGATTTCTTTTGATCATGTTTGCCAGTTTTTATATATTTTTTTTAATTTGAGAGAGAGAGAGAGAGAGAGAGAGAGAGTGTGTGCGAGTGGGGAAAGGAGTAGAGGGAGAAAAAGAGAGAATCTTAAGCAGGTTCCATGCTCAGTGCGGAGCCCGACGCTGGGCTCAATCCCACGATCCTGGGATCGTGACCCGAGCCGTAATCAAGACTAAGGCCCTCAATCGACTGAGCCAACAGGTGCCCCAATATTTTCCAGTTTTTAAACAGAGGCCTTGCCATTTTTTGTTAGATTTATTTTTAGGTCCGTGAAGCTTTTTCGTACAATGACATCTTTTTCAAAGTTTATTTTCTATTTGTTGTATGCTGATATATGGAACTAAAACTTAATTGTCTATCTGACCTTATACTTAAAGACTTTACTAAATCCATTACCAGTGACGTCTAAACAAGTAAGTATTTGAGAAATTTGTAGTTACACAAAGATTCCATGATTGCAGGTAATTGCATAACTCACTGGGGAGCTCAGCTGTTTCTCCTCCGTGTTCTCTTACTGACCTATTTATCCCACCAACTATACCACTTACTAAATCACACGCTTCTATGCATCGGTCTATCACACAAGCCACACACAAGTCTTAATAATCCCTGAACTCCCAGAATCAGTAACAATGGCTGGTGTAGGGCAAGTATTCATGCATTGTTTTATAAATGAATGAAAGAAGTCAAGTCTATTGAATCCTTGGCCAGTGAGTCAATAAAATAATTGAAGTGTTAAAAATAATAATGTTACTATTTCACAATTAATAACCCTTCGAATCAGTCAAATACAGAAAAAACAATGACATATTTTCTTTTCCAATGGCCTCAGTAGATTTTTTTGGCTTATCTTCCTTCTGTGAAGGAGATTAGTCATTGATAAATATTACAAGGAAAAAGCTTCACTTACTTCTCTTACAGTAAGCATTTAAAGATAAAAGGTAAAATTTCTTTTATTTGTTTTGCTGTTGTTTAGTTTTGCTTTTCAAAGCCAAAGACTTATACATATTCTCTGCATGTTGCCATTTGGAATTAATTACCACAGTAGGCTCTATGGAAACATTTAAATATAATTCTAGAATTTTACTTCTGCTGCTTAATCTCATTCAGACACAAAATTCCAAATGGTAAAAGGGTGGAGAGACTTCTCCATTATCATCAAAAAGTAACTGAGGGAAACTGCTTCTATTTATGTTGGGTCTTTTACTATCTTAAAACTGGTCTAAAAAAACTTATTTAAAATTACATGAATCAGCATGAGCCTTAACGGACAAGAGGACAAAGGTGTAAGTCACAGTAAATGGTTTGTATGATTCTTTCTTTCTCTGTCTGTTTGTTATCCATTGACACTTAAGGACACAAATATATCCAGATGGCATTCTTTCTTCCTTGTAACTTGAGAATTTTTTTCAGCCGTTCAACGGCAATAATAGGACGATGAAATGAATTTGCAACCTCTAAGAATATAAGAAACTGCTAACCAGTTTCAATTGTACGAGGAGCCAGAGGCAACCTCACTAGTCAACAGCAATGTTTCAGAATTGTGCTTTCATGGCAAGCCAGTGGGTTCTCCGAAGTCCAAAGCTAACATCATGTAGCTGATGACTATAAAGAAAAAAGGAATAGAATTTAAAGCCAGATATTTAGCAGCAAATACCCTTTAATGGGGACATATTTTCAAGGAGAGAGAAATTATCTAGAAGTCAAGTGGCTAGCAGAAGCCCCAAGAGGAACGAGTTAGCCAACATCCATGCAATCATTTTACCAGACGAAAAAATGTCACTTTAGAATGACTGCCAGTACTTCTAAAAACTTAGCTGTCTTTTCAGTCATTTATTTGTTTCACAGAGAATGGGTAAATATAGAACACTATTGCTTTTAAAGATATGATTATGTACACACATATACAGAAAATTCTAGAACAGGAGTATGTTGTCACCATTAAAATGTGTATATTTTAGGGGCGCCTGGGTGGCGCAGTCGGTTAAGCGTCCGACTTCAGCCGGGTCACGATCTCGCGGTCCGTGAGTTCGATCCCCGCGTCGGGCTCTGGGCTGATGGCTCGGAGCCTGGAGCCTGTTTCCGATTCTGTGTCTCCCTCTCTCTCTGCCCCTCCCCCGTTCATGCTCTGTCTCTCTCTGTCCCAAAAATAAATAAAAAACGTTGAAAAAAAATTAAAAAAAAAAATGTGTATATTTTCTACAACTAATTGCTGACAGCTAACACTTTAATGGGTTTCACTATGGAGTAAAAATTAGGTTATTGAAGCAATCTTAAATGAGATCAAAAGTTCTTCAAAGTGAAAGAAACAGTGTGAAGCAATTTTTTAAAAAACTTTCTCCTGTTCCATTTTCTCTCATGGGCCTCATTTTTGAAATAGCAATTCACTTTCAAAAACAAACTCAAAGCTTTTCTTTTTTTTAATTCAAATTCCCATTGTCTGCTATCTGCAGCAGTTTCCAAATGGAAAAAGATGCCCTGAGCTCTGCTGGCTTTTACACAAAAGATTTTAGTAAGAAGAGAAAAGAGCAGTTCAAAACAATAACAGAAAAGAAAGACTAGTGAAAATATAGACTATGGAACAATTGTGAAAACATGATGATTCTCCAAATAATGAATCTGCTGAATGATTTTTTTAGAATTTGAGCTAGATCAGATGCACACTTTTTAATCAACTGAAAATATGGAATAGAAGACTTCTAATTTACCATGTTTTGTCATATATATTTTATTTAGCATTTGGGTTTTTTAATGTTTATTTATTTACTTAGTTTGAGAGAAAGAGAGACAGAGAGAGAGAGAGAGAGAGACAGAGAGAGAGAGAGACAGAGAGAGAGAGAGAGAGAGAACTCAGGCAGGGGAGGGGCACAGAGAGGGAGAGAGAGAATCCCAGGCAGTCTCTCAGCTGGTAACACAGAGCCTGAAGCAGGGCTCGATCTCACAAACTGTGAGATCATGACCTGAGCTGAGATCAAGAGTTAGACACTCAACCAACAGGGCCACTCTGGTGCCCCTTTACTTGGCATTTGTTGAAATTTGCCATGTAAGAATTATTTGATTTGTGAACGAGCCTAGCTCTTCAGATTCTGTTACAAATGTTGTTGTTATTATACTCACACCAAAGGTGCTTTCTCTAGTTCAGAAACTCAACTGCACCTGGCAAAGCTATATATGATGGAAACCACTGAAGAATATTTCTTCCACAGAAGACAATCAAAAGAATTTCCTGTTCGTCGGTTGCCATCACTGTTATTTTTCAAGGAGCCTAAACTGAGCACCAATGGGCAAATCAGACCTGGTGAGGACTACTCACAAAGACAGGACACGGGACTAGGATATGTGGAGGAAGAAAAGAATCTCAGGGGCATGACCCCAGTAGGGTCCTTCATGGGATCATTTAACCAGTCCACAGAGATGGATGTGATACCTAGAAGACAGAAACACATTAACTCAACATCCAGAAGTGGGAGAGTCAAATGCGTCTGGCAGGACTGGTGAAGTAAAACAGCAGACAGACCATGAACCAGGCACATAACAGAACAGTCAGACATATGAGGGAAGAACAATTAAGGGTGGTTCCAGAATCAGTTCCATGAATACTATCGTCCATCCCTGGCTTTCCTTATTTTATGGCAGTCTTACATTGTGGCTAGATAGGGTTCTTTTTTTTTTTTTTAATGGTTGTTTTGTTGTTGTTTTTTTAATCATTTATTTATTTTGAGAGAAAGAGCATGAGTAGGGGAGGGGAAGAGAGAGCAGGAGAGAGAGAATCCCAAGCAGGCTCCATGCTGTCAGCACAGAGCCTGACACAGGGCTTCGATCCCTCTATCTCACGAGCCATGAGATCATAACCGGAGCCGAAATCAAGAGTTGGACACTTAACCAAATGAGCTAACCAGGCGCCCCCGTTGCTAGGTAGGGTTCTTAATTTAATGGTTCCCGAGATGACTTTGTCTCCAGGGCTTTCAGTTCTGCCACAAAACTCTGAGACTTCTTTTTCATCTTAAAAAATATATGTATCAATTTGAAAACATTCTCATTACTCTGGATTAAATTGTTTTCTTAATTTCATTTGCAGATGTTTCATTGCTAGTGTATAGAAGTATGGCTAAATTTTGTATATTGACCTCATATCCTGAAAATTTATTTAAATCATTTATTAGTTCTTGTCTTTTTTTAATGGATTTTGACCATACGGAATGATTGTGTCATCATATTTCCTTTCCAACTTTTATTCTTTCTTTCCCTTTTCTTTCTTTCTCTCTCTCTCTTTTTCCTTCCGTTTCCTTACCTCCCCTTCCCTTCCCTTCCCTTTCCTTTTTCTTTCCCCTTTGTGTGCTGGCTAGAATCTCCAATACAATGTCGAATGGAAGTGACAAAAGCAGGCATGGTTTCCTTGTTCTTAGGAGGAAAAGCATTAAGCCTTCCAACACGAAGTATACAAGTCATAGAGTTTTCATAAATGACCTTTATTAGGTTAAGTACGTTTGCTTCTGGTCTTAATTTGCCAAGTATTTTTTTAAAATCATGAATGATATTGAACAAACTTTTTCAAATGCTTTTTCTGCCTCTACTGAGATGATCATGTTGTTTTCTCCTTTATTAACATGTGGCATGACACCAATTAATTTTCAAATGCTAACACCACCTGGGATTCCTGGAATAAATCCCACTTGGTTGTGATGTATAATCATTTTTATATGTTTCTAGATTCCATTTACTAAAATAGCATTAAAGATTTTTGTGTCTGTATTCATGACAGATTTATTTTGTAGTTTCCTTACAGTGTCTTTGGCTTTGATATTAGAGTAATCCTGGCTTTATAGAATGAACTGGAAAGTGTGCCTTCCTCCTCAATTTTCTGAAAGTGTTCAAAGAACTCAAAATTATTTTTTCCTTAATATTTGATGGAAATCACCAGTGAAGCCACCTGGTGGTCCTGGGCTTTTCTTTGTGAAAAGATTTTTAACTGTAAATTAAATATCTTTATTATTGCACAATTCAGATTTTCTATCTCTTCTTGAGACAGTTTTAGTAATTTGGGTCTTTGGGTCTTTCTATGAATTTGTCCATTTCACCTGAGTTTTGTAATTTGTTGGCATAAGTTTATAAAATATCACCTTGTAGTTCTTTCATTTTCTATAGGATCAGTAATGGTGTCCTCTCCTCTTTTATTCCCAACCTTGCTAATTGGCTTCTTCTCACTTTTTTTTCCATTAGCCATGCTAAAGATTTGTCAGTTTCATTGATCTTTTCAAAAAACCAACTTTCAGCATCATGAATTTTCTCCCCCCCCCCTTTTTTTTTTTGCTTTCTACTTCTTTGTTTTCTGCAAAAATATAAAGGTATTTTCTATTGCCTTTCTTCTGCTTGCTCATGTAGAAGCTTTTCTTTTTCTGGTTTCTTTCTTCTTCTTTTTTTTTTTTTTAACATTATTTGTTTTATTTTGAGAGAGAGAGCATGTGTGAGCAGGGGAGGAGCAGAGAGAGAGGAGAGAGAGGATCCCAAGCAGGCTCCGCACTGTCAGCACAGAGCCCCATGCAGGGCTTGATCTCAAGAACTGCGATATCATAACCTGAGCTGAAATCGAGAGTCAGACACAACCAACTGAGCCATTCAGGTGCCCCCTCTTTTTCTGGTTTCTTAAGATGAAGTTTAGGCTACTGATTTGAGAACTTTCTTTTGGGGTATAGACGTTTAAAGCTATAAACTTTTCTCTAAGTACTGCTTTAGCTGCATTCCATAAATTTTGATATGCCCATGTTTTTGTTTTAATTCAGTTCAAAATATTTCCTCATTTTCCTTGTAATATCTTCGTTGACCCATGAGTTGTTTATGTTACTTAATCTCGAAATATGTGGGGACTTCCCAGATTTCTTATTGTTGTTTATTTCTAATTTATTATCACTGAACACATTTTGCATGACTTTAATCCTTTTAAATTTATTGAGAATTGTTTTGTGTCCAAGCATATGGTCTACCCTGGGGAATGTCCCACGAGTGCCTGCATGGAGTGATTACTGGGTGGAGTGATTTAAATACCACCCAAATCTCAGACTCCCTCCTGACTGGCACAATCAAAACAGACCCAAAGCAGCAGAGCAAAGGCTTTGGAACTGCATTGAAACTGAAACCCACCCACAGAAGAAGAGACAGGACTTTTGCTCTGAAACAAACTAGGTTGGTAATCTGCTAAAACGAGAACCTCAAGATCATCTGGGAAATTCCAACCTTACTCGGAGAGTATACTAATGAAAACTTGACGAGCATCTTGAGACTCATCCATGTTGTCGTAAGCATCAGTAACTCATTCCTTTATATTGCTGAGTAGTATTCGGTTGTATATACTGCATGTTGATTGTTCTTTCAACTTCGGAGGAACATTTGGGCTGTTCAAGTTAGAGGCTTTTGTGAATAAAACCGCTGTCAACATTTGTGTGCAAGACTTTGTCTGGATATGTCTTCATTTCTCTCGGTTAAGCACACAGAATGGAATGAGTGACAGATGGCCACTGAACGTTTAATGTTTTAAGAAATTGGCACTTTTTGCACAGGCAGTATGTGACAGCTCCATCTGATAGCATCTTCACCAACATTCAGCGTTATCAACCAATCTTTACAGTTTTTTTTTTAAATGTTTATTTATTTTTGAGAGAGAGAGAGAGAGAGAGAGAGAGAGACAGTGTGAGCCAGGGAAGGGCAGAGAGAGAGGGAGACACAGCATCCGAAGCAGGCTCCGGGCTCCGAGCTGTCAGCACAGGGCCCGATGTGGGGCTCGAACCCACGAACCGTGAGATCATGACCTGAGCCGAAGTCGGAAGCTCAACCGACTGAGCCACCCAGGCGCCCCTGCAATCTTTATAATTTTAACCATTCTCATGAGCATGTATAGTGGCATTTCATTTGATTTTAATTTCCCTGATGAATAATGACCTATTGAACATCTTTTCATGGGCTGATTAGTCATTTGTATATCTTCTTCTGTGAGGTGTCCAAAATTTTGCCTATTTTTAACTGGGTTGTTTGTCTTCTAATTACTGAGCTGTAAGATTTCTTTTATACTCTAGATACAAGTTCTTGGAAATATTTGTAAATCTTTTCTCCCATTCTCTGGCTTGTCTTACTTCCTTTTGTTGTTTTTTAATGGTGTCTTTCAAAGAGCAAAAGTTTTTAATTTTGGTGAAGTGGAATGTAGCAACTTTAATTGCGATTAATTTCTGATTTTATTGCATTGTGGTAAAAAAATATGTGCTGTCATATCAAGTTTTAGAAACATACTGAGTGTCTCTTTATGGTCTACTAACTTTTATAACTGTTCCAAGGGAGTAGGACTTTAACAGGTCATTTTTAAAGGGTAGAAAGTAGAAATATAGGTATTGTATAAACTGTTATTTAGACCTCCTATTTATTTTGTTTTCACCCCCTGATCTTAGATGGAAAAAACTATATGAAAGCACCCCAATGCTATTTAATTCTCCATGCATTCCTAACATTTTTTCATATTTAAATACTCTTGCCTTTAGCATGCAAAAATATATCCATTCGTCTAGTTTATTAACTTTATTACGATAGTATTATATTCTTACTTTTCTTCTGAATACAAGTGATGTATTTTCATAATCTAATTTTTGTGTAAACTAGTTGTATCTTTTATAAACAGCATACACATGGATTTAAGTCAACTAGTCAATATCTTATTTTACTAAAAAAATTAACCTATTAATATTTATTATGACAGTTACATACTCTGTCTCATTTTGGACATCTCGTTCTGTTTCTACTTCTGTTCCTTTGGCAACATCTCCTCTCAAGTTTTGCCTTTATCTCCTTGAGATTTTTATGAAAGTGTAATACCTTGTTGATTTGATTTATGCCTAAGCTTATACATTCCAAAACTATTTTAATCTGCATTTCTCTGATTTTAAGATCTTTTGAGTCTCCCCTTTCCATGGCCAAGAATTTTAGCATACTAAATTGTTTTTAGGTTGTTATTAAATTTGTATTGGCCACTTTATATACCTTCTTTTTCAAAACTCAATAAACATGAGCATTCTTTCTTACAATCAGAGTTGTAACAATTAGTTAAACCTGTTTTTATTTTGCTGGATTCCATTGTTCCCTACTCATCCTTAAATATGATGGTTTCCCCATGTGTGCAATGTCTTTGGCTTCATCTCTGGATTGGTTGATCTGTTCACATAATTTTTTCCAGAAAAGAAACAAGCAGTATACATTTTATGAGCTCTTACTAAGAATATGTTTTTCTGTTGATTTTGCAAGTGAAAAACTCTTTGGTTATGTATAAAACTGGGTCACAACCTTCCTCCTTCAAAACTCTGAAACATTATCCATTATTTTTCTAATTTCTTTGCCAGTTTCATCCTGTCTAGAAACTTGAGGGATTTTCATTTTTATTTTTGAGGTGCATTTTTTTTCCAGAATGTATCCAGGTTTCATTGCATTAATTTTACTTAATATGTGTGGCCTCTTTCTTAGAGATCATGTCTTCTTATACAAAGATACTACTTTTCTGATTTTTTTTTTCAGAATTCCACCATAGATCATTTTCAGAAGTATGCTTTTATTCTGTAACTGCTGAATACAAATGTCTTTTTCCTGTTCTACAGAATGCTTTCACAAGTTCCATGCTGTTTGCTTGTTTTTTCTCCTTCTTACCCATGAGTACCGTGACCTGCTAATATTACATCATCAGCTCCAAGTGGAAGAGTGAGCCAAAGGTACCTGTCATGGTCTCATGACAGCCTTCCTCAGAACTTGCACTGTCAGTCTCAGCAATTTCAAATGCCTCATTTTTAGCCTTCTCGACTCTATACTTAAACCTTCTTGCCAAGGGCCCCCTCCTTCAATATTTTCTGTATTCCTTAAGTGTCAAGCTGATCAGAGAATTTCCTCTGTAGCTCCATTGCATACTTGGACCAAATACACATTCTAGGGACTGGGCCCTGTTCCTAGCAGGGAGCTGGAAGATGGACATCCAAGCAGCAGGGTCTGGTCTCCACCTTCTGGCACAATTACTCTGCAGAAATCCAGCTTCTGCCCTAGGCAGTGAGTGGAAAAATGGAAGAATGGGATCTCAGAGCCCCATTCTCAAAACCCAGATTCACACAACTCAATAGGGGTGGAAATCCGAATCAAGAAAATAACAACAAGAAAGCACAGTTCCAAACTAGTCAACAGTACAGGGCTCATAGAGATCCTTCCATAGGGATGTTTCCACCACCCCATATGTGCTTGGGGCTCCTGAGGAAGTTAACTCCCACTGAAAAGGAGATCACAAACACGACTGCAACATTTTTTAGAATGAAGAAAACCTGAAGAAAATAAACCAAATACCCTTGGATAGAGGAGCTGATAAATGAAATGTGCTATATTCATAGGATAAAATACATTCAGTGTTAAAAGGACGGCACTAAATCAACATGGACAGGGCAGGGATACGTAAAATTAAATATAAAAGAGCAGCCTTGCACCAAGTGGAAAATAAACTCCAAGCAGCCAGTTAAAAAAAAAAACAAAAAAACACAAACAATAAAATATAAAAGAGCAAATAAGGCATACATGAAATCTGTAGTATTTACCTAACTTTTAAAAAGTAGATGCACAAAAATTTTTAGATGCATGTAATATGTACAGACGTAACATATACATGTAAGATACATGAACATTATATATGCACATAAAAATATAAAAGAGACTGAAATAATACACACTAAATTATTGACAGTGGTTTTCTCAGAAGTGGAAAGGAGGGAGTAATGTGACTAGATATGAATAACAAAGCAAATGAAACTTCATCTGTAGCGTTGCAGTTTAAATAAACACCGTGTTAACAATGGTTGATTCTTCATGAGGGGCACCTAGGGGTTTGCTCCCTGTTTCCTTTTCAAATTTTTTATTTTCTCTCAAAACTAAAAAGCGTTCCACTTCACCTGTGCACGCACTGGAGACGGCCTCTGTCCTGAAATGTCAGTTGCAAACAACTTGCTATAACTGACAAATACAACACCACTTACGGAACACGGACGAGCACAGACACGGTGAACCTGAGTCCCTGCACCACTGGTGGGTCACGGGGTTTTACCTGTAGGCGGATCCACGAGACACACTTGCCATTGCCACATTTGTAGCGACGACTTTAACTTCATGTACTTAATTTGAGAGAAAGAGAGTGAGCGGGGGAGGGGCAGGGAGAGAGGGAGAGAGAGAAGCAGGCTCTGTACTATCCGCACAGAGCTCCATGCAGGGCTTGAACTCGCGAACCGTGAGATTGTGACCTGAGCCGAGACTGAGAGTCAGAGGCTTGACCAACTGAGCCACCCAGGTGCCCCTATAGCTACGCCTTTAAATGACTGTTGTGGTTTTGCTTGAAGGAGAATCAAGGACTCCTGAAGTTCGAGGAAGCTGGGCCCATCTCCTTGTCTGCAGAGCTCCAGGTGGGGTCCACCCTCCTCCTTCCACACACTGCCACCAAGGTTTGCTGGTCAGCGGCCACCCGGTGGCCCGGGGAGCACGGAGAGGCACGCCAGAGCTACATGCTGTGGCTTCCTCGCGTCACACGCTCTGCAGGGAGCCGGCGGGGCCTGCCGGCCAAGCCCTCCCCGCCAGGGCCCTCCTTCTTGGCTGCGAGGGACCACCTCTTCTTTCCAGGCTCCGGGGGGAGGTGGGTGTCCTCCTCTGCCAGGGCTACTGTCCCTTTTTCATTCTGAACCTGTGACCCAAGAGTATGGCTAATTTTGATAAAACTTTGGTTAGAAGTAAATATGTCTCTGTCATATAAAGATCAGAATGTACCTTCCCACTGAGACAGTGACTTTCAAAAAAGATGCCACAGCAGCCTCCTCACCTGCTCTTTCATTTCGGCGTAGACTTTCTCTGAGTTCAGTTCGACCTGCCGCTTAAACTCTTCCAGGGCAGCGTCCGCCTGCTGGGCCTGCGACCTCTGAACTTCAGTCACACGAGTCAGCTGCTCCTCTTTCTCCCTAGAAAAGTCCAGAAAAGCTTCAGAGTTGAAATGTAAAATAAAAGAACAAGGCTTGAGTGAAAGGGCAGTATTTCACCCTCTCTAAAATAACATTCAGATTGCAAGTTTTTGATCCAAATTCTATAAAACTTCCCTTTCAAAAGTTGACAATAAAATACTTTGTCTCCAGAAAAAGAGACAGAGTGTTCTGATGACTACTCTCAAAGATTTCTCTCAAACTGCTTCCAAAGATCTCCTTAAAAACAAAACCTGTTTAAAACCACTTATCTCCATCAACTGATGGACGGATAAACAAGAACAAGATGTTCAAGGTATACAATGGAATATCATTCAGCCTTAAAAAACACTGAAGTTCTGGGGCACCTGGGTGGCTCAGTCGGTTAAGTGTCCGACTTCGGCACAGGTCATGATCTCACGGTGCATGGGTTCGAGCCCCGCGTCGGGCTGGGTGCTCATAGCTCAGAGCCCAGAGTCTGCTTTGGATTCTGTGTCTCCCTCTCTCTCCACCCCTTCCCCCACTCACACTCTGTTTCTCTCTCTTTCTCTCAGAAATAAATAAACATTAAAAAAATTAAAAAAAACAAACAAACAAACACACTGAGGTTCTGACACATGCTACATGGAGGAACCTTGAACACGGGAAGCCGGGGACAAGAGGCGACATATTGTACGATTCCATTTATATGAAATAACCAGAATAGCTAAGTGCTTACAGACAGGAAGTAGATTAGAGGTGGCCAGCAGCTGGGGGGGGGGGGGGGGGGGGAAGGGAGTGGGCAGGGGGAACGAAGAGTGACTGCTAATGGATATAGGGTGTCTTTTCTGGTGATGAAAACGTCCCGGAATTAGATAGTGGCGATGGTTGCACCTCCTTAGGAATATACTGAACTCTGCTGAGATTTGCACTTTACAAGGATGAATTTTATAGTATGTGAGTTATATCTCAATTTAAAAAAAGCCACATACCATTACAGATATCTCTAATATGCATGCGTAGCAGTTCACCTGTGGGGTGACGGGTGCAACGCAGCCACTTGGTGGCCTGAGATTGTGCCACCGCCCTGCAGGACACGTGCCTACTGATCACCATCTCACCTCTTTACGTCTTGAACTCAAGTTCTATGGTCACAGGGGCTCAAAACACAAGAGAAATCTCTGCAGAGTCACACAGGGAAAAAAAATAAAGGCTTTCGGTTATAAATGCATGAAAGTTCATGATGGCTAATACGGAGTTCTGACTCGTGCTGGGCCCGGTGCAAAATATTTTTACATCTCTTCTCTCCTTTATTCTCAAAGCAAACGTGTATCAAAGTATTATTATACCCTTAGTTTTAGAGAACAGGAAACTGAGGCTTAGGGAGTAGTTCTGAGATACCACATGTAGTAACGGATCGAGCCAGGCCCGGTCCCAGCCATCTGACCCTGAGCTCATGCTGCAGGCTACTATTCTGCTTTTCTGATTTTCCAGGTGCCATACTTTAGGGTCTGGATGTGTCCCCTTAAAGGGAAATGAATGCTCTTCTAAACGAGGTTCCAGAGAGATCCCATGACCCCTTCACCAGGTGAGGACGCAGGGAGAGGACGCCAGCCACGAACCAAGAAAAGGGCCCCCATCAGAACACCACCATCCTGGTGCCTTGGTCTTGAATTTCCCAACCTCCAGAACTGGGAGAAATAAACTTCTGTTGCTTATAAACTATCCAGTCGGCGATACTCTGTTACAGCGGCCTGAGCAGACTGAGACATCACAAATAAGATCAACTTGGTTCATCTTCCCTAAATGCGAAAGTTTACACACGTATAAACATCATCTCCTTAACAGCAACGCCAAAGAATGCTGTGGGGGGGGGGGGGGGGTGGAGTGATTTAATTCAGACAAATCCAATTGTTTTTTGTTTATTTATTTATTTTGAGAGAGCGAGAGAGAGCACGAGCAGGGCGCAGGACAGAGAGAGAGGGAGAGAGAAAAATCCCACGTGGGCTCCCCACTGTCAGTGCAAATCCCGACACGGGACTTGATCCCACAACTTGTGAGATCGTGACCTGAGCCCAAATCAAGAGTCGGATGCTTAACCCCCACAAATCAAATTTTAGGAAAGCATCATGACGGGGCGGGGAGGAGCGCGGAATCCAAACAATGATGCTACTGTCTTTTAAGACGTGGACAAACAGTAATTTGACTGTTTTGACTTACTCAGATCTGGGCTTGAAAACCCCTCTAAGACACAGCAACTTTCAGGCTTTCCAATAAGAGCACACACGTGACACATGTGGTATAAAATATCAAAATGCCAAACTTCCTCCACAAATACTGAAAACTTTCTCAGAGCTTTAACGCAAAAATACTGAGAAGCGTCCCCCAGTTTCCGCTTCAGCAGGATCCTCCTGTCCCTTTGTAAAACAAAAAAATGTGGCAATGCGTATTTAGTTTCGAGTCCCCCTCCCCCCACCCCAGTTTGGATAGTCTCTGCATACAAGCTGGAAGAAGATATTCCACATCCACCTTCCCCGAATTTTTCATTATATACGACGTGCGTCTACCTCTTCATACCCACCACACAGCCTTCTACCTGAAGAAGACCAAATCCACACCCCCCCCCCCCCCCCCCGTGCTAAACAAGGCAGCTTTTCCACCGAAACCCCTTTCCACACGTCTGTTTCACAGGTGGAGCCACTATTTTAATGCCCTCCGGGTTTAACACTCGGCCCCAAGGTGTGTGAGGCCCTGCATGCGAGCAAAGCCATTGGAGGCGGTGCTGCGTGCCAGATGTAGCTCCTGGTCACTGCGTTTTACGGCGACGTGGCACAGGTTTCTGGAACTTTTTAAAAAGCTTTCCTTTCAGCGGTTTGCTTGAGGTGCCTATTCAACAGGAACCGGAGTATCTTGCTGTCCTCCATTTTTCTTACACGTTGTTAAAATGAAACGACTGTAATGTTAACCGGTTGCCAACTTCGAAGGCCTAAATGTTTTGTTTCTTTGCCACTGAATGTTAATATTAGCCCCTAGACAACAGTGATTAATAACCGGATATTAATACTGAAGACTGATTCAGGAGACATCACCGCACAGAAGACTGAGCACTCTGACGGCAGGAGAGAATTTTAGTTTGGTCTGGTGTGTTTTCATCCTTCTTATAGCACCCTGCCCAAGAAGGAGGAAGACTTGACTAGGGTTTCCCTGATACAAACATTGACTATTTTGTTTAAAAATTCAAATATCTGAACACTAACGCAACATATGAGAACAACCCAAAGTCATACAAAGTATATCGGGTACCATGTCCTAGCCCTAGGTTGGCAAATGCGATGGATATTTGCCATAAACATTTTGTCACAGATGTTCAGTGGACATTTTCTCTGGTGCGACAGACCCAGATGACTGAAGGGGGCTGCCCAGGAGGCTCTGTTAAAAGGATTCTGAGACCAGGCTCAGAGGCAAAGGCCACCGTGGTCGATGAATACTGTCCCCTTGTAGGTGTTTGGGGTTAGACGGCACAAGAGCTACTTCCGCACTATCCAGGGACCACAGTGATTAGTGTATCCTATGTTACTCTTTCGTTTTTAAGCCTCCGAAAAGAACTTGAAAAGGCTACTTCCTATCAGGATTACAATTTTTCAAAGGTTCACTTTGCTTGGTCACGTAACAGTCAGTTACCTGCTCCATAAACACGAAAGAAAGTACATTGGACACTATTTGAAAACTTTACAAACTCGTTGCTCATATAATCTAAAAATTATGTACCATTACTTAGCCAAAAGAAAAGTTTTGCTAACACCTGTTATAAAACATACGACCAGTGGCTGAATGTTGAAAGTCAGCTGTTTTACACTTTTTGCCCAAATATCCACAGGAGCCATTTAGTTAATGTAAACACTTTCAATTTAATAGGGCAAATATTTTCCCTATCATTTCATTCTTACCTACCAAGTTTAGCCATTTACTTTGTAACTAGCTTACAGCCACATAAATCAAAGTCATAAACTTTACCTATAATCAGGTATATATCACAGCCCATATTTAAAATACTGTTGGGGCGCCTGGGTGGCTCAGTTGGTTAAGCCTCCGACTTCAGCCGAGGTCATGATCTCACGATTCGTGAGTTCAAGCCCCGCGTCAGGCTCTGTGCGGACGGCTCAGAGCCTGGAGCCTGCTTCGGATTCTGTGTCTCCCTCTCTCTCTCTCTCTGCCCCTCCCCTGCTTACGCTGTCTCTCTCTGTCTCTCAAAAATAAATAAATGTAAAAATAAATAAATAAATAAATAAACAAATAAAACTAAATAAATGTTAAAAAAAATTTTGAATACTGTCAGAATAAAGCCTTGTGCAGTAAGGCACATCTTACCTTATAATTTCTATCCTGATCTACAAATAGAAAACATTGTCATATATTAAATAACAGGTATGGGGAAGTGAAGAAATCTTCCATCTAGCTTCTGGTCCCACCACACCTGTTAATAGTAAGCTAAATATCAAAGAAGACCTCACTCAGTGTAAATCATGACAAATACATTGAGCTCCACTAATATCTAGGAAGCTTCTCTCTTAATACAAATAAAATATCTGTCTTGATTTACGTAAAGAGATGATATTCATTTTAACGAAGGATCCACATTTGGAAAAGAGAAACGTCTGCTCCTCACTGAGAACAGTTTTCCCTTTTACCAATGGTTCCAAATTGTGTCCTGTAAGAAGCAAAAAAAAAAAAAAAAAAAAAAAAAAAATGACTTTGAAGATTATTTTTTCCAGTGCAACTAGTTGTGGGGCCGAGTATAAATGCATCACTCAAATGCCTTAAAGCAGGGCCTCCTTGAAGATAAAAAGGTGGGAAGAAAAATTTGCTTTTTAGTTCTGATTTATTTATAAAATGCAGTAAATTTTCCTCATCGGAGAATATAAAGCATGAAGAAAAAAGAAGCTGCATTCTTATACAACCACAAGCCAGCTCAGATGAAAGGATGTTCTGAAGTACATGATTATTCCAAAAAGGCAATAAAATGTAGGAGACTAATAGACTACAATTTGGTATTTCTTGAGCTTTACAAGCTAACATTTATATGTGCAGGCCAACCTTAATTTGAAAATCTTCCCTTTGCACATTTCTTCACCAGCACTTTTGATAATGATGGCAGTGATCCAACATATATTTATAAGGCTTCACATTACAGGATACTTCATTTGCTGCCAGCGTGGCATCTCCACTGGAAACTCCAAGAAAAAAACAAAACAAAACAAAAAAAAACTTCAAACAAGTCTGAAAAACAGCTAGAAGAGTCTCCATTCCCTTTCCAGCTGGGCTGAAAAACAAGACTTTCAAGCAGCTATAGCCTCCACGTTCATGGCTGCTGACTGGTGCTTAAAGGGAATGCAGTGAGTCAGTCAAAGACACGAAGATACAACTCCGACTTAAAAGGCACTAAAAATAATACCTTTCACCAAGCATGATAAATGAAGGAAATTCTTTGGCCTCTTTTTCACACAGCTGCTAAGACTAGTGGCCTCTGCTAAATTCTTGTAAACAAAGAAAAAAAAAAAAGGTAAATACTGTGAATATCTACACATTTGTTACTTCAAGAATCAGAAAGAAATGTACAGTAAAATGGAAATTAGTATTCTCTCCATATTAGAAAGATGACAAGACTCCTCCATTGATCTACGGATGCAACACAATCCCTGTCAAAACCCCAGGTGACATTTGGCAGAAATTGACAAGCGGACCCTAAAATTCATATGGGATGCAAGGTACCCAGAAGGCAAAACAATCTTGAAAAAGAAGAACGCTGGAGAATTCGCAAAACTTATTACAAGCTGGGTTAATCAAAATCGTGTGCTACTGGCATAAGGATACACATATAAATCAATGGAACAGGATTAAGATCCCAGAAATAAACCCTTAACATCGATGATCAGTAGACTTTCAGCAAGGGTGCCAAGACAAGTCATTGGAGAAATGGCAGTCTTTACAACAAATGACACTGGGACAACAGGATATTCATATGCAAAAGAATAAAGTTAAGATTCCTTCTTTACACAATACACAAAAATTAACTCAAGATAAACCACAGACCTCAATACAAGAGCTAAAAAATAGGAAAGTCTTAGAAGAAAACAGGAGTAAATTTCTGTGACTTTGAGCTAAGCAAAGCTTTCTTAGAAGTAACCAAAGGCATAAACAAGAAAATAAAATATAAACAGATTCAGCAAATTTAAAAAACTCTTGTGCTGCAAGGAATGTCATCAGACGTGAAAGGAAAATCCACAGAATAGGATAAAATACTTGCAAATCATATATCTGAAAAGAGACCTGTATTAAGAATACATAAAGAACTCTTACAGATCCATAATTAAAAAATAAAGAACACACTTTTTAATAACATCAAAAAATAAAGCACCTTTATCATTAGGTTCTTTATTAGAAAATATTTTTATTAAAAAACAAAGAACCTAAAAATAGGGAATGAATCGGAATAGATGTTTCTCCAAAGAGGATGTACAATTGGCCATAAGCACATGAAACGACACTCACTAGAATCGGTCATCCAAAAAATGCACTTCAAAATCACAATGAGATACCTTTACACAACGTCTAGTTTGGCTTATAAATCACAAGACAGATTGTAGCAAGTATTGGTGCTTTTGTTTTGTTCTGTTTTGCATTCACCCTGCGTGGCCTTTGTGTAGCTTCTTGAATCAATATAATTATGTCTTTCATGAACCTGGAAAATTTTGGCTATGACGTAGTAAAACATTTTTGCCTCTTTGCGCTCTTCCCTCCACTTTTGTGACTCAAATATACTTTATACATTGTCCTTGTCTTCCAAGTCCCTGCAGCTCATTTTTTTTTTTTTTGGGGGGGGGGGTTATGTTTTTCTCTCTGGCCTCAGATTGGCTAACTTCTATTAATTTGCACATTCACCGAATCTTCTTGTTCTCCATTCTGTTGTTATATTCAGCCCACATTTTAAATTTCAAATGTTGTATTTTTCACTGTTTTTCACTCCCAAGATTTCCTACTTTCTCACTCATTGCTACCAATTTTTCTTATTGCCCTGAGCACAACTATAATAGCTACTTTAAATTTTTTATCTGATAACCCGGGCGTCTAATTCATCCTGAGGTCGTCTCCATTGATCATTTTCTCTTGAGAATAAACAGGTCATGTTACCTGTTTCTTCAGACGTCGAGTATTTTGGGCTTGTGTCTTTACGAATGAGACACTGTAGAGAGTGTGGATTCTGCTACTTTCCTCTGAATGGTATTAATGGTTAATTTTAATTGCCAGTTTTTAGCAGGCAGTTCACTTGGTTGGATACAAACTATAAATTCTGTCTCCTCTGCAGAAGACAAAAGTTCATATATAAAAGTTCGGCTCTTTCAGTTTTACCTAAGCTGTTTAGAATCTTCTCCAGCCATGCATGTTTCAGACATCAGCCAGAAATATGGGTGGACCAAGATCACACAAAGAATTTGGGGCCCTTCCCTGCTCGCTCACTTTATTTCCTGGGTGTCCCTCCATCTGAGTTTGTCACTGGCTGCCCTGATCTTTCACCTGGTTCTCTAAGCACTAAGACCACAGTTATCGGGGCGCCTGGGTGGCTCAGTCGGTTGGGCGTCCGACTTCGGCTCAGGTCATGATCTCACAGCCCGTGGGTTCGAGCCCTGTGTTGGGCTCTGTGCCAACAGCTCAGAGCCTGGAGCCTGCTTTGGATTCTGGGTCTCCCTCTCTGCCCCTCCCCCGCTCGTGCTCTGTCCCTCTCTATCAAAAAATGAATAAACGTTTAAAAAAAATTTCTTTTACAGACCACAGTTATCGACCCAAATTCTAGCCGTCCCACGTGGCACCAAATGTGGGAAAATGAATGCTATAAAGACGTGAAATTCCCTTTCTTTCTTCCAAGTATGTCCTCCTTTCTACTACCTCTTCATATTGATCTGTTCTCCAAGGCCATCCGGTAGTTGTATTTTATACTTTGTTCACAGCTTATATTTGTGGGAGAATTGGTCTGATAGGAGCTCACTTGCCATAATATAAAGTGGAACCTCCCTTCTTTGTTGTTTTGACTGGTAGGTTACCACTTATTCCGTAGGGGTTCAAATGCCAAGTTTTTGGACAGAATTGCTATTTCTTTTGTCCTTGTCAGCACTTTTTATATACTGCCACTGTAGCATTTTATATACACCATTACAGTTGTTAATTTATACATTTGTCTTTTCTAGGATAATGAAATCTCACTGAGGCTCGGGGAATGGACGATGTGGGGACACAGCTGTCTTCTTCATATTTATGTTAGATACCTTGAGCATGCCATATGCATAGAATAATTCAATATTTGTTTCATAAGCCTACATTATATCATCTAGATAGAACCAGAGCAAACCATGGAACATAAAAAATTCCTCAACCTCAGCACTACTGACACACATGGTCAGATAATTCTTTGTTGTAAGGACCTGTCCTATGCCTTGGGATACATTGAGCAGCATCCCTGGCCTCTACTCACTGGGTCCCAGTGACAATGTCCCCCGCCCCCCAATTCTGACGACCCAAAAATGTCTACAGACGTGCCAGGTAGGCCCTGGAGGGGCAAAACCATGCCTGGTTGAGAGCCACTTGTTCTTTATCAAATTTCATGGAGTGAAAGAAGCCTTAGGTTTCATTTGCTTTCTGGGTGTCTGATTTTCAGACAAGGTTTTGGTCATTGGTAACGGAGAATGACCCGAAAAAGCAATTACCATCCAACTTCTTTGAGAATCCAATGCCATGCATTGCTTATAAATGACTATAATGACTCCACCACCAGGAATTTGCTTGTTCTTACAGTGTGTGTCTTATAGGTGTTTTTGACCTGGAGAGAGAAGACCCAGATAACCCTAAATTGATGACGATGATGATGATGGTGGTGGTGATATGCTTATATTAATAGCTCCTTGCAGTTTAAGAGTTTGGGCACATATCTTCCCAACTAGATATAGGTTTCTAATGGAAAATGTTAAAGAGAAAGTAAAACTATTAAGGGGCCAAACTGATAATTACAGTTAATTAAGACAGTATACTCTGCAGGCTAATTGTACTTAACATGTATAGATTTTTCAGTGTCGAGGAAGGAATATTTTGTGATTACCGAGTTGGAATGAAAGACACCACAATTTGTTTCTTTGGTTCATCAAATGACCTTTGAAAGGCAGCAGAGGAAGAGTAAATTCAGATATGAAAGGAAGAGAAGTCGTTATGTCTTAAAAAGACAAACTACAGAAGGCAAACTGAATGCTATCCAAAATATCAACTGGAAGAATAGTTCATACGTGAATGAGAGACTCGTGGTAGCTAAAAAGTTCTTGCTGCACAGAATGAAAGGGCGACTGGTGAGACTCTCAGCATTAAGGACGTGATGTAGGGCAGATAGAGGTAATTCAGTAATGAAGTCCATGGAGCTACATATGAAAGTAGCTTGGTGTATTAGTTTCGTGCAGCTGCTGTAACAAATTATTAAACACTGAGTAGTTTAAAACAACAGGAATTCATTCTCTCTCAGTTCTGGAGGCCAAAAGTCTAAAGGCAAGGAGTCAGCGGAGCTATACTCCCTCTGGAGGCTCTAGGGGAGAATCCATTCCTTAGCACTTGCAGCTTCTGGAGACTGCTGGCATTCCTTGGCTTGTGACGGTGTCTCTCTCTGATCTATCTTCACATCACCTTCTCCTCGGTGTCCCTTCTCCACTGTTTCTCTTTATTTATAAAGATACTCATGACTGTTTTTAGGACCCACCTGGATAATCTCACCTCAAGATATTTAACTCAGGTACATCAGCAGAGATCCTCTTTTCAAATAAGAACATTCACAAGTTCTGAGGATTAGGATACGGACATACCTTTTGGGGGAGATCACCGATCAGCCCACTACACGTGGGTTGATAAGGTACAGTCTACTTTCTGTTTGGGGGCTCTGATGCTTAGCTCTACATCAAACTTCTGTTCAGCTCTGGCACACAGAAGGCTTCACTTCAAATACACTATATCCAAGAGCCCACTTAAAGTGACATCATCAAGACAGTGACATAAATCATCCCCACCTTCAGTGCCCCTCACCAAAAGACCAACTAGCAACTATCCAAAGACAAGATATCATTGTGAGAATGATATCACACCAAGGGTGTGAATGAAGCACCCACACTGGACCACAGAGACTGGGAAGGATTACATTAGAAAGGTAAGAGGAGTGTCTACACTCTGCATTGTCACCTACCCACCTCAGGCCAGCACGACACTACACCAACAGGGCCACCCTAGTTTCTCCAGTGGAAAACGGGGAGTTCATGATGGACACCCAGGTCCTCCAGTACTGCAGGATGCTTCCCAGAAATCATACTATAGTAATCAAAGCAGTATGATACTGCCATTTAAAAAACCAAAAAAACAAAAACAAAACAAACCCCAAAACCAACCAACAAACAAAAAACAGACCAGTAGAACAGAATTAAAAGCCCAGAAACAAATCCATGCATGTACAGCCAACTAGTATTTGACAAGAAAGCCAAGACTACTCAATGGGGAAATGATAGTCTCTTCAATATAGGGTATTGGGAAAACTGGATATTCACATGCAAAAGAATGAAATTGGGCCTCTATCTCACCCCACTCACAAAAAGTAACTCAAAATGGATTAAAGACTTAAATGTTAGGCCTGAACCTATAAAACTCCTAGAAGGAAACAGGATATAATCTTGACATTGGATTTAGCAATGACTTCATGAATATGACACCAAAAACATAAGCAACAAAAGCAAAAAGAAACAAGTTAGACTAAATCAAACGGAAAAGCTACCGCACAGCAAAATCAATGGTCAAGAAAATGAAGGCAATCTACACAATGGGAGAAAACATGGCAAATCACATATCTGATAAGATAAGGGTTAATATCCAAAATATATAACTCAACAGAAAAAAAGCAAGTAATCCAATAAAAAATGGGCAGAGAAGCAAAATAGACAATTTTCCAAAAGAAGATATTCAAATGGTCAATAGATACTCAAAGGTGCTCAACATCATTAATCATCAGGGAGACGCAAATTAAAACCACAATGAGATATTACTTCAAACCTGTTAGAATGGCTATCATCTAACAGAGATAACAAGAATTGGTGAGGATGTGGGAAAAAGGGAATACACACACACACACACACACACACACACACACACACACACAGTGGAATATTATTCAGCCATAAAAAAGAAAGAAATGCTGCCAGTTGCAAAAACATGGATGGACCCTGAAGGCACTGTCTGTGCTAAGTGAAATAAGTCAGACAGAAAAAGACACATACTGTATAATCGCACTTGTTTATGAAATCTAAAACACCCAAACTCAGAAACAGAGAGCAGATTGGTGGCTGCCAGTGGAGTGGTGGGGGGGGAGTAGAGAAAATGGGTGAAGGTGTTCAAAGAGTACAAACTTCCAGTTATAAGATAAATAATATACAGTAATTAATATATAGTATGTATATTACATACTGTAATTCTGGGGATGTAATATACAGTATAGTTAGCCATATTGTACTATATGTATGTTTGAAAATTGCTGAGAGAGTAAATAGCAAGAAATTGTCATCTCAAAAAAAATTTTAATTATGTGAGGTGCTACCTGTGTTAACTAACTTTATTGTGGGAACTGGATTGCAGTAAATACATATAACGAATCATTACGTTGTACACCTTATCAGCTTCACCATATTATATGTCAATTATATCTCAATAAAGCTGGTGATTTATTTATATCTCAATAAATGAGCCCATTTAAGAGGTAACATCACACCATTATGCTTTGACTATGATGCATCCACATCTTATGATGGCTGGGAAAATTAGACTCCTTGTTCCTACCTTTCATCAATTAGCTCTATGAGGTATGGATGGAAAATTACGGGGGATATGTTTTTAGAGGGAGTTGAAAGTCATTTCTCCTATCAGTGATACCAACTCTAGTATCCAACAGAGTAGATCAACTGATTAAGTCTGAAACGGTACTGAGGTGGTAGGCTGAATAATGGTTCCTCAAAGATATTCATATTTTAATCCCTGGAACCGTAGATA
This sequence comes from Panthera uncia, assembly GCF_023721935.1. NCBI lineage: Eukaryota > Metazoa > Chordata > Mammalia > Carnivora > Felidae > Panthera > Panthera uncia. The sequence continues at coordinate 19,224,881 of NC_064814.1, read as the reverse complement.
TGCTACCTTATATAGCAAAAGAGACTTTGAGATGTGACTAAGTTAAATATCTGAGATGGGGCGATCATCCCAGATTACCTAGTTAGGCCTCAAATGTAATCACAAGGTCTTTGTAAGAGGGAAGCAAGAAGGTCAAAGGACAAACAAGACAATATGAGAGAGGAAGCAATGGAGAAAAGACAATATGACTCAGCGTCACAAACCAAAGAATGAAGACAGCCTCCAGAAGATAGAAAAACCAAGAACAGAGTCTTCCCTGAAACCTCCCTGCAAAACCAGACCTGATGACACCTGGATCTTAGGCCCTAAGTCTCCTTTTGGACTTCCGATCTCCCAAACCATAAAATAATAAATTTGAATTGTTTTAAGACGCCATGTTTGTGGTATAGCAGCGATAGAAAACAATAACAACAAACAAAACTAGTATATATTCAAAATTTAGAACGTATCAAGGGCTGTCTGAGGAACTTAATATGTAATATTTATAATTGCCTTAATGCTATATGGGTAAACAAATAAGTTGGGAATACAACAAATTTTAAAAGTTAAATCAGGCAAAGAAAAAATCCATAGGCTAAATTTTGTTTCAGTCTTTAAGCATTTAAAGTTTTCATTTTTGTTCTTACTTGACTCCTTCTAGGTAATGTCACCAGGTTTAAAAAATGATCAAAAGGGATGCCCGGGTGGCTCAGTCAGTTAAGTGTCCAACTTGGGCTCAGGTCATGATCTCATGGTTCATGAGTTTGAGCCCCGCATTGGGCTCTGTGCTGACAGCCTGGAGCCTGCTTCAGATTCTGTGTCTCCCTCTCTCTCTACCCCTCCCTCGCTCATGCTCGCTCTCTCTCTCAAAAATAAGCATTAAAGAAAATAATAAAAAAATTAAAAATCACCAAAAAAAGCCAAATTATTTCTTCCCAAAGGGCATATTTACACCTAATAGTGGCAAATCTAGATGAGATAGGACCCAGGGTAAAACTGCCCAAAGACTATTCAATTAGTTCCAGATATTCTCCTTCACCAAGATGCATCCCCCCAAATATGCAAATTCTGAGTGCGGTCAAGTGCAAAGAATCAGCACGGTTCTGAATTAAAATTTCTGGAGCTCAACAAATGACTGCTAAGACTTGCAAAGAAAGAAGTGACCAAAGAAAGTGTTAGTTTCTTGAAGGCAAGTTCATAAGACCACAAACAGGCAAAGAAAAGGAGCATGCGATGGCTAATGAGGAATGAGCGGCTGTGGAAAACCCCAGGGCACCCTAGCGATTTTGAAATACTGAAGGAGAATGCCAATGCACAGCTAAGGTGACTTCTCATGGAAAAGTTTTAAGGCCCCATAAGGAAACGTCGCTGCCGAGCATTTCTGCACTGCTCACAGCAAAGACATACATCGCGGGTTTGAAACACAGTGTGGGTGTGCGTGGTGCGAATCCAATTCAACTACACGGGGACAGCGCTCGCTTCAGCAACACGTATACCGAAGTGGGAACGATACAGAGAAGGTTAGCGTGGCCCCAGCACAAGGATGACACATAAAATACACAAAGTGCTTTCCCAAGTCACAGAGATAATCATATAACCACTGAAGCCTGAAAAACAAACATAAATACATCTTTCATAATATAGTGGAAGATAAAAAGAATATTTTTTGAGTTTATTTATTTATTTTGAGAGGGACAGACAGAACGCGTATGCATGTATGTGTGAGCAGGGGAGGGGCACAGAAAGAGAGAGACAAAGAGAGAGACAGACAGAGAGAGAGAGACAGACAGAGAGAGAGAGAGAGAGAGAGAGAGAATCCCAAGCAGGCTCCACACCCAACGTGGAACCCAACACAGGGCTCGATCTCACAACCATGAGATCATGACCTGAGCTGAAATCAACAGTTGGAGGCTTAACCAACTGAGCCACCCATGTGCCCCTACAAAGAGTATTTCCAAGGAAAACAAAATTATGTCTAAAATGGCCATAGCAAACCTGAGAAGATTTTTTCCATTCTTTTTCCTCCTAAAAGAACATCATATTTTGAGTGTACAACAAGTTCATCCGAACTTTTCTTAACTCATTCTTCAAAAATTGCCTAAGACCTACGTGTTTACCATTAACTTATACTAAGGAACAAAGCTATATAAGAACCCTGTCTTTTAAAAAAAAATTTTTTTAATGTTTATTTTTGAGAGAGAGAGCGCGAGACAGAGCGTGAGCGGGGGACAGGCAGAGAGAGAGGGAGACACAGAATCCGAAGCAGGCTCCAGGCTGAGCTGTCAGCACAGAGCCCAATGCGGGGCTCGAACCATGAACTGTGAGATCATGACCTGAGCCGAAGTCGGACACTTAACCGACTGAGCACCCAAGCGCCCCATGAACCCTGTCATTTTAAGAAGACTCCATTAAGTAAAGGGAAAAAATAAAGATAAATACTAAATATTATAACAGATATTTGAACATAGGGTCTTGAGAAACAGAAGGAGAGGCTTCAGGGAGATTTCGTTCCACGCCAGTTAATGGAAGAGATGGGAGGGTAAGACCGATCTCTACTGCCGGAATCTCCATCCTACTCTGGTGAATCAGAACAACCTTCTTAGAAGCCCCTTAGGGGTAAGTGGGCTTATGTGCAGCAACGGTAAAGGTAGAACGAAGAAAGTCAGCAGTTCTCAGCATAATCCTGCCTCAAATAGGATGGCATTGAGATGACCACAGGCAAACACACCACGAGGCTCCGTGCAACCAGGATACTCCAGTGCTAAACCAGCTAGGGATGCTTCTCTTGGTACAAGTAGAAATGCTCCAAAGGGGTTTGGTAACAGTATAAAGAAGTGCTATGAAACTCTCTTCTAACAAGACTCTTTTACGGTCAATGCTTCCCCAGAAGTCTGTGACCCCAGGGCCAGGCTCCAGTCCTGAAGAACCATGATTGGTTTTGAAGCATGTTACGAATAAGAATGAGGAATCTCTTCAACTATCCAAAAATCTCTTAAAAACATGCATTTCGGCTATGAGGTCTACAAATTCCTTGACATCAACAGGATGTGAGTCATGATTCTAAAGAATTGATCCTGGCATCAACCTCCTAGCCTGTATTTTCAGTAACTTAGTCATGTTCTAAGAACTGAGGCAAGAGTCCTGGCAGCAAATTCTGAGATCTACTAGGTCACATACTGCAAAAAACCTAGAAGTATAAAAATGGATCCTCTCTCAGGGCACCTGGGTGGCTCAGTCAGTTAAGCGGCCGACTTCAGCCGTGAGTTCGAGCCCCGCATCGGGCTCTGTGCTGACAGCTCAGAGCCTGGAGCCTGTTTCAGATTCTGTGCCTCCCCTCTCTGACCCTCCCACGCTTATGCTCTGTCTCTCTCTGTCTCAAAAATAAATAAAGGTTAAAAAAAAATTTAAAAAAAAAGATGGATCCTCTCTTGGAGAAACCACAATCTGATTAAGGGGGAAAAATGCAAGAAAAAGAATCATATAGTAGTGTAATATTATATATATTGTGTGACAAATTCTAAGTCTATAGGAATATGACAAATGGAAAGAGTCAGAGAGAGTCTGTATAAGAAAACCAATCTCGGGGCGCCTGGGTGGCTCAGTCAGCTCTCTTGGATGCTCACTCTCTCCCTTTCTCTGTCCCTCCCCTATTTGCGCTCTCTCTCTCTCTCTCTCTCTCTCTCTCAAATAAATAAACTTTAAAAAAAAAAAAGAGGGGTGCCTGGTGGCTCAGTCAGCTAAGCGTCCAACTTTGGTTCAGGTCATGATCTCGCTGCTCATGGGTTCAAGCCCCCCATCAGGCTCTGTGCTGACAGCTCAGAGCCTGGACCCTGCTTCGGAATCTCGGTCTCCTTCTGTTTCTGCCCCTCCCTCACTCATGCTGTCTCTCTCTCTCTCTCTCCCTCTCAAAAATAAACACTAAAAAAAAAAAAAAAAAAAAAAAAAAATCTCAGGAGATCAGAAGATTTGTCTATAAAGTATAAAATTAAGCAATATAGGTAAATGTAATGAAATGTTTAAGCAGTTTAAAGTTTTATATAATAATTATGTGCTAAACTAACTTCTTCCTATAATATAGGCCTATAAATAAATTAAAAGAACTCTACTGCAGCAACTCCAGTTGCTAATAGAAAAGCAACTGGAATATTTATGGTAAAATACAGAAAACCCTGAGAAAGTTATCCTTAAAGATAAAACAGCTACAGTGTATAATGAAGAAAAATTCCTTTAAAATCTTTAAACTCTTTTAAGCTTCAAAAAATCTCAAATCTAATGTTTGTTTTTATGTTTCTTATATTTAAGAAACTACTGATTAAAAGTTCCATATATAAATTATACATCATACAAGCAAAGTTACACATACACACACACACACACCAACCCAGCTTACTTTACAGGCAGGAGTATATCAGTAAATGATAAGGAAAGGCACATTCATCCTATAAAATGACAAAGCCTAAATATATTGAAATAAGTACAGGACCACTTCTTGTAACTAGGGAGAGGAAGAAGGCAATGTGAAGTCATTCAAGCAGAATAATAAGTAAACCAAAGCCAGATCAAAGGAATACAGAAGAAAGGCTGAAACGTGAAGCTGAAATATTTATTTCCTTCAAAACATCATCCATGCCTTGTCCCTGGGCAGTTCAATATTTCAAAGTAGCAAGAAAATATTCTCACTTACATTCATCACTATGCACAAGTAGATCAAATTTTAAGTAGGCAAATTTTCTCATTATTTACCAAACATAAATATCGTATTTATCATTGAGAGAAGGTTTTCTGCTTATCAGAAATGATTTCTAAATTATACAAAATAATTTTAAAATCACGATGGCCACTGCTCAGTACTTCTGGTGGATGAAGCCTGCTACAAGCTATAGCATTTATAGTGCAACCTAATTTTTAATGTCTTCACAAAGGATGAAAAAGAGTGAAAATTTGCTGAGTGTTTATTAGGCTCGTTAGTTTAGAGCAGTTCATGTATTATTTCATTCCATTTTTATCATGATAAAAAAGTTCTCATTTAGTTTTTTTCACAAATGAAAACAAGGAGGTTTAGAAGGGTTAAGTGATTTGTCCAAGTTTACATAGTCAATGGCAGAAGGAGAAATTAAACCAGCCCACCTGACTTCAAGGTCCAAAGTCGTTTTACGACATCATGCTATTTCTTTAAGCCTGAAGACAAGTAGGTCTCCACTATAATTTACCCTCACATAACATTAATATTTTCATGCCAAATCACTTTTAGAACATTTGAAGTTAAAATATTTATCAAGCATTTACTTGACTCCTATTTTATGACAGGATCTATGCTTGGTGCTAGAAATACAAAAATAACCAACACATTGTCCCTGCAGGCAATATAGGAAAGAAGACAAACTCTACACTACTTCCAGTGCCACAAAAGCTACACAATAATATGAACATAATACTCTGAGCAAACAAGGACCAGAGGAATAATTATCTGTGCCTAGGGTAAAATAGAAAAGCTTCATAAAAGGCACATCATTTGGTAAGATCATCACTCAATGTTTTTTTTAATGGTTGTTTTTTTTTTAATTTTTATTTTTGAGAGAGAGAGAGGGTGTGAGCAGGGGAGAGGTGGAGAGAGAGGGAGACACAGAATCTGAAGCAGGCTCCAGGCTCTGAGCTGTCAACACAGGGCCCGATGCGGGGCTCGAACTCGTGAACCACAAGATCATGACCTGAGCCAAATTTGGATGCTTAACCTACTGAGCCACCCAGGTGCCCCCATCACTCAGAATGTTTAAGAGGAGTAACATATATATTTTGTTAACTATATGTATTAAAATGTGGATGGATCTGTAAAAGACATATTGTATTTGATATTTATAAAATATCTTTTATTTTCCTCCTTACCATCATACTTTCCCTGAAAAGAGAAAATCTCCATCAGAAGATTCTTATTTATTTCGAGGGGAAGATGAATCTGGTAAGAGATTTCTAAAGATAAAGTTTTATTTCAGCTATAATAAAGTATGCAACCATTTTTACTGATCATAAAAGGCTATTGATAAGTCCATGAAAGTACATAAGCTGGATTTATGTTAGTTTTCAGATATGTCTTTATTTATAAACATATATCATCCATGTTCCACTGACCATTCCCTCTTGCCTCATACTAAATTTTTTCAAAGGCTCCAGTGATATTCTTAAATGTGCTTAATAAGTTCAGTCACTGCTAATCTGCTACCATGTGGTATTCATTAATTCATTTATTGTTAATATGTTAAGTACCATTATTTGCAAGACACCTTGCTAGATGTTGAGCAGACATCACTGAATTAACCACCTCAGCTTCTGTGCTAAGGGAGCTTCAAGTAGAGCAAAGAAAAAAAGACATCGAATTAATACAAATAAGAACAATGAGGATTCAATTCAATGACCAAAACAGAAATGTAGAGTACTAAGGGTTTATATATAATGGGTGAAAAACCTTACCTAGGAATTAGGATGAAAGAAAGTGATGTCAAAGTTAACTGAACTGTATGTCAATTACACTTCAATGTACACATCAAATGTACATACATCTTTTTTTTTCCTATCAAAAAGAAGAAGCTGACTGAAGGATGTGGAGGACTAGATAGAAAAAAATGCAGGAAAGGGCACTCCCAGCATAAAGGGTAACAAAGCGAGAAGGTGTGAAAGGCAATGACTGTGGTTAAATCATGGAAGAGAACAGGGGTCAAGATACCAATACAAACAACGGAGAGAAAGGGGCCTGGGATGAGGCTGAGAATTATGTTGTCATACTGAAAATACTAGAGACAGAATTTTGGGAGTTTTGTAGAAAAACTACAGTGTGTGAGATGAAGAATAAAACAGATGGGATTTACAGGCATTGCTAAAGAAAAGGTCCGTGAACTTGAAGACTGAGCAACGGAAACCAACCAAACCAAAGCACAAGAAGAAAAATGGAGTAATAAAAAAGAAGCAAAGCATCAGTGACAACTATCAGCAACCTAACGCGTGTGTGTTTGGAGTTTTTAAAGGAAGAGAGGGGTAGGGACAGAAAAATATTTGAAGAAATCATGGCCAAAAGCTTTCCAAATTTAATTAAAATTATAAATCTACACATCCAAGAACTCAAAGAACTCCAAACATGAGATAAAGAAAACTACATGAAGGCACATCATAATCGATTTCTCCCAAAATCAGTGACAAAGAAAAAAAAAAAAAAAGAATCTTGAAAACAGCCAGAAAAAAGAATGTTCCAGAGAAACAAAAATAAGGAGAGCAGCAGATTCATGGTAGAAGCAGCACAAGCAAGAAGACAGTCAGTGACATCTTTAAATCACCAACAATTAAGCTGGATCTATGCCATGAAGGCAAGAATAGCTCATTATTGGATAACCTAATACTACATTTAGTAATGACTACATTACCTAAGTCCAAGATGATCAATAAAATTAATAAACCTCTGGCCAGACTGACAGGGAAAAAGAGACACTACAAATTAACATTACAAGCGAGAGAGGTTTCATCACTACAGATTCTACACATATTAGAAGGACAATGACGCAGTATTATGAAAGAAAGAGAAAAAAGAATTTTAATCCATACTTCCCAGCACATACAAAATTAACTTAAAAAATGGATCAAAATCCCAAATGTAAAACCTGGAACTGTGATCAGGGACCAGGAAAAGATTTCTTAGATGTGACCTCAAAAGCACAATCCATAAAAGAACAAATAAATGCAATGGACTTCATCAAAGTTTAAAACACCAGTTCTTTTAAAGAAACCTTGAAAAGAATAAAAAGGAAAGCCACATACTGGGAGAAAGCATTTGCAAATCGTCTGTTAAAAGACTTGTATCCAATATATACAAAGAATTTTCAAGACTCAATAATAAGAAAACAACCAACCCAGTTAAAAAAAAAAAAAAAAAAAAAAAAAAA
>NC_064814.1:19171617-19216877 GCF_023721935.1 Panthera uncia | reverse complement strand
AAAAAAAAAAAAAAAAAAAAAAAAAAAAAGTACATGAAAAGTTTTTCAACATTAGTCACTAGGGAAATGCAAATTACAACCACAATGAAAAATAAAATAAAATAAAAAATAAAACTACAGTGAAATACTTAGACAAGCCTGTTGGAATTGTGAAAATAACAACACTGACCATATCAAGTATTGATAAGGATGTGGAGGAAACAGAGCTCCAAACACTACTGGGGGGGAATGTAAAACAGTACAATTCCATTTATTTAAAATTCTAGTAATTAGGGGCGCCTGGGTGGCTTGGTCGGTTAAGCGTCCGACTTCGGCTCAGGTCATGATCTCACGGTCCATGAGTTCGAGCCCCGCATCGGGCTCTGTGCTGACAGCTCAGAGCCTGGAGCCTGTTTCCGATTCTGTGTCTCCCTCTCTCTCTGCCCCTCCCCTGTTCATGCTCTGCCTCTCTCTGTCTCAAAAATAAATAAACGTTAAAAAAAAAATTAAAATTCTAGTAATTAAAGTATAGTAACAGAAAGGAGATTTGTGCTTGGGGCATCTGGGTGGCTCAGTTGGTTAAGCGTCCTACTCTTGATTCCGAATCCGGTCATGATCTCACGGTTCGTGAGTTTGAGCCCCATGTCAGACTCAGTGCTGACAGCGCGAAGCCTGCTTGAAATTCTCCCTCTTTCTCTGCCCCTCACCTTCTCACACTCTCTCTGTCTCTCTCAAAATAAATAAACTTAAAGAGAGAGAGAGAGGGGGAGAGAGAGAGAGAGAGAGAGAGAGAGAGAGAGAGAGAGAGGAGATTAGTGCCTGCCTCCGTAAGGAGAAGTCAGAGAAAGGTAGATAGGAGAGATTTCATAGGGGCATGACAAAACTTTTGGGAATAATTATATGCTGACAGAGACATATTTTTTAAGTTGGTACTTTCCTTTCACAGCTGTAAACATATGTCAGAATGTGAAACTGTATACTTCAAATATGTGAGATGTGTTGAATTTCAACTACAACTCAATAAAGCTGAAGTGGCCCTTAAATATATTACAATATGTTTACTCCCACTTATTATAAGAGAACTACAAGTTTCAACTATATTGGGATACAGCGTATCACACCTATCACCTTACCAGGCAAATATTTTAAAAATATAACAACACATTCTATTTGGGAGGCTGTGGGTCAAAAGTCATTCTAATATATATCCAGTGGAAATTCAATCAGTACCACCTTCATGCAGGAGCATTTGGCAATAGAGAACAAAACTACATATGTGTTTATCTTTTGACCCAGCATTCCCCCGCCTAAAAAGTTACGGCAAAGGGGCGCCTGGGTGGCGCAGTTGGTTAAGCGTCCGACTTCAGCCAGGTCACGATCTCGCGGTCTGTGGGTTCGAGCCCCACGTCAGGCTCTGGGCTGATGGCTCGGAGCCTGGAGCCTGTTTCCGATTCTGTGTCTCCCTCTCTCTCTGCCCCTCCCCCGTTCATGCTCTGTCTCTCTCTGTCCCAAAAATAAAAAACAAAAACAAAAACAAAAAAAAAAAAAGTTACGGCAAATATATATTTCAAACAATACAAAAATACACGTAGGTTATTCATTACAGTATCCCCTATAATTGCAAATACTGGGAACAACCTGTATACCCATAGGTAGGAGAGCTGTTGCATAAACTGATTCATCCACACATTAGCATACGACACCGATGTACAAAGAACGAATGACCTTCAGTTTACAACAAATGAAAAAACAAAGCGCAAGAAAAATCCACTGAGATGTGCACGTATCGTATCTGCTCATCTGTGCAAAAGCAAATATAGAAGGGATCTGTCAGAGACTAATGAATGAGATCACCCACCTATGGGAGCTGGGGTCTGAGAAGAAAGGACAAAAGGAGTGGGGGTGGGGCGTCACTTGTCTGAATATACCTTTTAGTGAAGGTCTGATTTTTAAAACCACGTTAATGCTCCATTTACTCAAAAAATAAAGGATAAAATCAATGAGGGGAAGGTGAGCTTCTAAAATGAAATGCGAACAGAAAAAAGAAAACAAAAGAGGAGCCTGGGTGGCTCAGTCAGTTAAGCGTCCGACTTCGGCCTGGGTCATGATCTCGCAGTTCGTGAGTTCGAGCCCCGTGTCGGGCTCTGTGCTGACGGCTCAGAGCCTGGAACCTGCTTTGGATTCTGTGTCTCCCTCTCTCTCTGCTCCTCTCCTGCTCATGCTCTGTCTCTCTATCTCTCAAAAATAAATAAATGCTAAAAATTTTTTATTTTTTCTAAAGAAAAAAAATCTAACAGGACTTCAGCTCCGTCAGCAAGAAGAGAACTTCTGCCCCTTTGGGTCTGGCTCCCTCCCACACCTGCTAACAGTGCTGTGTTTTGGGAGAAACAATTGTGAATGCTCTGTTCCGCCCCTCTTTTCTCTCTCCAGGAATGTCTTCTGCTGCGCACAGACTCTGACTGGCCTCTTGGGCTATGACCAGGCAAGTGCATTCATTCTAGGAGGAAGGATTCCCAAGCCGAATGTTGGCCACACACCTAAACCACAACTTCAGCTACCTGATTCTTCTGTTTTTTCAAATTAATTCTAAATTTGAGAGGGAAAGGAAGTATTATTTACTGGCTTCTAATCTCTCGCAAATAAAAAATGTTACAAAATTTTGGGTTTTTTTAAAACTTTACATTAAGAATTCATCCCTACGGAATAAATCCTAGATGTTCCTAGTAAAGCAGTATGATTTTTATTTTCATAATAGTCTTTCTTAAAATTCCTAAGGAATCTATAGAAGCATGCCATTTCCATATTAATTCAGGCTTTGTTAGTAAATATTTGTGATAATTTTGACAGAGGAGACATTGAAGTTCAGTTTTATTTGGTCTAAATATCTTTTTTATCTTTTCTTATTCCAGAATTGAAGCTTTTAATGTAGCAAAGAAAACCATATTTATATGCGGGGAAAAAAAAACAGAAATAAAGCCTGAAAAAAACCCCTCAAATCTCTGTGAGACTTCTACAGAATAAAGTGTCAAATTCAGAACAATCTCAAGTAAACTTTATTGAAAAAGAAAATGTTCTTAACCAGTTAATTGAATAAATGTCTTTTCAAAATAAATAATTTGGAATAACGTTATAGAGACCACACTGAATCGATTTTTTAAAAAAAATACCTATTTAAATAAATTGTTAATATACCTTCCAACTCACGCTACCAAAATAAAATGGCTATATACTGTAAAGATGGGAGATCTTGGTGAAGTGTCTCTTTTTTATTTTTTAGAGAGAGAGAGAGTGTCAGCACGAGGTGGGGAGGGGCAGAGAGAGAGAGAGAGAGAGAGAGAGAGAGAGAGAGAGAAAACCCTAGGCAGGATCCACACTCAGCATGGAGCCCCACTTGGGGCTCAATTCCACGACCATGAGATCATGACTTGAGCCAAACTCAAGACTGGGACACTTAACATCTGAGCCACCCAGGCGCCCTGGAAGTGTCTCTCCTGAGACGGAGCTGGAATAGACAAAGCTTTTGTTCACATGGGCTGCGTTTTCTTCTTGGCCTCAGCATAATTACTCGGAACTTTAGCCTGCATACGGCCCATAGCGGCTGCCTAGCCAATCTTCATCCCGGTAACTTTCCGTGTTTCCAGCTTCTGCACTGATTTAGTCTCTAGGTTTCCCAGTTCCAAATTCTCAAGATCAGGAAGGAGGGGCAGTGCCCTATAATGGCTAAGAACAGGGGCTTCAGAGTCAAACACATACAATTTCAAGCCCTCGCACCTCCACTTACGAGCTGTGTGACCTTAAGCTCTTTGTATCTTAGAGTAAAATGAATTTGCTGCCTTTGGATCGGGTGTCCCACTCTAGACCCGATGCACATGGCAGAGAAGGGGAAGCGGTCCCATGGTGGGCAGCTATCAGAAGCTGTGGGCAGGGCATATTCTCCCATTTGGGTCTTCAGGCAAGAATTAGCAATGACATATATCTAGTGAATGTTGCCATCTCTGAATCATTTGGATCAAGTCACTTTAAAAGCACAAAAGGAGACCTACTGAGCGACACAAAAGCTAAAAGTCAGCATTCTACCAGGAAAAGAGCACTGAATCAGAAACTGGAAGGCCTAGGATCAAATCCTAGCCCAGCCACATATTAACCGTGCCAAACTGGTTAAACTGCTTAATCTCTTTGAACCTCAGTTTCTCCTTTTACATTGAAAACAATAACAAACAACCACATAAGATTCTTTGAAGGATGAACTAAGGGAACATATACATTTTGTTAACTATAAAACATTAAAGTATTCCTATATTTTATTAGTTTATCAACTTCCCACCAGGCTCAAATTCATTGTACCACATTTCATTACTAAAGTGACTTTTGATTGTAATAAAACACAGGAGGCTATATACACACACTGCTAAAAAAAATGAATTTTGCAAACTTAACTCCTGAAGAAAGAATCTAATAAACCTAAGAGTCTCACGTTACAAACGAAACCTGTCGTGTGAAATAGCGTCCCGGATGTCTCCGTCAGTAAGAGGCCTCTTGACCATCATATTATACTGACGCTGATTTAAAGCACTGTGTTCCCATGAGAAGAAATACGGAGTTCTGTAAAGACATACCTGCAAAGAAGTACTTAATAGAATAGAAACTTCCTTTTCAATTGGAAATAAGGTCACCACAGATTTCTGTCCTCCCTTGAACCTTCCATCGTGCTTCTTAGAGGGAAGGTTATGTCAGCATGCTCACTGGGGCTAAGGAATGCCTATAGTAAACGGGAAGCTTTGACTGCTCTCCACCTAAAATGGTTCAGATGCTCGAGCAGAATGCAGAAAAGAGAAAAGATGGGTCCCCACCAGCACCACCACTGATACTTAAGAGTGCTATTTTTAAGGGGGAAAAAAAAAAAAAAGAAATTATATTCAGAGTTTGCAGGCACTTTCCAAAGTGTAGGGATAACTTTTCTCAAGATGACACAAAGGTTTGCATCAATGCCAAACTAAATACTTTTTAAATCACCTAACAAAACGAATATAAATTTTTTTAATGTTTATTATTTGAGAGAGAGAGAGAGAGAGAGACAGAGAGAGCAAGCAGAGGAGAGGCAGAGAGAGAGGGAAACACAGAATCTAAAGCAGGCTCCAGGCTCTGAGCTGCCAGCACAGAGCCCGACGTGGGGCTCGAACCCACAGACCACAAGATCATGACCTGAGCTGAAGTCCGCCGCCCAACCGAATGAGCCACCCAGGCGCCCCAAAAACGAATATAAATTTTTGATGGAGCCTTCTAGTAATTTATCCATAATTTCCAAATTCAAATGTAATGGTACCAGTTGCAAGAAGACAAACTACTATATTGCCAGTAAGTACTTAGAAAATTACTAAAATGAAACTTCTTAAATATATTATAAATATATGTTCACACCAGAGCCACAACCTGCAGAAGGAATGACTATAGTTTATGGATGTGGGAATCTTTCATCATGAATTGGAACTCTCTCTACCAAACAAGGTGAATCTCCTTAGTAACAATTTCAAACACTGCTACCATTCAAGGCCACTGATTAGTCAGAATAGAGCAAGCGAAGGAACAATTAACTTCCCAAGTAAAGAACTTGAAATGTTTCTAATTATAATCACATAGCACCCCTTTAAAAAGAAAAAGCAAAATCAAAGAATCAGACATCAAAAGACCATTAGGTCTTTCAATATAGACCATTTCCAGACCTACTTTACTCCACATAAAACCTCCTTTGGGGTGTTTTCATTTTTCACTTAAGAATAGAGATATATGGTTCAAATTACTGAAAGTTTCTTCAAAGTTCCTTGACATTTGTGTATTCCACACCTAAAATGAATAAATGTTATATCAAGTAATAAAAAACCAGAAGATCCAAATTTTAACAAAGTGACCAATTTTTAAATTCCCTTGTTAAATTTCATGACCTCAAACTTCAGGCACTATGGTTTAGGGAGGAATAAAGGACATTCAGCAAGGAAGTGAAAGCATGTTTTTCTTAAGATTGGAAATGTTTGACATTTGCTTATTTATTGTTCATTATAGTCTAACAAAAATCTTTCTTCCAGAAAATCAGGTCTGTTTGCTCTCCTCCTAACCTCATGCTTAGACAGTAACACATTACCACATTCATGTCTTGAAACATTTTATTCCTTCTAGCAGGGAAATTCTCTTCTCCACCAGCTCATTTTCTATTCTTCAAAACCTAGTTTATTGCAGAGAGATATTCAGGAAGACTAAGTCTTCCTCCAACATCAGTTTCATCATATGCTATGCTGCTACTAAATTCTCCAACCATTCTCTGTTCCCTACAGGACAGGCTACATTCTTCTGCCCCCACCACTGTGGGGGTTGGGTCCCTTTCAATCTTGACCACCAGTTTCCTGGATCCCTGTTCCAACTGGGCTCATTTTCTCAGCTTTCTTCACATACATTCTTGCCCCCTCCATCCTTCCGTATTAGTTCATATCTCTTCCAACTTCTTGGATGACTTTTACCACATATAAGAATAAATGTATCAGATATGTAAGACACTGCGTTTAGAATATATATTCCTTGGGGATACCATCAGAAAGAGATCTACTATTAAAATTTACATCAGATTGAGAGTTAGCTTACACGAATATATTACTGATGAAACTTATTTTCTGAATCTCCATGAAGAAATCAAAGTATCTGATAGCTAACATAACTGTGAGAAGTTACCATCATTAAGGATGTTTTCTAGTACTTCAGATGTGTTATTTAATTTTGCTTTCTTCCTGGGGCACCAGGTGGTATGGGGAGGGAGGGAGGCTCCACTGGTTAAGTATCTGACTTCCTCTCAGGTCACGATCTCATAGTTCATGGGTTCGAGCCCTGCATCAGGCTCTGTGCTGACAGCTCAGTGCCTAGAGCCTGCTTGGGATTCGCTCTCTCCCCTCTCTCTGCCCCTCCCCTGCTCACGCTCCATCTCTCTCTCTCTCTCTTTCTCTCTCTCTCTCAAAAATAAGTAAAACATTAAAAAAAAAATTTTAAGCCTCTTGTAATTTTGTTTTCTTCCTTTATATTTTTAATACACAGGCTTAAGTCCAATGTGAAATTAATTGAGCTTAAAGAAACATTGCTTTCAACATGGGCAATAATTTTCTATCTTGTCTCAATTATGCTTTGTTTGGAAGATTTGATTTCTTTTTTTTTTTTTAAATAGACTGATTTTTTTAGAATAGTTCTTGATTTACAGAAAACCTGAAAAGATAATACAGAGAGTTTCTACATACCCTACACCCAGCATCCTTTATTATTAACATCTTACATTAATATAACACTTTTGTTACAATTAAAGCACCAATATTGACACATTCTCATTAAGTAAAACCTACACTTTATTCAGATTTCCATAGTTTTTACCTAATGTCCTTGTTCTGTTTCAGAATCCCATCTAGGACACCACAATACATTTATTTGTCATATCTCCTTGGGCTTCTTTGGGCTGTGACAGTTTCTTAGACTTTCTTTGGTTGTGATAACCTCAGTGGTTTTGAGGAGCATTGGTCAGGTGTTTTGTAGCATGCTCCTCTATTAGAACTGGTCCAGTGTTTTTCTCAAAAAAATGGTTAGGCTGGTGTTATAGATCTTTAGGAAGAAGGCCATAGAAATAAAGTGTGCTTTTTAGCACATCATATTAAGGGTAATACTGTCTACATGATTTATCACTATGGATGTTGACCTTGATCACGTGGATAAAGTCTGGCATTACTTGTTATTTTATTTTATTTATTTATTTATTTATTTATTTATTTATTTTATTTTTTTATTTTTAAACTTACACCCAAGTTGGTTAGCATATAGTGCAATAATGATTTCAGGAGAGACACGGTGAGGGAGAGTATGAGCAGGGGAGGGGCAGAGAGAGAGAGAGGGAGACACAGAATCCAAGCAGGCTCCAGGCTCTGAGCTGTCAGCACACAGCCTGATGCAGGGTTCGAACCCACAAACTGTGAGAGATCATGACCTGAGCAGAAGTTGGACGCTCAACCGACTGAGTCACCCAGGCACCCAGATCTTGCATGGTTTAAGAGAAAACAGAATTTGAAATTTCACGTGAAGTCTCCTAATTTTATAATGTTGGCAAGTGATTCAAGTTTTTCAAACCATTTGGCGGGCCAAACTGAACATAAGTGCAGGATGACTCCATGTGCAGGCCGAGAAAGCATGAGCTTGAGCATGAAAATGGACAAGAAGAAAGCACAGAAAGGGCTAAGATATGAGCATCACGAAGGAGAAAAGAAGGGAAAGTAGTGGCTTCTGGGACATCCTGAAATTCTGTAGGAAGTGAATTTAAAAGTGGAAAATAATTACAAATATTCAAATATATAGTAATAAGTGCTATAAAGAAAATTAAGGAAGTAAAGGGCCTGAGACTAAGACATACATGAGTAAGTCACTGCCATAAGAATGGTCTGGAAAAATGCCTTCTAAAGCTAAGGGCTTGGACTGGATTGTTCCAGAGAGGAGCCAGAGGGGGCAGAGGAGGGGATGAAAATGCAACCAAGACTGAGTAGAAGGAAGAAAATCAGGATAAGGTGTGTCCCCAAAGCTGAAGAAGAAAACGTCGTAGGGAAGGAGACTGAACAAAAGCCAGATCCAAGGTCACTGAAGCCTTAGGAGAAGCTTTGCAGCATGATGGAAGCAGCCAGACTGAAGTGGGCTGAAGACGAAAAAATGGGAGGAAATTCACAAAATAACTGCAGACACCTGCCTATAAAAGCAAAGAGGGAGATACACCTGGGTGGCTCATTCCATTAAGCATCTGACTCTTGATTTCGACTCAGGTCAGGATCTCACAGTTCGTGGGATTGAGCCCCATGTCAGGGCCTGGGATTCTGCTTGGGATTCTCTCTCTTTACCTCTCTCTCTCTGTCCCTCTCCTACTCATGAATGCACATGCACTCGCTCGCTCTCTCTCAAGATAAATAAATTAATTAAAAAACAGCAAAGAGGGAAAAGTCACAGATAGGGTGTGGCAGTTGAGAAACGGTGTTTTAAGGTGGATGCTTACTCTTGTCTACATGTTAAAAGAACCAGTGCAGGGAGCCTGGGTGGCTCAGTTGGTTAAGCATCCAACTTCGGCTCAGGTCATGATCTCACAGTTTGTGGGTTCGGCCCCGCGTCAGGCTCTGTGCTGACAGCTCAGAGCCTGGAGCCTTCTTCGGATTCTGTGTCTCCCTCTCTCTCTGCCCCTCCCCTGCTCATGCTCTGTCTCTGTCTCAAAAATAAATTAAAAAAAAACAAAAAAACATTAAAAGGACCAGTGCAGCTGAGAGATAACAAAGGGGTCTTAAATTAGTCTGCGCAATGGAGAAAAGGCCATATTTGTGAAAGGAGCCAAAGAATGCACGGGAGGATGGGCCTGAGGGACGGCCTTCTACGTTAACAGGATATAGGAAAGGAAGCGATTCAAACAAGGACTTTAATGAAAGCAGAAACTACTTTGGAGGTGCAAGAAGAGAAACAGCACCAATTTTACACGTAATTAGTTCAGAAGGAGTTGACGGTGGTCTATTACATTAATAAAGCACATATCAGTGGCACGAAAAATGAAAGAATACTCATGGCAACAGAGAGTATGATGATTTTCTGGATTTAGAAAACAACCATTTGGGAGATCTGAGTCGGCCTTTGATTCGCTTATTAATTTTGCAGAAAGCTAACAGCGCTGCACTGCTCAGGAGGTCATACAGCTCCACATGGCTTGCTAGCCTCCTGAAAAAAGAGGCAAAAGACCACAAAGCAAGCTGAGATCAAGGAATTTTTAAAAATCAAGTTTCAAGGTCATGGGGAGGTCGCTATGTATTTAGATTTTAGTCACATAAACTAATCTATAATTGAATCTACAGTAAATCACAAGAATTGATTCCACAAATGACGATTCTGACTTACCATAAATTGTTTTCATTATGCGATGGTAAAAAGGATGGAAGTGTATATATTACATTTCAAAAAGAATTCTATCAGAAAATAAGTTAAAAATAGTTCTGGTCTCCATATACAAAATGGAATCTGGCTAACAACTCCTGAATCCTGCAAATACTCATTAAAATGCCTAGAAAGAGAAAGGGGGAAAAAATGGGGCAAAAACCCCAAGAACAAGAACTGAGATAAACAAACAACTTGACGAAAGAAGGTGGGAGGAATCGCCAATAATTCAAAGCAAGTGGAAGCAGACTGATAAAAAAGTATCTACACAGGTCCACTTAAGAGCAAAAGTAAACTGGTCTTTGGAAACAGAACCAGAGAAAAATGAGGTAGGAAGACACCCTCTTCCTCCCTTAGGTAAAAGATTCTGTGTCTAAACAAATTTTTAAAATTTACTGGCTGGGATTCTTCCACATAACAGAGAAAATCCAAGTAATGTCCACAAATGTTCTATATACATCCATTCAGAGCCAGTAAGTCCCAGGAAACATGGGGACGGAGAGTAAAGAACGAATGAATGACGGTACACAGTATGCAGGGAGCTGTAATTTCCACAGCTAAAGCAATTTGGAAACAAAAACTATTTTTTAACTTATTTGAGAGAGAAAGCACAAGTGTGGGAGGGGCAGAGAGAGGAGAGAGAGGATCCCAAGCAGGCTCTGTGCTATCAGTGCAGAGCCTGATGCAGGGCTCGATCCCACGACCCTAGGATCATGACCGGAGCCAAAATGAATAGTCAGATGCTCAACTGACTGGGCCATCCAGGCACCCCAAAGTATATTTTTTAAAATGTGTGTCTATTAACTGGGTCCTTCAAGTAGAAAATATAAGTTTAGGGGCACCTGGGTGGCTTAGTTGGTTAAGCATCTGACTTCGGCTCAGGTCATGATCTCACGGCTCGTGAGTTCGAGGCCCGTGTCGGGCTCTGTGCTGACAGCTCAGAACCTAGAGCCTGCTTTGGATTCTGTGTCTCCCTGTCTCTCTGCCCCTCCACTGCTCACTCACTATCTCTCTCTCTCTCAAATATACGTAAACATTAATAAATATACATATATAAGTTTAGGGGCACCTGGGTGGCTCAGTCACTTGGGTGTCTGACTTCAGCTCAGGTAACAATCTCATGGTCTGGTCCATGGGTTTGAGCCCCACATCAGGCTCTGCGCTGGCAGCTCAGAGCCTGGAGCCTGCTTCAGATTCTGTGTCTCCCTCTCTCTCTGCTTCTCCCCTGCTCACTCTCTCTCTCTCTCCCTCTCTCTCAAAAATAAGTAAACATTAAAAAAAGTTAAAATATATATGTTTAAAAAAGAAAAATACAAAATGGTAGCATAAACTATATGTAAGAATAAATTTAACAAAAATATGTAAAATATATGTGGAGAGAATTATAAACATTAAAAGCCATTAAAACAGACTAATGGAGAAATATACTATGTATGGAAGAAAGAAACCAATTTCGTAAAATTTTTAATTCTACTTAATCTATAAAGATAATGCAAATATAATAAAATATCAACAGAATTTTAGTAAAACCAGATTCTGAAATTGAAATAGAAGACCAAATAAGAATGGCTAAGACCATTTTGGAGATAAAGAGTAGAGTGTTGCAAAAAGAAAAAAGCACAGAGTGTGGGAGGGGATGTTATCACCGTATGAGAGCTCGAGATTTAATATGTATTTGAAATAATTAAAAGTTCCTTATTAAGTATCATAAGTTACAGCCTACTTTATATTGTAGTGGAACAGTTTTTATAATTATATTTCAAGAAAGGTTTTTAAAAGTACAAATTTGTTTTCTAAACAGAATACATTTTCTTATTGAGGTAAAGATGTTTTCATTCACTTATTAGGCATAGAAATCTTTAGCTTCTTTCTATATAGCTCCTTAATTCAATTTTTTCCATTTTAAAGCGTATATCACGAGTAATTCCTTGAGATTTTTTTCACCAACCTTACAAACAAAAGGACCAAGCCGCAGTCCCTCATTCAGGCAATATATAAAACTGAATTTAGAATTATACGATTCAGCTATACTTGAAAATTTCTACACGAGGCTGACTGAACCTAGCTCTCCCTTTCTACCAAAATTCAAAATTCAAGCTTCTGGGTAAACTGGAAGGTTATCTGCTTTGAATGGAACTTCATCTAAATGTTTGAAATAAGCAATGTTCCAATAAAAAACAAACCTAATCAAAATGTAGTCCACTCCCTCTTTGGAATAATCACAAGATTATTTAGTATTCCATTTAAGTCTTCTTTTAAGATTAGTTACTAGCAAATAAAAGGACAAAAACACTGTCATTATAACATTGCAGTTTTATTATCTATACTCTAAGGTATTCCTGTTTGAAGATTAATCCCCATTCCTACTAATATGATAAATGTTGATTTATAACAACAAACAACCAAAAGATAAATGAAGGAGATTTAAAAGAACCTTACAGGGAAGCTTTTCCACTCATGTTTAAAAATATAACTTCTTTAAAAATATAACTTTAGGGGTAAATAATCTGTTTTCCACTGTAATGGGGGATTATAAATACTGTGTATATTAAGCAAGAAAAGACTGTTTTCTAAAATGTGTTGGAAAAATAAAACCCCAAAAATATTTCATAAATTAATGCATTTTAAATAAAACTCTAAAGTCAGGCAGAAGAAGAGAAATGGTTCATTTTTGCGTAAATAAATAATTTTATAGAATGACTTTCAATAAACCAAATGATGACCATCTGCTGACTAGCACCAGCACTGAGAGTTGGCTGCAAAACAAATAAAAATATAATTCAAGAACATTCTGAATTACCTCAGAAAACATCAAGAATTTTTTTTTTCTTATTAAAAAAAATTTTTTTGAACATTTAGTCATTTTTGAGAGACAGATAGAGGGGGAAGGGCACAGAGAGAAAGGGAGACACAGAATCCGAAGCAGGCTCCAGGCTCTGAGCTGTCAGCACGCGAGGCTTGAACTTGTGAATGTGAGATCATGACCTGAGCTGAAGTCAGATGCTTAACTGACTGAGCCACCCAGGTGTCCCTCAAGAATGTTTTTTCTAATAATTTATGTGCAAGTGAAATTATACTTGAAAAAGCAGTGCTACCTGAAAATATGATTATATATTTAAAAAACAAACAAACAGCTATTGAGAATTTGTTGGAGGAATATTTTAAAATATTAAAATATTTAAGATTAAAATACTAATTTTATTAATAGAATTAGAGGTTCAAAACTGCACCAGGGTGAAGTTACAGTGAGGAAAGCCCTCCAACTTCTTCCCTTTGGTCCCAAAGCAACCTGAACCCCCATTAACTTCACTCAGTTCTTTGACAATCCCAATGAATGATCTAAAAGCCTGCACGTGTCCAGCTTGGCACAACATGAAAATTTGGGTGAAGGTAGATATATCCAACAGAAATGTGTGTATGTGAAAGAAACATAGTAAGAATATCCATTGCAGCACTATTAATAATATCCCCAAACTAGAAATTGACAGTAGAATGGATAAGTATATTGCGGTATGTTCACTTTGAAATATTATTCAACAGATGAGAATACATTACAATGCTATGTAACAACAGGATCTCACAAACCTAAAGGTTGTGCAAAAGAAGCTCATTTCTGTCTCGCCCCATCCAGAGTACTGAAGGACGAGCTGCGTGACCAGCGGGTGGGAAGAGGCTGGGAGAAAAGCAGACAGGGCTCTCAGAGGGCATTAACAGTGCTCGTGTCCTACTCACTCCATCATGGATTCCACCAAGAAGCCTGCCCATGAGCCACTGGGAATGCCCTACCCACAGATCCCTCAACAGGCCCACAGCCACCCATAGTACTCTGTGCACCTTACCCACACCCCCCCACCCTGCGGCCAGCTCCCTGCACGAGGTTTCAATGGCAGCAGGCAGAGCAAGCTTGAGCATGGCACAGAGAGCCAGCCTAAATCTGAGGGCCAGGAAAAGACCACAGACTTGAGCTTCTGCACCATTTCTGTAAAAACAAATGAGTCGACAGCGACACTTAGCCTGGTATGGTGCAGGATCAAAGGAATGAACAGGCTTAAGAATTCTGCCACAAGAGGGAGGAAAAGCATAGAGCAGGTGTACTCTAGAAAGTCTGAGAAAGCTTCAGAATAACTAGCAGGGCTGAAGGAAGGCATTTCTCTCCTGAAGGCAATTAGTAAAGACCCCTGGTCGGTAACTGCTACTTCAAATGTGAGGATAGCAACGCAAAACTTCAAGGAACGTGAAAAATCAGGGAAACATGACACCACCAAAGGATCAAAATAATCTAGCAAATGACCCCAAAGACATGGAGATCTGTGATTTACACGATAAAGAATACAAAATATATTTTTAAGGGTGAGGCACAAAAAACACAGAAAGACAAATCAATGAAATCAAGAAAATAGCACCTGGACAAAATAAGAAGTTTAACAGAGAAATCATTAAAAAAAAAAAAAACAAAAAGAACCAAATAGGAATTATGGAGTTGTAGAATATACAATGAATAATATGAAAAAATACAATAGAAAGCGGTCATGGAAAAGAACCAACAGCATCCACAGCAATGTGGATCAGGCAAAAAAATAAAAATAAAAAATAAAATAAAATAAAAAATAAAATAAAATAAAATAAAATAAAATATAAAATAAAATAAAATAAAATAAAATAAATAGAAAGGAAAAAAGTATCTGTGAGACGGAAGACAGGAAATTACCCAGAGGAGGAAAAAAAGGATGAATAATGCCTCCATGAACTGTGAGATACCATCAGAAGAACCAATTTGGGAACTACTAGAGTTTCAGAAGAAGACAGGGAGAAGAGAGGAGGAAACTTACTGAAAGAAATAATGGCTGAATTGTGAAAAACAGTATGGAGGACCCTCAAAAAATTAAAAACAGAACCACCATAGGCTCCAGCAATACTACATCTGGAAATATATACAAAGGAAATGAAAACACCAACTCAAAAATATATCTGCACCCCCATATTCATAGCAGCATTGTTTACGATTGCCAAGACATGGAAACAACCGAAGTGCCCATTGGCAGATGAATGGATAAAGAAGTTGTGGTACACACACACACACACACGCACACACACACACACACAGTGGAATATTATTCTGCCATAAAAAGAAGGAAATCCTGTCACTTGCAACAAATGCATTGACCTTGAAGGCACTCTGCTAAGTAAAATAAGTCAGACTAGGAAAGACAAATACAAAAATTCAGAAACAGAGTAGAACAAGTGACGGCAGGAGCTGGGAGGGAAGGGATAAGGGGGAGATGTTTGTTAGACAGTACAAACTTCCAGTTATTAGATGAATACGTTCTTGGGATCTCATGTATAGCACGGTTAACAAGACTGTATTCTACACTTGAAAGTTGCTAAGAGATCAGGTCTTAATGGTTCTCACCACAAAAGAAATGGTAATTCTGTGAGCTGATGGAGGTGTTAGCCAAAGCTATCATGACAATCTTTTCACAATATAGAAGTGTAGCAAGTCAACACATTATGCACCTTAAGCTTAAACAATGTTATAAGTCAATCATACCTCAAAAAAGCTGGAACAAAATTTAATAATAACAGTTAAGCAGCTCTAAATTTGTATCTTCTGAGATCACCAAACAGTATTTTAAAATGTAGTACCGTAACTTAATGTTTCCATTTACTCCACAATCTCTGTTACCCCTACGTGGAATAAAAATATAAAGCAGTATAGCTTTTCCATCAGCAACTTATTTGTGAAAGTTCATTCTGACTTTGAATTCTAAAGAATGCTTAGATGAACTCAGCGGCTCCAAAGCAGCTGTTTTCCCTGGAGGCTGCATTTATACTTCGTCACAGACTCACCACCCTCTGTGTCTACTGTCTTTCACTCACATGGACTCTTAACAGTGTCCTCATCTTCCTTATTTTCCTGCCTCTGATTTCTTGTTACTCATCTGTATGATATTCTCATTCCTGCCAGGATCATCTCCCTAAAGTACAGGTCAGGCATGAGATTCACCTGCCTTGAAATATCGGGGCAGTCTTCTGCATGTACTTTTGACCCCCGACTCAGCCACCTTATCAGAATAGGCCTCGGGGCTTGGAACACTTCTCCACGGATTAGGAGCCCCCAAAGCCTGTGCTGAGCTTATCACCTAGGGTGGAATATTTCTCCCGGGTTCAGCTCAAAGAATGCTCTGTTGTCTTTGAAGTATGTGCATCATCTGGCACCTGGCCAACGTTGCTGTCAACTATCCATCCTCCACAGGGAGAGGACAGACAGGGTTCTTCTACTGCAGCACAGGAGAGGTAGGAAAATTGCCTCGTGACAGCGGTGGGGAGAGAGCCACTGCCCGTGGGGGACAGAGCCCACTACTGAAGTGGCTCTTGCTGTCTCTTCTCTGTGTCAGTAAAGAAGCATCATTCTGTTTGCGGCTGGATCATGTTGTGTTCTTGGCGACTCCAATACTAAGGGGCAGTAGGCAGAAACGTTTGGACTTCTATTCCCAGTGGCTGGCATTGTGGCATTTTCTGTCCTCCAAGTAGCTGGAGTCCTCCCCAGGGATCGGAATCTGGGGCATGATGCCTTACTCTTGGGTGCACAACCAGTGTATGTAACCCACTGTGGCATTAGGAATCAAAATATGTGTACCACAAGCAGATTCAAGTTATAAAATAAGGTTCATAAATTAAAAGTGAAAAATGAATCTACTTATTACATGAGAATTCCCACAAGGAAACCTAAAGCATGTCAAAAATGTAGTATAATCTCCCATGGCAAATACCTTTTACATTCATTAAGAATATCCTAATTATATATTTATTAGAAACCTGTATTTTCTATTCTATATTCCACAGGCTTCCTAACAGCCTTTCTTAACATGCTATAGCAGGGTATCCCTTCATTCTAGATGACAGAAATTCTCACCTATAAAAAAAAAAAATAATGTCAACTTTATCACCTATCCTTTTGTTATAAGAAATACATGAAAAGTTTTTTCCAATTAAAACCCCAAAATATTGAGGGGCACCTAGGTGGCTGAGTCGGTTCAGTGTCCAACTTTGGCTCAGGTCATGATCTTGCAGTTCGCGAGTTCAAGCCCCACACAGGGCTCCGCAGTGACAGTGTATAGCCTGCTTGGGATTCTGTCTCTCCCTTTCTCTCTGCTCCTCCCCCACTTGCAGTCTCTCTGTCTCTCTTTCAAAATAACAAATACATGAAATAAACTTAAAAAAAAATATTTAGACTTAGGGTATTTCCAGAGACTGTCTGGGTTTACTGCCTGCTCCAGCCCATGCTGGCTAAGAGGGTTAGAACAAGTTGAAAGTGTCTCAGGACTCTGAGGAACTAATGGACATATGTATTTCAGAATACGTAAAATACAGAGCATAAGTCCCATATGCTCACCAACGAGAGGTGACCATTATTAATATTTCAGAATTCTTCCTTCTAAAATCTCTAGTGTTTCTTTGTTTGGTCTTTTATTATTAAGCTATAAAAGTAATCACACTATTCTTATTGGAAAAGACTCAAATAATACACAAACACAGAGACGAAAACATGAACATCACCCCTACTCTCATTGCAAACACTTTGGCACACACACACACACACACACACACATATATACACGTATATATATCCCTCACATATGTATATATATATATGTGTGTGTATATATATGTGTATATATATGTATATATATATGTATATATATGTATATATGTGTGTGTATATACATGTGTGCATATATATGTGTGTATATATGTGTGTATACACCTATATGTATATATATGTGTGTGTATATACATATATACACATATATATGTATATATATACATGTGTGAGGGATATATATATGTAGATATATGTGTGTGTGTGTGTGTATATATATGTGCCAAAGTGTGCCATATATATACATATATATACACACATATATACACACACACATATATATACATATATATATATATATATATATATATATATATACACATATATATATAGTTCCAGATCCCTCTCAGTGCATTTACATGTGCATGCATGTGCCCGCGTGCACGTGCACGCACACACACGCACACACACACACACACACCATGAATGCTTTCTAAATTCATCCCTGTATTAAAGCATCAGAAAGTTAAAGAACCCAGAAGCAACGTATTAGGGCTCCATTAGGTTAGGTCTCCACAAAATGCCAAAGTACATCTCAATATGATGACTTCACTTGATTGAGGGTCAAAATAAGAAGTGATCAGTTAGCATTTTACATAAAATAATTGCCAAAGATCTTGTCCCTTATTATTTATTCCTTTCAGTCCGGAAAAAAAAAAAATCAACTATGATAATTTCCTTCTAAAATCTGGTGCCATAAGGGATCTTTGGGGCTGATGAAAACGTCCTAAAATTGAGTGACAGTGATGGTGGCACAAACTGTAAATTTACTAAAAACCACTTTCAGCACTGCTTAAAATGAGGAAATTCTATGCTGTGATAATTATACATCAATAAAACTGTTTAAAACCATACCGGTGCCAGGGAAAGATTACTTCTTCTGAAGAATTTGTTTGTGTCCTCTGATAAGGCTATGGCAAACAAAATACAAAGGGCTCATACATGTATGTAACACACACTGTTCTAAATGCTTCTTATTAACGCTTCCAAGCCTCTCAGCAATCTTAGGAGGAAGATATTATTCTCATTTTACAGATGTAAAGACTACACAGCACATGGAAGTTAAGCACCATACACAAGATCACATAGCTGGTCATCTGAGCAGGAATTTGGATCTAGGACAGTTGGGTCCAGAGCCCATCTCTTAACCTACAATAAACTCAAATGCCTCCTAAAACCACCTGAAAGAGTTCAGGTCAGGGCAAATTTAGAACTTAAATACAGAAATAATTTTATTGCTGGTACAATAATATCTTCCTTTTTCTACATGTTTATGTTATATTTTAGTTTTAATTATATGTTAATATTTGTTTATACTATAAAGGTCATTTCAGTCTGTTTTAAAAATAGACATTTTACTTGTCTTATAATAAGCTCACTCTGTATTATAAACCCATTACATACTATTATTATAAATACATGAACTATTTACTTGCTGAAATAAACTCTACTAGAAGTTATAATTATTTACTTTTCCTATATCCATTCATTATTTAAACGATATAATCCTGACAGCATTTCAAATCCATAAGCTGTCTACAATCGGCACTACAAAAAATCAGTAGCATTCTAAAGAGTTCTGGATAGAAATTCCACAATAAATACGACTTTTGCATTTAAGTTCCTAAGATTGTTTTTCCTCCGAAAGGAAAAGTTGGGTAGCTTTAGAGACATCCTATCAGACTGGCCTCCAGAAGAAAATAACACTGATATTCATTCTGCATGCATGAACAGAGGAAAACATTACACAAAGGATAACCGTGATGTGCTCCGAACATTTGAGTTGATGGTAACCAGTAAAGGGAAGCCAGCGAAGCAGTAAGACCCTTAGGAGCTGCTCAGACAACTGAGCTTTAAAAAGATGCCATGGGTGTAGGAGGTTAAGCAGACTGATTCTGGACTTCCTATAAATTACCAGCCTGAACTCTTGAAATGGTGCCTGAAACATTTCTTGTTTGTTTGTGTTTTCTTTCTATTTTTCTATTTCTATTATAAAAAAAAAATTCTATTTTTACAAACAGGGCCGCAATCCCAACAATAGTTTAACAGAAGGCAAAATAATTATTTTCTACTAAGCAAATAAAATAAGATCAATAATATCTGAGGTTATCGAGTAAAGCAGGAAAACCACACCCAACTTCCGGAACATCACACAGCAGTCTCTGTGAACAGTGCCCTCCGTGGTGCGGGCACTGATACGTAGTGTACCATACTAATATACTAACAAATGATGTAGTATGCAGTACAAAGCCTGTGCAGCTGTATACGGTGGCCACAGCAGAGACCATGCCTGCTTTGATCAGCACTTTATATGCTTAGTACCAACAAAATTCCTAGGACACAATATATGTTAGGAGGAATCAATAAATTAATTTGATTCAAATCAGATATAAGGCATTGAATGGCTACAGGAGAAGTATAAACAAAGCACGTAATGCCCTCAGGAGTTCTGCATTCTTCACATAAAAGTACATGGGGTGTCCAAAAAGTACAGAGATTTTATCTTTTTTCTTTTAAGTTTATTTATTTTGAGAGAGACAGCACGAGTGGAGGAAGGGCAGAGAGAGAGAGAGGGAGAGAGAGAATCCCAAAAAGGCTCCGTGCTGCCAGCCCAGAGCCCAATGCAAGGCTCAAACTCACAAAGCTGCAAGATCATGACCTGAGCCAAAACCAAGAGTCACAGATATTTTAAAACCTATACCTCAAATTCTGTATGAAACTTCAAATGTAGAAGGCACAACTTCCTACATGTTTCAATTTTCACATCACTCACCCTGATAGTCAAAATACTAGTACATATGCTTTATATGAAAGAACCAACTTGTGATATTTAAGTAACACAAATTTCGTAAGAACAATGTCTGTTTCAAAAACAGGTGTAGCTATAGAGTGGCACAAGAGAAGCCCCGACCTAATAGAAAGGCGTATCATGATCTTGCATAAAAAGATTTAACATTAAAATATGTCAATTCTTCCTCTGTTGAGCTATACATATTTGACAACATTAACAAAAAGACTAATGGGACTGATGTTTTTTTCTTTTTGTAACTAGACAGCTAACTGTAAAGCTCAAGTGGAAACATATAAATAAGAAAGAAAAAGATTCTAAAAAAAGGACCACCGTGGCAGAATAAGAGGTCCTACCAGACATTAAATGTTATTTTTAAACTGCAGTAATTAAAAGAATATGAGTCTGGTGGAAGCCTATCTAGAGCTCTGGAGCGGAACAGAAAATCTAGAAACACATCCAATGATAAAGGCCCTGGGGCAGAACTCAAATGAGGGAAAGACTAGGTTATTAAATAAATGATCTTGAGTTAAGTAAGTAACCACTGGACAAACGACAAAAACAACGGGATCCCTACCTCACAGCCAACACTGGACACATTCCAAATGGATCACAGATTTAAAAGTTAAAATCAAACGCTGGACACATTCCAAATGGATCACAGATTTAAAGGTTAAAATCAAACCATACAGGTACCAGACGACACATGGAAGAACGGGCATCAGTACCGAACCGGTTACACAGATTATATCAAATGCATAAATTAGATGGGGAAGCAGCTCTTTATGTCCTTACAGGAAATAATCTCTAATGAATACTGATGAGTCAGAATGACAAAAAGAAGGAAGATGAGGATATATGTAGAGTTCAAGAGGAAAGACGATGGGGAAGGAATATTTACACTTGCATATGAAAGGCTACACAAAAACTGGCAACATGGCTGCTTCCGGAAAGGGAAAATACACAGCTAGAAGGCTTAAACGGAAGGGGGCTTTTCCCCGTACGCTCTTTTTTTTTCTTTTTTTCTTTTTATCTTTCAGATTTTAAACCATGGTACTCTATGATCTAGCTTCAGAAAGAGTATTTAAAAATTGTAAGGGTACAGGGGCGCCTGGGTGGCTCGGTCGGTTGAGTGTCCGACTTCAGCTCAGGTCATGATCTCGCGATCTCATGGTCCGTGAGTTCGAGCCCTGCGTCGGGCTCTGGGCTGATGGCTCAGAGCCTGGAGCCTGCTTCCGATTCTCTGTCTCCCTCTCTCTCTGCTCCTCCCCCGTTCATGCTCTGTCTCTCTCTCTGTCTCAAAAATAAATAAACGTTAAAAAAAATTTTTTTTTTAATTGTAAGGGTACAATTAGCCACTGTTTCACTTTTCCTTATAGTGTTTTTGCTTACAGCAAATTCTAAGCAAGAGCAAACTTAACATCTATTTCTAAATATTTATATATTCAAATATCTTCTAAGTTTGCATTTTATATATTATAAAAATTTGCAAAAAGTCAGATAAGCCCAT
Source organism: Panthera uncia (assembly GCF_023721935.1). Classification (NCBI taxonomy): domain Eukaryota; kingdom Metazoa; phylum Chordata; class Mammalia; order Carnivora; family Felidae; genus Panthera; species Panthera uncia. Next base: position 19,194,971 of record NC_064814.1, on the reverse strand, counting down.
GTTTCAGGATTATAAAGTAACGGTGATAAAAATTTAAGGAAGGCAACGATTAAAAAGAAAAATAAAGGAATAGCCAGTTTTCATAAGACGTCTCCTTTTAACAAAAATGCATGTTTGTTTCAGTAATGTCAACAGGCCTCTGGGCTGAGAGGTTAAGGCCCAGATCTGAGTTTGTTTCATCTCTCTGTACTTCTTCTTAAAACCCAGCAGAAGTTTAATTCACACACAGTCATGTATACATATATATGTATACATAACAACTACAACCAAAACAATATGTTTTAGTTAAATAAGGGCTTGCTTCCTGTAGGGTCATTTCTCACCATATCATCTAAAGACCAACATTATCATATGTTCTAGTAAAATCACGACTACATATTTTCAGTACCAATTAAAAACCAGAAACTTTTATATGTATATATTAGTGTGAGGGTAGAAATACTTACAATGTTTACAATTTGACAATGCAAAAGAGTGAACATGGATCAGAATAAATCTGTTTCAAGGAAGTTTTGTATTTGACTGCAAAAGAAATGCTTGAGAGTATCAATCAAAAAGAAGACTTAGCAATGTTTCATCAAATACTTTAAAACAGACAATGTATAGAGTATCTCAGAACCATGCTTTATTATTTTCATAGCACAAAAAACTCAGATATCAAATCTGTTAAAAATATATGAATATTGAAAAGGAATAAACCAAATCTATACCATCTACCCCTCTTGTTTATAGATTTTTAACTTCTCTAAAAATAAAAAAAAATATTTTCCACATTAGTCCTTCAAAGAGCTATGCCAAATTATCTTGCTATCTATGGTCATTTTCCATTCATTAGTCTACTATGCTTCCCATATGTTTTAATTACTTATCTTTGAAAACAAACGAACACATACAACTCATACCATTGATAGTTTCAGCTAACTTTCAGTTATTGGAGGATATTAAAATTATTTTCTAGAATAAAAATAAAATAGAAAGTAAAAACTATTTAGGATATGTGTAGAATAAGAACTCTAGCGCAGTAATACTAAACTAGTTTTATTTCTGGAAAATAATTAACAATAGGCAAATGAGTTTTAAGGAGTCAGCATCTTAAGTGAATGCTGATGGCAAATCAGGGTCCCTCTTTAATAATGAGAGGTTCTCAGGTATCATCTTGAGCTCTTAACTGAAGATTGAGTTGAATACATTTATCATGGGTTCCCACACATATGAATTCCTATGTATGAACTGCTGTCTCTGCTGGTCTCTACCACACATTCAACACACACAGAAGAAATAAACCCTTAATGAGTAAATGAAAAAATGATGAAATGAATAAATACCACCACATTCAAAAGTGAGATTTTCCACTTTGTGTACATTTATTACAGAAAACATTTTGCTAATAATCAAGGCAAATTTCTAGATCATACATAGCTGTCTTCTGGGAAAAATGGAATTGTCCCTGGACCCCAACTGGGTCTAACACAGTTCTTAGATTCAAAAGCAGTAGCAGTCACTCTCCAGACTATTTTCCTTGGGGAGACAGCCAGCTTGGGCTGTTGACTCTGAAGTTCAGACCACACAACAACTTACTCTGTTCCTTTCATGCCAGAATGCCCGTGCTATCCTAGGTGTTGGACTGTTAAGGTCAGACAGACATGTAGTCAAAACGAAGACATCTCCTGCACAGGGAATGGGAGAAACAGGCCTACGGGGGAATTTTAGTAAAAATCTAAAATAAAATAGCCTTTTTAACTCCAAGTAAAATTTGGTATTTTGGTATAGACCTTTAAAGCCTTAAACAATGTGACTTGGCTCAGTGAATGGTAATGCTGTATACAGAAAACTACCGAGATTTCAGGGGGCTTACACTATCTATCAGTGAACATTAAAAGATACTATGCTATTTTACACATAAACTCTCAATATGCCACTGGAAAGATCCTTCTGAATTCCAACTGCACTTATTGTCAACAGGTGAGTATCCAGGACTCTAAGTACTGCCAAAGCCTAACTTGGGCTACACAAAATCTTTAAGAACAACAGTATGTCTTGACTTACATCTTCTAAACCTTCTAGTTGAGGATACCACAGTCTATAGACATTATAAGCACCAAACAAATATTTGTTGACGTACTGTTATTCAAAGGGATTTTCTCTTCTTCAGGGATATAAAATGCAAGTCAGCAAACCAATGAAAAAAGTATAGAGAAATGACAAAAGAAGAGAGATGAAGTAGAACAAAAGAGAAACGAAAATGGTGATAAACTGAATACATGAAGAAAGTTATTAATCAACATTTTAAGGAGGACAAAATGAATGCAGAATAAAGGAAGGGCATCCCATCCATAAAGAGAGCAAGAATGCCCTAGTTTTGTCCAACTTAGAGCATAAAGCACACTTGTTTAACTTAATGTTTAATGAATATTACAGTTCTCTTCTGACTTTATCTAATTCATACGTAGTGACGTGAACAAATAAGGCATAAGTCCTTGTGTAGATACAAAATTGATACCCCATGACGTCCTAGTACATAAATTATTTTAACATGTTCTATACGGCAACTCAGCTAATACATTTTATTAACAAGGAAAATGAGGGAGAGGAAATGGTCATGCAGTCTTCACAGGCAGAATCTGAAACTAAGTTTGTTTGATTCTGAGTGTTCTTTTTTGGCCTTTCTAGAAATTGTTTGAAGTTTTGAGGAAGAAGGAAAAATCGAATTAGCTCATTCTCTGAGTTAGCGAGATAAAACGTACTCAAGTAAGCTTCCCTTCTTAAATCTCTTTTTTGGGTCGGGTACCCTGTTCTTATCACTCTGTGATAAAATTGCCAAAGGTCTTGAATATCTTTCCAACCAACCCCAAGGTCCTCTGGGAAGGTACTACACACTGACATATGGTGGAAACTCAATATTTATTGACTAAATCAATGTTTTCCAGCTAGAAACCGAACGATAAAACCTACTGATAAGAAGGGCCTAATCAACCTAGTAAATGAATGGAGAAGACAAATAAAATCTGATACTTTAATGTGTATATTTAAGTGTTCTATCATGAGACAAAATCTTTTCTAAAAAATGCTTGTATAGTAGTCCATCTTCAAATATAACAACTGGAACATTTCATTACCCAAATTTGTCAAAAAAAAAAAAAAATCTACAGAGGAATTTCTAAATGTCCTAAGACCTAAATCTTATTTTTTTTCGTTTTAATCTGTTTTCATTTAAGAGGAAGAAAGCATCTAAAACCACTAAGTTCTATTTTCTTACATTCCTATCACTTAAAAACAGATGAACTGATTTTTCATTTAAAAAAAATGTGCTGGCTAGTAATAAAATTCAGAAAATAGAGACTCACGATGGAAAATGGACTCAAACTAAACCACAGCAAGGCTGTTATAAAAAGATGATGTTTAAGTTCTAGTTACTTCATTTGGCCCACGGATTAGAACAAGAGCATTTTTTAATTAAATATATTACAATTTTACTCACTTCAGTGCTTCCTCAAGTTTATGGATTTTCTTTTGAGCTTCTTCTTTCTCTTGACCAAGTTCACTCTCCAGGTCATGAGTCTGCCATGACAAAAACGGTAAAATTTACCAGAAGGCAAGTGCTCAAAGGACAAACACAAACAATGAAGCAGTAATCTTAAATCTATTTTTAACGTCAAATTAGATTTAGATATTTGAAGATAGAGACTTGGTTAACCATGTTCGTTTACTGTACAACTATTTCACTTACTATACTTTCAATACCTCTTTTCTGGTCAAAGTTCGTAACTGTGTGAATTTACCTGTGTGGGGATTTCCTGTAAAATAAACTGACGTGTAAGACCTTCAAAGCGGGAGCAATCACTTTTGAATTTTTTTTAACTTACATATTAGCCAGAGGAAAGGAATCTCACGAGATTCAGGAGAATGTGATACATGACGTGTCTACATTCTGCATACATATACAGGTTATGATGAAACAGTCCTCCCTTCCACTGCTGGGGATGGTTTGAACAAGCGTCCACTGGGTGTGGGAGGTAATCCCCCCACCATGAGTATCTCTTTCCTAAACGCAGCATCCCTCGAGTTGGGAGGAAGGCAGCGTGAATCATGAGGGCTGGAAATTTCTCTTCACAGAAAAGTCTTCGGGTGCAAATGCACATAAGCATATCCAACAAGGACATTACATGGATCTAGAGGGAAAGGAGACTTTGGGACAGCTGGACGGGAAGGGAGGAGTCAACAGGTAGCCACGGTTCCACAAGGGAGCCTGGCTGGGAGGTAAGAAATCACAAGTCACTTAGTGGGCTGGGAAAACTGGCTGTGTACCTGCTGGCAGCCCAGGTAAGGCTGACAGGGCCACTGGTGGGTACAGGGGCTGGGAGAGGAATGACAGGCAAAAAAACCAACAACACACACACATACACAACACTTCAAACACTGACTCAGTGCTAGCCCAAAATGCCTGTCCTTAGCTATTTGTATCAGTTTGGATGGAGACCTCTCTAAATTCAAAAACCTTTTCCTTTGGGAGTGCCTGGGTGGCTCAGCAGTTAAGTGTCCAGCTTCGGCTCAGGTCATGATCTCGCGGTTCACGGGTTCGAGCCCCGTGTCGGGCTCTGTGCTCAGAGTTTGGAGCCTGGAGCCTGGAGCCTGCGTTGGATTCTGTGTCTCCCTGTCTCTCTGCCCCTTCCCTGCTCATACTCTGTCTCTCTCTCTCTCAAAAATAAACAAAAATATTTTTTTAAAGAAACGTTTTCCTTTGATAATTCTCTTACATTTTTCTCCTTTGGTGCTTTAGTAAAATCAATACATAAATAAAATCCATTGTCTGTAGACTCAAAGGAGAGAGAGGAGAAAAGGCATTTTCCTTGAGTTTTTTCATATTTTCATATTCCATGAAAATATCACAAAGCTTCTACTGGCTGCTGTGAGAACAAGAGGTGAGAAAAAATGGGAAACAGGAACCCACAGGGTGGTGGCAAGGGTAGGCCCTCAGGAGAATGAGGACAGGGGACGCCTCTCCCCCATATTCTAAATAGTAAAGTTAAAATACCTTATAAATACCGACCTCACGAAAAAGAGAAAGAGCATCTAACCTGCCTTGTAAATTTTTGCCACTGCATTTATTTTACTTTACATGAGGAAAAAAATTCAATTGTCCACAATTTTACCAGGTTCTAGACTGAAATTACTGTCTTTCTTCTATTGGATCCCTGGTCTGTACTGTATTATAGGCTTGGCACAGAGTAGGCATGCTAAAATGGCATAAGTACATAATAAAGAAACAGAAGCAGCAACCCCACACTGATCTGGTCCCTTTAACGTACAGTATGAAAGAGATTAAAGCCCAAAATGAAACCCAGAGATGAGCCAGCGTGGACATTTTGGAAACATACATATTCGTATCGGGAAAACCCTTTCTTGAAATACAATCCTAAGTAAAAATCCAAACATCCACTAACATAAAAACACAAAGAAAAGAAAAGCTGTTTGAGTGGAAGATGCGGAAATGACATTTGGGAAGTTAACGTCTCGGTGTTAATGTTTCTACTGCTGTCACATGTTTCCCTAGGCTTTTCGCTTAAGTTTCCTTGGTTAATTAATTTTAAGTCTCTTACAAATATCACACAGATTGGGCTTTTGACCCAAATTACACATTTTCTTTTACTAGGGGAGATTATTGAGTTTATTGTCATCACTAAAATACTGTTGTTGTTTTTTTAAATACTTGTTTATTTTTGAGAGTGAGAGCATGAGTGGGGGAGGGGCAGGGAGAAGGGGACACAGAATCTGAAACAGGCTCCAGGGTCTGAGCTGTCAGCACAGAGCCCGACGCGGGGCTCGAACTCACCAACCACGAGATCATGGCCTGAGCCGAAGTCGGACACTTAACCGACTGAGCCACTCAGGTGCCCCACTCACGAAAATATTCTTATTTACACATTTTTCTTTAGGCTTTGGGGGTTTTTATGTTCCCTTTTTATATAGCTTTTGTTGTTGTTCCAAAACTCGTCTATGTTCTGATAGACTGACACAGATTTTCATTTCACCAGTGATACCACAAAGATATCACAATTATTTTTAACCAATATTTCTAATGGTCAACAAGTGAAAAATTAGCCTCTGTGTCGTATCTTTTTAAGTGACAGCTTAGCACGTTAACCTCTCCTACCCATTCTGTTTTCTTTTAAACCTGGTTGATTTGATCCAGATAACCGTTTTAACATTTTTCTTTATCTACACATCTCTCCTCTCGAGAAATTTTTCTGACACCTGCATCATTTTGTATCATGCACACAAAAAACATTTAAAATTCAACTCTATTTTAGTTAATTGTGGCATGCACCCCTACTTCCTTTTCATTCTTGAGTATTTTCGGTTGTTTTGTCTGATGTGGTGTTTTGCTTATCCTTAGGTGAATTAAAGTACATCAGCCCGTAAGAATTCATTTTCAAAAAGAATATCTGGGTGACCTATCTCCGAGGCTCTTCACGTCCAAGAAGGTCGGCTGTTGCCCTTGCACTTGACGGAAAGGGTGCGTATAAGATTACGGAGTCACAACATTTTGGCCTAAAAACAGCATTTGTCACTCTACTGCTTTGAGCCATTCGGATTTGCAACCAGGGAGACTAAACTCCCCTGACCTCGGCCCCCTCTCACCCAGGCCTGGATATTTACAAAACCACTCTCTGCACTGAGGTTCAGATGCTGTTGAATCGCTTTATTGCTTTTTACCTGATACAGGGTGACTCTTCTAAATCCGTATACAGAGACCTTCAGGAAGGTTCTCTCCTACCTTTCCTTTTGTGCGAACCTATTCTGAGCCCCCCTCCAGGAATATCAATTGTATGCTCATTTCCTGTTCTCTGCTTTCGTATCTACCTCCTGTCTCCAGATGTTTCATTCTTTGCCTTTCCCTTGCAGTCTGCAGGATAATGGTTTGTCCTGATTGACCCTTTACAGCATCTGCTGTACCCCACCCCAGCTCCTACGTGAATCTTAGACCTGCTGTCGTGTTTTCAGGGTCTCTGCAACCCTTTCCATGACAAGTACCTCCGTTTTCACTTCATCCTTCTCTTTCCTTACGATGTCTCCTCCTCTTTCACAGACATCGTACTTTCCGGGATTCTACTGATGAATTTTTTTGGATGTTTTCTTTTGGAGTAATACGTATCAGAAGAAACTCCGTTCCCTGGGTCTTCTGTATTGGCCTCCCTTTGCTCTATGATGTTTTTCCACAGACCCCATTTTGCCTCTTTTCTCCTACTCATTTGTAAAGGGCGTGTTACCCTTTCGGATTTGAGGCTTGGCCGAGAATGCGGGGGACACAGCCTGGCTTCCGTGACACACCGGCTAGGGCGGTCTTCTTCTCCGGACGGCCGCTGCGATCCAGGTCCCAGGAAGTCCCCAAGGCGGTGGACTGGGGATTTCTACCGAGGAGGAGTTTTCTCCACACCTCACAGCCTACTTGTGCGGGACTCTGAAGCCACCTGCTACATGGGGAACTAACAGGGAGCTGCTGGCAGGGTTACTGGTCGGGTAGTGACGTTGTACACGTTGGGACTGCACCTCCGCGACGCCCTGCACTGCACCCACCACCAGGGGTTTCCCCTGTTCCCTGCTGAGTTTTGTTTTCTTTTGTTTTTCTGAGACTCAGAATGCTCTGCATGAAGGTGTTGTTGAGATTGACCCCTTTAAGTGAAAACTTCAAAAAAATTACCCATACCTTTGAGGAAAACCTATCTGAAGTGACAGGGTGATCTTGAGTGCAAGCTGTGGAGTCAGACTGCATGGGTTTCTACCCTGCTCCTCCGGAAGTTACTTGACACTCTGTGCCTCCGCTGCATCCCCCCCCCCCCACCCTGAAAAACAGGGGTTAACGGTAACTATATTTCAAAAATTGTGATGAGTTAGTAAGCGACTCCATGGAAAATAAGTTAATTGTGATGAGTTAATAAAGTACTTCCTGTATAGCCCTTAGAACAATTTCAGGAACATAATAATAAATTCTCAGCAAATGTTAACCTTCTCACACTGAACACTCTATACATAAAACAGTTTCTTGAAAACCCAAGGTCATTATGAAGACCCAGAGTCACAGTGACGGCCCAGTACAGTAAATCCCTTAGATGGGCTGCCTGCCCTTTCAGAAAATAGCCCCTGAGTTGCTAAGAATTTGAGCTCTTGTAAGTGCTTTTTATCCCTCTCTGTTCAACCTTAACCTTGTCGTCAGGTTTGCAGCTGTGCCTTCCTGACGCCAGTCGGTGCGCTAACGCAAGCACCTTGATCTGATTTATTGCCTCTAAACCACCGGAACCGTTTCTGAAGCAGAAATGGGACCATCTGAGGGGGAGAATGAGAGGCTTCCCTCGGAGGTAAAGGTGCATGTGTCAGTGCACAGACTTTTGAGCTGAGGGGTCCTTAAAGCTAGAAGCTGTTACTTTCTCATGTATGTCTACATCCCCAGCACAATACCTGGCCCACATAAGATCTGTTTATTTGTCCTTAATTGAATACATTTGTATTGGGTGGTTAACTGCCTTTTTGGACTCTATTTTTAGTTGTTACCTATATTCCAGGTAGATATTTATTTTACCTATATTCTATAGTTTAGTTTTTACCTATATTCCAGGTAAATATATATTTTACCTATATTCTATACCTGTGGTGATAAAGATAATGTTTCTGTCAACCTTTCCTTTTTTACGTACTCTACGCAGTGGAGAATAACCTGATCTTGTAATCCTTTCCCTACTATATATGGCTAATACCAAAAATAAATTTTAATCACTTAAATAATGAAAATACAAACCGGAGAGTCAAAGACACAGCACCTATTCCCCAACATGGGAGTCTGTTGTAAATAACTGATTGAACTAGACATAACCACAATTATTGAACATTTCCTAAATGTATGTAAACATATGTAAAATATTACGTCTATTTTCCCTGGCAGCCCAAGAATTTAAGTGATCCAAAAAAAGGAGTGCTTGTATAAATAAGAAAGAGATTCTGCTCTGCCGAAGGACACAGATACACGGTGGCAGACATCCCAGCACAGGAAGGGGCAGTGAACTGCCACGCACCCACACCGTCTGGCTAATTCCACCCCATCCCCAGCCTCGGCTTCCCCGCAAGAGAAACGCAGGCATCGGGCTGCATGACTTCTCACTACAATACGTTTCACTGTGCAATTTCATTTTTCCCAGACTTCACTCGAGGCACACTGTCCTCTTAAGGAAAACCATGCCAGCAGAAGATGCAAAATACTACACAGTATATTCTGTGTAAAGCTGTGACCATTTTAAATTATTTTAACCTGATTAAAAGAATTATAAGTGAAGGTGAAACACCGGAATACGATTTTGTGATGGTTTCGAGCTCCTGCAGACGCTGTATCTCATCTGTTACACAGTCACAGCAGAGTCATTATAAGTAGGTATTTTAATTCTCGCACATTTCAGAATATACATGCTTAACATCTGTCTCACAAACTTCTTTAGGTAAACAGTACCATCTTTCACTCTTTGGTGACTGTTTGGAAAACAAGCAATGGGTTATTTGTAGGAGGCAGGTGTTTCCTTGCTAGTAAAATCATTTAGCCCGACCATTTCCTGATTTAACAGATTAGGACACTTCATCAAACAATGACATTTAGTTTTACTACCTATTATTTGTTTGATGTTCAAAGATCTTAAGAGCAGGCAATAGCCGCTAGAGATCAATAAAAACCATTAGATAATATGTGTGTGTGCTTAAATTAGGGACAGCATTTGATGCTGTTTCTCTGACCTCAAAGACAAGCTAGAATCGCTCATGCTGCTTTCTTATTGGCGTGAGGAAATAATGTCACTCAGATGGCATTTCCTCCTCCTGAACAGATATTCAGAACTAAGTTTTCTACCAAAAGTTATTGAACGTGCACACCTGTAACACCGGCTGACCACCAAAAACCCTATACAACCCACTTGGCTATTGAGTCCACAGTCCAGGACTGTGTCAGATTTATGTCAGCTCTTTGTGCAGCCAAGAAGGATATTCCCCGAGGAGGGTACAAGACATCAAATCTTCAAGGACTGAGATCACAGCAGGTTTAATAAAGAAATAAGAACAGATGTCAATTTAAAAGGGGGAGACTGTGAAATTAATTGTAAAACAAAAAGTGACATGCTGAGCAACATTTTCTTCCAGCTCAAATGAAGTCAGAACACATGCAATGTGACCAATTGTGCTTATTTTTCTTTTAAGGATTGCTATTATTTTAAACACTTCTTCTTCACATTAAAAACAATTAACACACTTTAACTACTTACATTATTAAAAAGCTAGGCCAGCTGATACCGTGTGGAAAGGGAAAAAGCTGTAGTTAGGACGCCTCAGCCTTGCTCCCCTGTCACTCAGGGAAACACAACAGGAGTGGGTGGGAGGTTACTGGACAGGCGCAAACTGAGCTCGAACGTGGTTTCCTGTGTGTGTCCGCCAGGCAGAGGGGCTGATCCAGAAACCTTAATGTACTTTGTGGCTAACTAGCCAAGAAAAGACAGTGGTAGGAGATGGGCTCTCCAGCTCTGAGAGTCCTCAGTAGAACTTAACAGGAGTTTGGGATAGGAATACATTCTTTCAAAATTAGTCAGTGCCTGCCCTTCTCTTTGCTCCCAGCCCCTCCTTCCACCTCATAGGTACCCAGATACTATCTCAGGAAGAGAGCTGACCACAGAGCTTAAAGAAGCAAGAGGCCAAGGTGTTCCTTAATGAACAGGAAGCCAGACATCTGCCCAACGAGTGAACAATGGACCGACCAACAAGTACACCCAGAGGGTGCGTTATTCAGTGGGGGTGAGGCTTATGATAACGTATGGTCTTCTTTTAGTAAGAAAAATATTTACGAAGCTGCATGCTCCACAGTAAAAAACTAAAAAAACAAGTTCTTTATTTCAATGAAAACAGTATTTCCCTCTCTTGTTCAGATACCATTTTGTACACATGAAATATATTTAAGATCCTGCATTGAGGCCGCATTAAAACAGCACGAGAAAAAACCTTAGCAATAAGAAAATTATAATTTAAAATTTTTTTTTAATGTTTATTTTTGAGAAAAAGAGAGAGAGAGCACGCGAGCAGGGGTGGGGGAGGGAGGGAGACGCAAAATCTGAAGCAGGTTCCAGGCTCTGAGCTGTCAGCACAGAGCCTGATGCGGGGCTTGAACTCATGAACTGCGAGATCATGACCTGAGCTGAAGTCAGACACACAACCTACTGACCCACCCGGGCGCCCCAAAAAATTGTAATTTTAAAGGGCATGTATTCAGGTCAATACATGTCAGTAGAAATACTCACTTTTCCAAATGACAGAAACACTCTTCCTAGATATTAAGCTCCTGGAAGGCAGAATCTATGCTAATTTATCCTTAACCTTCTCCCCCATTCCAATGACACCTTCGACCAATGAAAGTGTTTAATGAATATCTGCTGAGTGACTATATGGATAAGTGAGATGAGGGATACACAGTGTTTTAAGAATGTTGTGCTATAAAACCTGCTTCATTTTAAACTGTATGTATTTAATTATTGAAGGATTAATGTTTTTCTCATTTTCTTTTATATGTATATTTTTACAAGTAGGTTAATTTGGCTAATATTGCAACAATAAATAATTCCAAAAGCAGCAATAAAATCTTTGCTATTTAACTGTTCTTTACTATCCAGGTTATACAGCAAACAACAAATTCAAAACTAAAGTTTAAAAGTCACAAACCTAGGGGCACCTGGGTGGCTTGGTCGGTTAAGCTCCAACTCCTGATTTCGGCTCAGGTCATGATCTCATGAGCTCAGGTCATGATCTCACGGTTCACAAGATCATGGGATCGAGCCCTGCATCAGGCTCAGTGCTTACAGTGTGGAGCCTGCTTGAGATTCTCCCCCTCCCTCTCTCTCTGCCCCTCCCTTGTGCGCACACATGCACACGCTCTCTCAATAAATAAATAAACATTAAAAAATAAGTCACAAACCCATAAAACCTTGCATTTTATTGCCAAAGGTGTTAACAGTATATCAATAAACCCCCAGTTATTACTGATAACACGGATGCCAGCATATGCAGAATTATTCACTGTTCTAAATAACATGAAACAATTATTCATGAAATTTTTAACTAGTAGACAATTCTTTCATTGTTTTATATGCCTTGGTTAAATATTTAGCATTACCGCACATATGATACAACAGAACACAAACAGCTCCTATCACTTGTATCATATTTTTAAACTGGTAGAAAAAAGTATAATTTCAAAGTGTTATGAGAAGTTAATACCACAATACTTACTCTTCACTCATTAAATATAATATACAAGGGGTGTTTTTACATTGATACAATTAATCGAATTAAAGAAGCTGTTTATAAACATGAAAAATGAAGAAGCAAAATTTGATCACTGGCTAGCTGAAATAAACTTGAGAAATAAATGATTCTTTAAAGTCTAGAATGCATGGCTTTGTAAAAACCAGCCCTCATGCTCACTGCCTTACAGTGCCCCACAAAACACATTACCTTTTTCTCATAGGTGTGTTTTAAATGACTTTTCTCCATTTGAAACTTATTTTCTTGATCCTGTGAATAATAAATATTTATTTTTATTATAGTTAAAGTTGCTACTGGAGTCAATAAAATTAGTAATCTAAATAAATTCTGGGATGAGCACTGAGTGTTGTATGTAAATGATGAATCAGGGGATTCTATCCCCAAAACCAAGAGCACACTGTATACATTGTATGTTAGCCAACTTGACAATAAATTATATTAGAAATAAATAAACAAACAGACAAACAAACAAACCAAACTACCTGATGACAAACCTTATTGAAGTTTTGCATATTATGACAAGAGCCCTACCTGTCCAATGATGTAAACCACAAATAGAAATATGAATAGCTTTATGTTAGGGCAGAACAGAAAACCTTAGTTATCTGAAGATGTTAACTACTCTCACAAGGACCTACTTTAGAGCGGAAGAGAAACTTTCTGGCCCTTATTATTAGGAGATTACTTAAAAGTAACCAACTGACTCAATATAGAAATAATACACTTGAAATTATATCAGATGCCAGTCTGGCATGTCTTGACCATGAGGGAAAAGGAAGGATCTAGAAGATGTGAAGAAGAAAGAGAAATTATGAAGACTGGTTGAGAGGAATTTAAAGGGAGGAGATTATTCTAAAATAATAATGTATTTAAATAAGGCTTATTTTTTGAATGAATCAAAAAAGATTATTCAAATTAAAATTATTGTTCTTTATTCTCTATATCCCACTAGCATCTTCTTTTGTTAAAATAAATAAGACGAAAAATGTTACAACATAACAAAAGAAAAAATGGCTAGTTCCATGTCTGAGGGATTCTTTTAAATCAACTCTTACTTATACATATAATCAAGACAAGGAAAGGTGAGATTTAGCCACTGCTCCGTATAAAAATAAGGACTCACCCTTAGCTGTTGCTTTCTTTGAAGTTCTGATTCCTGGAGCTGCTGTTTTAATTGACAGATGTTCTGTTCTAGTTCTTTAATCATACCAGATGCCTAAAAGAATTTTAAGAATAATGAAAACCAGTACCATCCTAGAACTTCTGGTTGAATAAATATATCTTTTTTCCCCTCCGATTAAAGGTTTAATCAGAATGAAAATAATCTATAAATCTGAATGAAAAATGTTTTCAAAAAAGCTTAAAAATATTTTAAAGTAAAAATATAAACTAAATTCTGCACAGTATTTAAAGTTATGAAAATACAATATTGATAAAGATAACAGGCTTACAGAAGACATTCTAAATTTTAATTTTAAAATGAAATCCACTGGAATACTTAATTCATAACATAGCAAGTAACTGATTGCCTTAGAATTGCAGCTATAGAATTCTCTTTGTGGAAAGCTTCAGTATCAGACACAAAAAAAAGTGTGTGGCTGCTAGTAAGGGTTCTTGCAGATGTATGTGATGACAGGAAAACTAAAGCATGACCCAGATTTCCAAATAATAATAATAATAATAATAATAATGTACATCGTTCTCTAAAAATGTATTATTAACACAACTGAGCATTTCTTCTTGTATTTTTACATGTTCTCTCCTTTAAAAACTTTGGTATTAGAAAGGGTTAACTCATAGCAAAATTTAGTTTATTAAATATTTATATCATGCTCTGTATTAGACATTTAGCATTTTCAGCATTTTATAATTTTTCTTAATGCTTATTTATTTTTCAGAGAGTGAGGGAGACAGAGTGCGAGCAGGGGAGGGGCAGAGAGACTGAGACACAGAATCCGAAGCAGGCTCCAAGCTCTGAGGTGTCAGCACAGAGCCCGACGCAGGGCTCAAACTCACAAACCCCAAGATCATGACCCGAGCCAAAGCTGGATGCTTAACCAACTGAGCCACACAGGTACCCCAGCATTTTCCGTATTTTAAACACCAATAAAAATCCTTACAAGTTTCAGTTATTCCAAGAATAAAGCAAAAAAGAGACTAATTTCAAATGCCAAATAGTTAGCTTCCCACGTGGCTGATCTACACCTCTAAGCTGAGTAAAGTAAGTAACTACTTTGTACGACTGTATCTACAGCATCTAATACCTTAGAAGCTGAAAGAGCATGTTCCTTTTTCAGAAGGTTTATATCAGCATCATATTTGGTTTGTAATAGTTTCATGTTTTGTTCATAATCATTCACAAGGTGATCTTTCTCTTTATGTAGTGAGTTGCGCCTAAAAGCAGTAAGAGAGTAAAATATACTTCCAATACGTTTAGAATCAACCTCTAAAATGAAAATTTTTAGTGAACCAAACTCAAATGCATTATCTTTTTTTTAAATACTGTTTTAAGTTTACTTATTTATTTTGAAAGAGAGAGAGAGCAAGCAAGCAGGGGAGAGGCGGGGAGAGAGAGGGAGAGAGAGAATCCCAAGCAGGCTCCGCACTGTCAGCACAGAGCCCAATGCAGGGTTCGAACTCACAAACTGTGAGATCATGACCTGAGCTGAAACCAAGAGTTGGACGCTCAACCAACTGAGCCACCCCAGTGCTCCCATTATCTTTCAGTACATCAAACAAGTATCCTACTCACATTTTTACCAACTTCTTAAATGTTATACTTCTTATATTAAATGGGACTTTTAAAATTAATAAATGGCAGTCTCTGTGCTGGAAACCTCCCGCGGTTAAATGTGTAATTAACTCTGGCAAATAATTTTTAGAGTCAACATCAGTACTTTACAGCCACACTTGATAGACATCTGACTTCAGACGATACCTTGCCTTTACTTCTTGTAATTCATTACATGCTATCTGGTAAATTCTCTCAAGCTCCAATTTTTCTTGAATTAATTTCTGTCTCTGTAAATTACTGTTCTCTGCTTCTCCAGTCAGCTGCTGGACACGGGACTCCAGTTCCTTGACCATCTGGTTCTGAAATAATAAGTCATTGTTAAGAAAGCCCCTGACTGACTTTATAACACTTCTGTATCATTAAGTAGCCTGAAGAAAATATACGCCCCATTACAGAGAACAATACAATATTCTTACTAATAAAAATCAAACCAACCTCTAAGTTAACAAAATCTTTAAAAAGAAAAAAAATGCTTTCTCCCATAGGAGTAAGATCATCATGTTTATATGCTTTTAGCTATTCATTTGTTCAATGAATGTTTACTGAATGTGGTATGATTCCAGGATCTATGGACAAACCAGTAAATACGAGAGATGGAGTCCTTATCCTTACAAAATCCTTATCCTTCATGTAACTCAATAACTTGTTAGGTAAGTACTTGGCAATATTCTTTACTCTTCATTTGAAGTTTTAGAAACTTATTAAAATCATAAAGGCAATGTAATAATATTTTTAAAAAGAAACTTTAAATTTTAATTTTTAAAATTTTAAAGTAAGTGATACACATATCATCAATCAGTGTATAAAAGTATTTTATTACACAGTTGCAGTATTAGTGAAAAAATATTTCATTTGTTTCAGATTTTTATTTGCTTACCATTTTGCCAAAAGCACTGCTTTTCCAGGAGCCTTCAAAATCATCACATAATTAAATCATTTCCCTACTACTTGATGCCTAAGTCCTTTTGAGTTTCTCACCTTTATAAAACTAGATCAAGGTATTTATGACTAGGGACTTTATCTAAAATTAGGGTAGGCAGGCATTAGCTGAAGGGACAATTGATTTTCATTTTAACAATTAACCTTCCAGTAAGTGTGAGCAATTAGAAAAGGTTAGGATGATATTCCAATTAGTTCTTTTATACTCATCCTGAGATAAACATTCAAAATAGAGTTGAAACATTAAATAATAGTACAACCCCAACATTGTCTATTCATTCCATCCTTTCTTCATTATAATACAAACTTAGATACATAATTTAAATTTTGGAAACAATAGGTTCTAAATTTGAGAAATGAAAACAATTACAACTAACGTAAAAACATGGTATGAAGATATGGTATATAGAAAATACATACAATTCCTAGCTCAGAGCCTGACACATATCAGATGCTCAGATTTCTTCTCCATGGATCCTATTCATTCTGCCTCTTTATTAATGATCCCTCTGCTTTGGGAATTCCTTTCAGAAGATCATTTTCCAATGTATACTCTAATCTCCTTGTTTCCTAAATACCGATTGACTGGAAGAAACAAAGAAAAGAATACATCCTTGGCCTTCCAGTTTTAAATGGTAGCCTAAAAATGATTTTTATTCCTTCTTCTCTTGGAAATTACCAAAAAGAGACCAGATATACTAGAAACGGAAATGAAACCCTGTCTTAGTAAACCCTAAGAGAGAAAAACTTCTCTCTCTGGCTGTGAAGGAGTAGGTTGCAATAATAGATCACACTTGCACTGAGAACAAGTGAAAAAACCAAAAGACACCAAGAAAAAAGCAATTTGAAGGCATTTGAGAACTTCCAAGGCAGCTGGGATTTAAGGGGGCCAGAGACAGAAACCGTAGAGAGACCAGTCAACATTCTGCAAGCTGCGGCATTCCTGAGGATGAGGCATGGCAATTAGAGCAGGCCTAGGCAGCCAGGACTTGAAGAATCAAGATCCCTGAGAGAAAAGGTTCACAGAAGAAGGGACTCCACACAGGAAGTTTTCTCCTCAAGGAATTTGCCAAATTTCTAACATTTACAGGACAGATGCCCATGAGACCAAGGGAAAAGATTCTGAAAAGCAGACTAGACTTTTCAGCAGTATCACTGAGGAGTGAAAAAACTGTAGATTATTCAAGGAGGAAGGCCCCTGGTAACGTCAGAGGCTTTCATTTGAAACTGTGTAGAAGGCCACACTAGGAGTTGGGGTGAATCAAAGGTAGACCAAGGACTGCAACCCTGCCTTGAGCCATTTTGGTCACTGAATGGATCAAGGAAAGTTGTCTCCACACAAGATCCTTCTTGGAGGTTAGGGTGGTGCCTCTCTGGAAGAAGATAACATCATCCAGATCATTTATTATCATTCACACACAATGTCTAGCATTCAATCAGAAAACACAAGGCATGGAGGTGCCTGGGTAGCTCAGTAGGTTAAGTGTCCGACTTCGGCTCAGGTCATGGTCTCACAGCTCGTGAGTTCTAGCCCCAGGTCAGGCTCTGCGCTGACAGCTCAGAGCCTGGAGCCTGCTTCAGATTCTGTGTCTCCCTCTCTATCTCTGCCCCTCCCCAACTCATGCTCTGTGTCTCGCTCTCTCTCAAAAATAAATAGACATTAAAAAACTTAAAAGAAGAAAATATAAGGTATGTCAAAAGTTAGAATCAAGAGGATAAAAACCAGAAATCAATATGCAGATGGCCCAGATACTGAAATTTAAAAATCTATGATGAATTTGTTACATGAGTCAAAATATATAAGGAAGGTCTGCTAAATTAAATGATGATCAAATATAAATGCAAGAATACTCCAAGAAAGGATGACCCAAGGCTGGAGATCATAGAAAATATCATCAGAACATAGTTATCCAAAGTAAGTGGATAATCTGTTGCTTGGTTCAACAATAGCATATGCACAGGTTGTGACGACAGCATCTCTGAACCCAATCTGGCATGAAGAATAAGCAGGAAAATCAGGGCTCTGTGAAAAATCACATACACCCATATTCACAGGAAGCAAATTAGGACCGAGGTCAATTCAGGAAAAGAACAACAGCATAAGAAGTCTTACAGTGCCTGTAGAATAATAAATGCCAATAGATTCACCCATACATACCCCTGCACAGTAAGACAGTTATTCATTTTATTATTTTTAATTTATTATTATTTTATTTTCATCATCTATTTTTAAAGCATTTTCCTAACACTCATGGTGTCTTACACAAAATAGACACAGAGTAAATAAAATAAATTTATGAGAAAGCATACAGGCGTATATGAAATAGCTTAAGACAATAATATTTACACAACATAAACTTTTTTTTTAATTTTTTTTTTAACGTTTATTTATTTTTGAGACAGAGAGAGACAGAGCATGAACAGGGGAGGGGCAGAGAGAGGGAGACACAGAATCTGAAACAGGCTCCAGGCTCTGAGCTGTCAGCACAGAGCCCGACGCGGGGCTCGAACTCACAGACCATGAGATCATGACCTGAGCCGAAGTCGGATGCTTAACCAACTGAGCCACCCAGGCACCCCGACGTAATCTTTTTTAAACTGAATACAAAGAACTAAAGGGATACAAAATAACAGAAGCCTCAAAATGGGGTAAAAAGTTATTCAGGAAAAGAGATGTTGATGTCAGATCATACTTTGCAGGCTGTGACAGGCAGTGTAGAGGGAAATTCGGGGTAGGGAACAACGGGATGAAGGAAGGAACAAATAACGGTATACATAATGACAAACAGATTACCATGTATGCAGAGAATATCCTCCCACATCGTGAACTCAAATATGGCATTCGGAAGACAAGGCTGGAGTTCCTGAATGGGCATGGCTTATACGAAGAACTTATAATAGGCATTAGATTAGTAATTAAAGTTCTTGATCATGGGTAAATGGGACAAACTGCATTTGTGAGATACAGAACAAGAGGAGATAGGGACAGCAACTAGCAGGTTACTAGAAGGGTCCTGGAATGAGGCAACAATGGCCTGAACTCAAGTGGTAGCTGTGGAAACAGAAGGGAAGAGAGCAGATCCAAGAAATTTTTCAGAGAACTAAACAGTATGATTAAGCGAAATATCAAGTAAAGGAGGTAACATGTGGCAAGAATCATAAATCTTCCAGGTTCAAAATCTAATATGCCAGGAGAAGTATAGCACATTAGGAATTAAAAGAATTAAAAGAAAATTAGGAATTAAAAGAAGTATAGCACATTAGGAATTAAAAGAAATTAAAAGAAAGAATATTACTTTGGTAGGAAATAAAGACGTGATTTTCAACAAATTATGCGTTAGGATCAGTTATGCAACTGACAGAATGAGAAATAAGGGCTAGAAATACAGATGTTGGACCTTTACCCACAAACATTTGAAATCTTATAGGAGCTAAAAATTAGAAAGGGTTGGCAACTCAGCAACTATTTAGAAGCTAAAGTTCAACTCCTGTGGCAAAAAGAGTGACATATTTTATCCTATTTCATAATCTTAGTGAAATATGACAAGAAGATGTACAAACCCTAAGCATACATTTTAATAACTTTACAAATTGAAAACACCCACGAGCCACTGCAAACGTAAACATTACCAGCCACTCTGAAGCCTTATTGCTCATCCTCTCCAGAAAGGCAACCACTACTCTGACTTCCATCAGAAAAAAATTAATTTTGGCTGTTGTTAAACATCCTATGGATGGAATCATAGGTTACTCTTTTGGGTCAGGCTTCATCATGCATATTGTATGTCTGAGAGATTCATCTATGTCATGGGGCACAACAGTAATTAAAACTTTTTCGTTGTTATATATAGTTTTCCTTTGTGTGAATATACCTAAAATAATTTATCCATTTTACTGATGGGTCGTTTTCAGTGTCTGGCTATGAAAAATAATGTTGCCATGAACACTTTCATAAATATTTTGTGGTACATATAAGCACTGATTTATTCTGCTTAAACTTCCTGTGGTAAAGCTGCAATTGATTTGAGTCACAATTGATTTGAAAACTATGTCCCTGCAAAACCCTATGAAGTGAATGTTTATAACAGCTCTATTCATCATTGCCAAAAACTGGACATAACCAAGATATCTTTCAATAGACAAGTGGATAAACAAGCTATGGTACATCCATATAATTGAATGTTATTCAGCAATAAAGAGAAATGAGCTTTTAAGCCACAAAAACACATGAAGAACCCTGAAAGGTACAATTGCTTTTTATTTTAATGTTTACTTATTTTTGGGAGAGAGAGAGAGAGAGAGAGAGAGAGAGAGAAAAAATGAATGAGTGGGGGAGGGGTAGAGAACGAGAGAGACACAGAATCTGAAGCAGGCTCCAGGCTCTGAGCTGTCAGCACAGAGCCCGACATGTGGCTCGAACTCACAAACTGTGAGATGACCTGAGCTGAAGTCAGAGGTCTAACCGACTGAGCCACCCAGGTGCCCCAAAGGTACAACTGCTTAATGAAAGAAATCGGTCTGAAAAGGATACATACTGATTCCAATTACATGACATTTTGAAAATGACAAACTATACAAACAGTAAGAAAGATCAGGGGTTGCCAGGGATTTTAGGGAGAGGAGTAGGGACAAACAGAGTGAAGCACAGGTGATTTTTAGAACAGTGAAAATATTATGTACGATACTACAATGATGCATACATGAGAAGATACATTTGTCAAAGCACATGGAATTTTAAAGTACGAAGAATGAACCTTATTTTACGCAAATTAAAAAAATCATTTGGGAATTTGGGGAAATCTCAGGAAGAAATGCAGACTGTGACAAGAGAATCTAGTTACATTACAAATATATGAAAAAACCTCATCGAAGGGATGGGGGGAAAGGTGATGGTCTAAGCAATTTTGAAATGAGTGGAGTCTGTAAGACCAAAAGCAAAAAGTAACTGCTCATAAGCACTGTACCCAAAGTTGGTTCCCATAGGGGTACACTCTGAGAGAGGTACACATGCACACTGGAATTGAACAATTAACAACGAAGAGGATGGTGGAAGCCATGCTTCCACTGCTGGATTGAGAACTTACAGGTACACAAGGGGAAGAGGCTAGGATAACCCATGTGGTAATGGATTAGAGTTACAGACATCAGTAAGAAATGATGCTTAGCTTAATAAAGATACGGTTGATTATATATAGAAATGTTTATAGGAATGCATATATTCACAGATCAGCACATGCACATATACTCCCTTCCTCTGTCAGGTAAAAGGGTATAAAAGAAATGACACCCCAGCAGTAATGAGCACACCCAGCACACAGATCATGGTTTCTAATACCTTCTCCATGGAATCCACATTAATGGGGGTATGTCAAAGGGGCACAGGAGCCCACTGAAAGATCTCTCAATGGCCAAAGCTGGAATAATATCAGCAACAAAATAAAATATAGGAATACTGGACTATAACCCAGAGTATAAAATAAATAATATCCACAAGTCCATACTGATACAAATAAATGATTCAATAAATATATAAATAAGGGAGAAGAGACAAATCTCTCATGCAGAAAAGGTTCAAACAATTTATATAGATATCCCACCCTCAAGTAATGAGAACATAACTCCCTACTTGTGAAGCATAAGTAACTTTCTTCCAAAGAGGACAGTACGGAAAGGTGGGAAGTAACTTTATGGTGAAAACCCTAACAAACACTCCCTCAGCCAGGTGATCAAAATTAATAGCCAAAGTGGTAGGTCATTAATACCATGTGCCACTGATAACGATGCGATGAGAATAAGTGTACCTGTGGGATCCTACGGCCTCAACCCATAACCCCAGTCTAATCGTGAGAAAAACATGAGACAAAATCCAATAGAGGAGCATCCTACAACATGCCTGCCCCCCATTCCTCAAAACTGTTGAGATCATGAGAAGCAAGTTAAGTCTGAGAAACTGTCACAGCCAAGAGGAAACTAGGGAGAAGTAACAACTAAATGTAATGCGATATCCTGGATAAGAAACAACGTTACGTAAAAATTAAGGAAAACTGAATAATCTATGGTCTCTCGTTAATTATGGTGGATCGGCACTGATTCATTTGTAACAAGCAGGCCAAAATCATGGAAGATGTTAGTGAAGGAAATTGGGTGTGGGGTATATGGAAACTGTGGACGACCTTGTCAAATCTTCTGTAAACCTAATACTATTCTAAAAAATAAAGTCTTCCTTTTTTTTAAATGGTTATTTAATTCAAAATGATGAACTGGTGCTATCTGGGGGTTTCTTTATAACTATGAGGCTGGAAGAAGAAATGGTGGTGGTGACCACAAAATGACAAATTCCAGTGACCTCAGAGAGGACACAGGTTGCCCCATGAATTACCACATGTCCCTACTAACAACAGGTAATCACGGCCAACAGAATATCTCAGGTGTCTGAGGCCCTTTGATACTCTTTACGGTTGGGTCTCTCAACCTTGATCCAGGTCGGTGAGCACAATTCAGTGTCAGGAAACCAGAATGGAAAAGAAAATCTCATCTTAATTTTCACTACCCTGACCTTCCGCATCACCCTTCCACTGAATAGAGTCAACAAACCAGGGCAGTATTTAGCAATACCTATGGCTAACAGAAATCACAGATGGTTGTATAGTCCATCATAGTTTTGGATAATCACTAAATACTGTTTATCCTCATTATTACTCACAAGTTACCACAGTTATTAGGCCCACTGCTAAATCTTGATATGTATTCCATTAGTTTGGAAACATATATATATTACTTTATCATGACTTTATTATTACTATTATGATAACTGTAACTCAAAAAATTGCCTCTCTTTGTGACCTGTTTTATTAAACGTAAAAATCTTATTCTGAGAAGGACTACGCAGACTTCACAAGGTTGCCAGCAAGATCCGTGATACAGAAAAAGGTAAAGAACTCCTCTAAGAGAGCCTAAAACCTCAATAAAGCCACCCACAGACTTCTCGTGTGTGTCTCAGTGCTGATATGAATCGAGCCTTGTATTTTACCACTGTCACTTCCCCAAGCATCTAAGCATTTTGCCATGGTTTTCAGATTTATGAGTTCTAATGTATTGTCTTAAAAATTCAGTGTTTACATGTTTTAATTACAAATCTCACATAAGAAAATCCCCGCCAATACCAAAGAACATAAGTCTAATAATATATACAAGTGTCTGCTTACAAAAAATGGCATGGAAACAAATCAACAAAAAAAAAAGAAAGAAAGAAAGAAAGAAAGAAAGAAAGAAAGAAAGAAAGAAA
>NC_064814.1:19167982-19171607 GCF_023721935.1 Panthera uncia | reverse complement strand
AAAGAAAGAAAGAAAGAAAGAAAGAAAGAAAGAAAGAAAGAAAGAAAGAAAGAAAAGAGCCCAAAAGAACAACAAAACAGAGGAACTAATTCTCAGTGACAGTCCTGTCTTTCATCTTTAGCCATGCCTTGAACTCTAGCCTATTTAATTATTAAATCAGGAGCTGCTTAGCAAGATTTGTCTAGTTTTGAGGATTCTTAAATCCAACCCTGCTGACAGACTCTGTCCATTTTACTCTATATTTACTGTTACCTACTGACAAGGGCTGAATACTAATTTTTAACTTCAATTTTCATTAAAAATAGAATGAAGTTTCGCTGACCATGACCACCTGGCTCGAAAGCATCATTTTCCTTTACATCCCAAGTGCATGAAGATTAAAAATTCCACTGTGAAAGACACTGCTTTTATATTACTTAATGAAATATAACTGCGCAGTCAACATTGTAGGCAATCAGTATGTTTCACAGCTTGCAACTTTAGAATTGCTTAATATGTTTAACTCATGTTTGCAAAAATTTAGGATTTTGAGATGACAAAAATGTATCTTCAGATACAAATTTGATTGTTGTTCATGACTTTAAATACATCATCATGCTGATTATCCAGAAAATAAATTCTTTTTTAAAAAAATGTTTATTTATTTTTGAGAGAGAGAAAAACAGAGCATGAGCAGGGGAGGGGCAGAGACAGAGGGAGACACAGAATCTGAAGCAGGCTCCGTCCGGGCTCTGAGCTGTCGGCACAGAACCTGACCCGGGCTCAAACCCATGAACTGTGAGATCATGACCCGAGCTGAAGTCGGACGCTTTAACCAACTGAGCCACCGGGCACCCCAGAAAATAAATTCTTCATATTTGTTTTACCCCCAAAACCGTGATCCACGTCCAGCCAGCCTTCCGCATTGCGCTGAACAGCATCATCATTTGCTGGCTGATACTCATGCCCAAGCCAGCCCCTCTCTTACCTGGGCTACAATAATAGCTTCCTAATCAGTCTCCCTGCTCCCATCCTTGGCCCCTCACACTTTTTTCTCTGCATAGGACCAGAGAGACACATTTAAAATATCAGTCAGATGGAATCACTTCCAAGTGCTCACCCATTAAAAATTCAATACATATATACTAAAAGTTCACTGAATTGTACACTTCAAGATAATTTTGTAAAATATAAATTATACCTCAGTAAAGCTATTTAGAAAAAAAAAAAAAAAAAAAAAGAATCCATCACAATGGTCTACACAGCTTTCTCTGATTTGACCCCTAACTTGTTTCCTACCACCCCCCCCCTTCTGCTCCCAGTGCTTTGGTCTGCACTGCCCCCTTGCTGTCCTCTGAACTTGCCCAACACATCCCAGTGTTAGGATCTTTGCACTGGCTGTTCCTTCTGCCTGAAATGCTGTTCCCAGATTATCACATGGCTCCGTCCCACACTTCCTGAGGTCTCTGTGTAAATGCCCCACCTTCAGAACGGCTTTCCATTACCTCCTTACCTATGGTAGCACCCTCCTCCACACTCTCCCCTCACACCAGTGTTGCTCAACCTTTTTTTCCTTCTAATTATTGCCCCCTTAATTAACACTCTTTATATATTTTTCTTTTAATTGTTCCCTACCATAAAATTTTAATACCTCAGACCTCCTCTTTATAAACTGTACCCACTGGAGGGTCACAAGCCACTACAATATCTGAAATTTCTTTTACCCCAACAACCAATTCCCACCATCTTGAGGACAAATCAGCCCTATTTATGGGGGAAGATGCATGTCTTCCATTGACTTCTTTTTCATCAGAGCACTGACCACCACTGGACGTTTATAGTCATTGATTGGCTGTCACGCCCACAAAACTGTGAGCAAAGACGTTCTGGTCATCACTATGGCTCCAGGACCCAGTATAATGCCTGCCATGTTTTTATAATGGACTAAATATGTCTCTTGGACTTATTATGCTTTAAATAGGGAGGAGAGGGTGAGCCTCAGCAGAAAGGGCACCAGAAACCGTCGTTGTTGAGTTGTAGGGGTTCCTTATCTGTTCTGGTCTAATATGGTCTAACAGGGCTTGAGATTCTCTCACTCTCTCTCTGCCCCTCCCTCACTCTTGCTCACTCACTCTCAAAATAAATACAAAGTCCCCCCCCCAAAAAAAAGAAAAAAAGAAAAAAAAATCCCTTTAGAAAATAACTCATGTCTTCTGCTAATATCCCCCCCACGCTCCATGAAGTGGGTGGAAGAGGGACAGAAAGATCTGGTTGGTTTGGGTTGTTAATTTTACCATCAGAAAAGTTTCATTATGTGACATTTCAAACATATACAAAAGTAAAAGGGATAGTATAATAAATCCACTTGTGTCCATCACTCAGACAGAGTCAACATCTAGCTGCTTAAACAAACTTTCTAGGAATCCAAGGTACTGAAGCACCACCTGACCCTCCTATTCCAGCAGGGACTGATGCTGACAAGCCCTGCACATCTAGAAGACCCATGGTGCCATCCAGTTTGCTTGTACATTTCTTCAGTGCTGACTGAGGGTTCTGCTTTCTTGAACTGGCTAGGTCAGTTTCACCTACAACCTCCCAACTCCAAAAACTGTATTATTGTCAAATGCTCTTTGTCCTTCTGGGTTTATGCCTTTTTCTTTATCCCTTTACTATCATTTTTGTGGGCAGGGATAGAGGCCAACATGATCTTCAACCTGCCATCTTCAAACAAATGTTGATTAACTTCTTGACTTAATTATTTTCTCATTTATATGTCTCTCTTACTATTCTTACATGTTACATTTTCAAAGATAACATTAAAAAATTAACTATTGAGTACTTATTACATAACTTATGTATATTAATTTATTTAAAATTTCCAACAATGTATATTACACTGTACCACTGTTATCCTATCCAGCAGATGAGGAAAATTAACACTGGAAGAATTGACAAGGCACTCAAGCTAGTAAGAAGCTGGGATTTGAACCCAAGACCCTAACGCCTAAGTTCCAAGTCTCTATGGATCCTGCTTCTCATTTCTTTAGCCCTGTGAGACAGGCCCTAGAGCTGGTCTAGGGGTCTCCACGATATGACTGAATAACTGACTCATGTTCAAGCACCAACCACACCTTTAAATTCAAGGAAGTACAGGGTCAAGGCCAGGGTGGCCCGGGTGGGCCGTCAGTGGGAAATGAGAACGGGGTTCAGCCTGACAAAAGACCCCATTCAGTGGGGTCACATCACATATTAGGAACAAGACCAATGAGGTACACTTGCTTCAGATGCGAGGAGCCCTGTTCACGTACCCATTAGCCTACCTGTTTCAGGCTTACATATTTGAGGAAGTCAGCTAAGCTTCTCAAAGGCCGAAGAACTCACTCTCTCAGACCCATCTTCTGCAACCACGTGCTCCCTGAGGAGGCTGCTGAGGGGAATCCTTCATCTTTCCTGAGAGAAAGTTACTGGTCTCTCTGCTGTGAACTATGGTGACCTTCTTCGGCATCCTTTCAGGAAGGGAACTTTTGGGGATTACCACATGACATCTCTGTCTGGTCCCTCAGTCAAGTTGAAATGAAACAAACAAACAAAACAGAAAGAGAAAGAAAGAAAGAAAGAAAGAAAGAAAGAAAGAAAGAAAGAAAGA